>NC_044361.1:20074287-20414287 GCF_007364275.1 Archocentrus centrarchus
GACCCCCTGGGGGTTGTATGAATGGGTCAGAATCCCATTTAGACTGATGAACACACCTGCAGCATTTCAGCATTGCATGTAGGAGTGCTTAGAGGGATTAAGGGATGAGAAATGTGTGCCTTACCTTGATGATGTCCTGGTGTTCAGCAGACCATTTGAGGATCATGTTGAGGATGTCAGGAAGGTATTGTGATGACTGAGGGAGCATGGAATCAAATTAAAACCAAGGAAGTGTGACCTATTTAAAGCAGAAGTACAGTACCTTGGCAGGATTGTTTCAGCTGAGGGAAGCAGGATAGATCCAGCTGATACTGCTGCAGTCACAGCTTTGAAAACCAAACAGCCAGGTACTATTGGTGAATTAAGAGCAATGTTAGGACTGTTAAGTTATTACAGACAATACATCAAGGATTTTGCACGGATTGCTAATCCTCTGTATAACCTGCTCAAGGGACCCGGAGACATTGACACCCAGCAAAACAAAAGACCAAAGTGGCAATGAAACGGAATAATAGGAGTGTCCCTTCATGTACACCTATTGAATGGACCGACCTGCATCAGTCAGCGCTGGAACAGATAATAGACTGTCTAACTCAGCCTCCTGTTTTAGACTTTCCAGAGTTTTTGCAGCCATTCGTTCTCCACACTGATGCGTCAAATCAAGGACTAGGTGCTGTGCTGTACCAAAAACAGAATGGGAAGCTTCATGTGATTGCTTATGGTTCTCGTACTTTAACTGCAGCTGAGAAAAATTACCATCTGCATTCAGGCAAGTTAGAGTTTTTAGCTCTTCAATGGGCGATCACAGAGAAATTCCGTGATTACCTATATTATGCGCCATTCTTTACAGTGTACACCGACAATAACCCACTTACCTATGTACTATCCAGTGCCAAATTGAATGCAACAGGATGCAGATGGGGAGCAGAACTGGCAGATTTCCACTTCACAATTAAATATCGCCCTGGTAAGGAAAATGTGGATGCAGACAGTCTGTCCAGGATGCCTGTAGATATGGAAACATTTATGGAAGAGTGCACGCAGGAAATGGCATATGATGTGATTGGAGCAGCCACACAAGCAGTGGAAAGACAGGGAGAATCCAGTGTGTCATGGTCCATGGGTGTCTCAGTCAAGTGTGCAGCCATGGCCGCAGATGTCTCCATCATTCCACTCACAAAAGATCAAATCAAACAGGACCAGAGACATGATCTAACAATTGGACCTGTGATTCAGTGTAAACTAACAGAGCAAAAACCATTGAGCTCAGGGCTGAAGCAACTTAGTCCTCAGACCCTCTGTCTTCTAAGAGAATGGGACAAATTGGAGATGGATGAGAACGGAGTTTTGTACAGAAGAACAGCAAACAGACAGCTAGTCTTACCAGAAAAACACAAAAATACAGTATTAAAGGAGCTGCACAACAAAATGGGCCATCAGGGTGTAGAAAGGACAATGCCACTGATACGGGACCGGTTCTTCTGGCCTTACATGCAGCGGGAAGTAGAGGATTACGTTACGAGGAGATGTTTTTGCATAAAACAGAAGAAACCATGTCATGAGACCAGAGCACCACTGACTAATATTGTCACTGCTCACCCATTTGAACTTGTCTCTATTGATTTCCTACACCTTGATAAGTGCAAGGGTGGTTATGAATACATCCTTGTAATTATTGACCACTTTACACGCTTTGCCCTGGCGTATGCCACAACTTCCAAATCAGGTAAAACAGCAGTGGACAAAATCTTTAATGACTATGCTCTAAGATTTGGCTTCCCAGCACGAATCCATCATGACCAGGGTGCTAAGTTTGAAAATCAGCTGTTTGCGCAACTGAAAAACTGCTGTGGGATTGCTGGATCCAGAACTACTCCCTATCATCCCCAAGGGAACGGACAAGTGGAGCGGTTTAATAGGACGCTACTCCAGATGTTAAAGACACTCTCAGAGAGACAGAAAACGACCTGGAAGGATTCACTTAACAAACTGATCTATGCCTACAACTGTACCAGGAGCGAGGTAACTGGATTTTTTCCTTTTTACTTGTTATATGGATGCTCCCCACGATTGCCAGTCGACATGCTGTTCAGTTTGACATCAGGGCAAGGAGACAGCAATCGCCATGACTACATGGAAAAGTGGAAACAGGGCATGGAAGAAGCATATGAGATAACCAGAGAAAACACTCACAAAACAGCCATGAGAAGCAAAAGCCATTACGACAGTAAGGTGAAAAGCTCAGTACTACAGCCAGGTGATCGTGTTTTAATCAGGAACGTGACGCCTCGAGGAGGTCCAGGCAAGCTGAGGAACCACTGGGAGGATACAGTTCACACAGTTGTCCGTCAGGTCAGCAAAGATATCCCAGTTTATGAACTCAGACCTGAGAAGGCAAAAGGACGATCAAGAATATTGCATCGCAATCCTCTCCTACCATGTGACCATTTGCCGATTGAGATAGAAGTGAGACCACAAACAAGGAAAAAGGCTGTGGAGACAAGTGAGGAGGTTGAACAGTCAGAGGAAGAGGATGATGATGATGAATACTATCCAGTGTCACCTCAACAGCCATCCCAGCCATGCCATCATCAGAGGTTGAATCCTGTGAGTACTGATAAAGCAGCTGAGCACCTCCAAGCAGAGGAGGAAATGTTTAAGACAGAGAGACAACAGGGAGCAATAGACCAATGTGAGGACTTTCCTGACCAAGAGGGAAATCACGCTGGGGAAACAGCAGTGGAGGACCTTGTCCCTTCACCTGCCCCAAATGAATGCAGCAGGACCAGTGAACAAGAGACTCAGAGACCAATAGACAGCGTAAGCCACCAAAGATCTTCACCTATAATCGGCTTGGCTCACCAGCTTGTTATAACATGAGAACACTACCACATCATTCACACTCTATGGTGCTGTGGACACGCACTTTGGAGGTATACTACCGCTGATAACTACATGGACAGAGAAAGAAACTGTGATCACATACAAAACACGCTACTGAACTGAGTTAATGCACATACATCTCACTCAAGTCAGAGCAAATGGACTGTTTAACACAGAATTCACATTCAAATGGACTGTTGAACGTTAAGCAGATTCATACATTGTGCCTTCAGCTTAACACATACCCAAAGCACACCACATGGCCACAGTCACTTAAAACTCTGTCATGGACTTTTATCAATTGAGAGTGTTGCTGCTTTAGACATGCTGCACTAACAGGACTTTGCCACAAGTCACCTGCAGACTGTTACCTATGTCTAACTGAATGGACACTGTAATTCATGCAGACCATCGGAGAACACTGAAAGACTCGGGTTGTTAACCCATCCTAAAAAGAATGTATGAAAAGAGTTCCAGCCTGTGAAACGATATTTGTAGAGTAATAAGGTACAACAGCAATTATAGTATACTGTGGTTTAATGCATGTTTCTTGATGCCATTGTTATAAGTAACCCCATATTTGTGCTTAAGATTAACTGTAAGGATGTTGAGGACAACATCTATTTTTGAGGGGGAGTATGTAATGGACAAGAAATTTGATTCTGTTTAGTTTTATAATTTTGTTCCGTTTACCTCACAACATTTTATTATTGTTTTGACTGTGTTGCTGTGTAGAATATGTAGTAGAAATGCAGAGCTGAGGAGTAAGTGTTTTGCCTGAATCGATTGTGCACTGATCCACTAGTAATGCCTTAGGATTTCAGTAAGGGAAACCGCGCGTTCCTTTCCCTCACTCAATACAGACGAGTGAAGGCAAGAGCGGCGTGTCGACCTCTTCATTTATCTGTCACTATTCCCCTTGTTTAAGGTAATCACTGCGCACGAAACTCCCTAAACTCAGTAACACATGTAATCGTTAATTGTTTACTTATTGTTGTTTATTTTGAGAGAATGTGTTAATTTTTGAATGCTTATTTTGATGAGTTCCCAGCGAACTTTGTTGCTGCGTTAGCTTGTGCTACTGTCTCGCCGCATTGCACAGTTGTTATTCAGCTTCTGCTCACATTTGTAAGTTACTCAATACAGGCGAGTGAAGGCGAGTGAAGGCAAGAGCGGCGTGTCGACCTCTTCATTTATCTGTCACTATTCCCCTTGTTTAAGGGCAAAACACCTCTGACAGAGACTTGGGGACAGTTTTGTCCCAGCAGGTAAAAGGGGTTGACTGCCTGGTAGTATACATCTGCTGGAAACTGTATGTGCAGGAAGCCTGGAAGAGTATGAATGAGGTGGAGTGTGTGGTGATCTGGTGGGCGGTCAACTTTCTTCATTATTACCTCCTGGGCCGTCTCTTCATCGTCTGTTTGGATCAAGCCCCGCTGCAGTGGCTCCAACCCATGAAAGATGCTAACGCACAGCTCACCCATTGGTACCTGGCATTTCCATTCCAGGTGATCCATAGGTTAGGGATGCAGATGGCTGTGACCGATTTTGTTTTCCACTCATGCGAGAGATTGCACTCCTCAATGCAATCTCATAGTCCCATATCACCCCAACAGAGCACTTTGCTTTCAAACTGCTGGCTTACTTGTGGTTCCTAGAATATTTAAGAGTAGAATGGAAGACAGAGCCTTCAGCTTTCAGGCCCCTCTTCTGTGGAACCAGTTCCCAATTTGGATTCGGGAGACAGACACTATCTCTATATTTAAGTTTAGGATTAAAACATTCCTTTTTGATAAAGCTTATACAGTAGTTAGGGCTGGATCAGGTTATCCTTAGTTTAAATTTTTATATGTGTGTTTAAGGTTTTGAGAACATGGATGGAGGCTTCAAAACATGTGTTTTATCAATTCAGAAAAACTGTAATTCACTGCTGCTTTAAGAGAGGGCCTTCAACAGTCATTTTTAGGGCTGTTAAGTGTGGAGAGAGGACAACACCATTTATTGACACAGCGACAAATTGGATTCAAAGTAAACATTCATGGCGTTTGTGAGTATTGGCAAAAATGCATGTGCAAATACATGAGTCTTTATGTATGGAGCCCCAAGAGTGCCAAATGAAGATATAATGTCATATTTTACTCGTCAGATAGTCATATTCATGTACATTGTATATAGTGTTATTATTAGTAGTATTAAGGTTAATCTTGTTTGTTGATTTTATATATATTCTTTTCTTAATAGTGTAAATTATTATATCTTTATTTATATTTATAATAACTGCGGCTGCTGTTACACCCAAATTTCCCCTCTGTGGGACAATAAAGGCTGTTTCTTCTTCTTCTTCTTCTTCTTCTATAACTCAGCTATTTGATAGGCTAACCCTGGTTTTACTGGGGGGTTTTGTTTGTTTTTTTGTTTATTTTGTGAGATGCAAAGTCCTTGTCATCTGAAATTACAGCAGCATGAATATATGAAGAAGTAACCTGGAAACATTAACGGCCTGTATACCTGTTCATCTTTGTTAACAGAACCTGCTTTTCCAGTTTGTGTTGTTCTTTTTTTTCAGTTACAACAGAGCATACAATTTATTGTCCTTCTCTCAAGTCATGATGTTCTATAATAGGCCCCTGTTTGTTAAATGAATAAATAAGAAATAATTACACTGCAATATGTCAAGTCTTGTTGTTCATCTGAGGTTGTATTTACTTAATTTTAAGATCTGGTAAGAAATAGATGAAATTTTTATTAGGTCCTGTTATTTAATACCTTATAATTGACAGAAGGTGTGCCTTTTTTTTTTTTTTTTTTTTGGGCCACAGCAGCTTTTATTGGCAGTGGAGAGAGACAGGAAATGGGGGAAACATACAGTGGAAGACACGCGGGGAAATTGGCGACGGGCTGGGACTCAAACCCGCGCCGCCCGCACCGCAACGCGGCATATGTATGTGGTTGCCTTCTTAATGAAGATTATATTTAGACTGAATATGGCCCTCCAGCTGGCATCTAATAGTTAACTTTGATGATGATTTATTTCTTATGGCATGAGATAGTGCATTAGTAATGTTTGATGTCTTCAAATAATTGGTTGAGTCAGTGTATAGAATAAGTTGATAACATGAATTACATACCTAATCTCAAAAAATTATATATTTGGATAGAGTTTAATTGGCACATGCTGATGGTGTTCCTTTTAAAACCAGGACAGCAGAAAGAACAGAAGGAGGGAGCAGAAGAGATTAAGGTGAAAAAGAGGTGAGAATCCAAAAGACAAGACAGTGTCTCACAGTTTTAAAGGGGCCATTATAGCACGATAGAAGCAGAAGCTATGTGATCAGGGTTAGTAAAGTTTAAAATTTTAACTAATTACTGGCAACATACAATCTTGCATATGACTGCTTCACGGACAACAAGGCTTTCATTTTTCTTCTACAGGTGTTATAGTGCTGCTTAAAGCAAAGCACTGATTGTTTGTTTTGCGCTGTGAAGGACAGCCTAACACACCTGACTGCAGCTTTTAAGTAGCGCTCAGTCTGACATTTTATATTGATTTTACTCTGAAACGACTTTTTAAAATAAGTGATTTTATCGAGTGAAAATCCAACGTTTTGTGGGCTGGGCTAAGCTACCGATTAATTTAGAAACTCCACGTGTGCGCGCACAGCCAAGAACAGACGTGCAGAGAGGCTTTCATTTTTGTACGAATCGCGGTATAGAAACGTGACTGAAAGTATTAAATTGTCTGTGAAGCAACTCACATACTCGAGATTCTTCCCTCTGATGCTCCAAATTCAGTTGTGTTCTGTTCAGCAAAATACCAGTATTATTAAGGAAAATAAATTTATAGCGCAGTATCTAAATATGTACGGTTAGGACTGAGTGAAAAGATACAGGACAGAGCCAAAGTTTTGGCACTGCACAGCTTTGAGCCATCCACGCAAGCCAATTACGCACTCGTTCTGAAAACATCTCCCCCCTTATTCCACATAAGTGAATATTCATAGAAGCAACTATCACAACCATATCAGGCAGAAAATAAGTCATGCGTTTCCGGAATTAAATTTAGCACAATATGGAGTAAATTGCCGCAAACTTGGGTAAAACACGTTTGTATGATTCATATTTACTTCTTCGAAAATTTTGCGCTCTGAGGGGGAAACGCCTAAAAAAAAAAAAAACATTCGACATTCCGACAGCAGTTTTCATCTTAAGTGACTGAAGTTGATTTACCTCAGCAGAAAGGGTCAGATATCTGACCTGTCCGTCTTCCTTCTGTTTAATAACCGATCAGTGATCAGTCTTTCATCAGAGGCCTATACTACAAAACAGGATTTCAGCGTTAAGGCGATTCAGTTCTTACTGCGATACATCACCGCTGTAAATTATGCCACTAAACTGCTTCCCCCTTAGCAGGTTATTTTCCAGTTAATGGACAACCAGGTATGAAATCACCGCCTACTGACCAATCAGTTCTTCAGAAAATAGCGCAACAATTCCCGGAAGATTCCGCCCTTTGTGCGCTGACAGTAGAAGGGTCTAAAGCACAGTTGTAAAACTCAAGGCTGTGTGTGAGTGTCAGTATGAAGAGGGATGAGGATGGAGAGATAAGACGTATGAGGTTACTGAATATTTTAATGAAATAAAATAAAGAAACCAAAAAAGACAGCATCCTTTGTTTGAATGCATGGAGGATGTACTTTTACCTTTACTCCCTACGTTTTTACACAAATATCTTCCAGACTATGAAGAAACCCATATGGAGTTATTTAGTAAACAAAGTGTTAAACCAGAATATGTTTCATATTTTTTGAATGGCTTTCAGTTTGCAGCTGTGCCTTGTCAAGAGTTCATTTCTTGAATTTCTTGTCCCCATAGGCGTAGGAACCTGGGGTGACGTGAACCCCCAAAATATTGGAGACAGGCGCATTTGTCCTACCCAAAAATTACACCACGGAGAAGAAAAATACTTGATTTTGAAATCTTTAACTCGCGTGCTTTTATTTTGAAGGTGTAACATAGCGTCATGTCACTGCGCTCCTCCCGCCCCCCTCTGAACGGCTGTGTTCGGGAGTGTTCGGGAGTGTTCGGGAGTGTTTGGGAGGTGGGAGACAGCTGCAGAAGTCAGAAAATCTTGAATGAGGTAAAAAGGTCTGTTGGGATGCCATGAATATGGCTTGTTTATAACGCCTTGTTGTCAGTTTGCTTTCATATATAGAAACCAAATCTCTTTGGTTCAGTCATCTTAATCCTGGGACGGTCACTTGTCCAATATTGAACTTCTAACTAGAAGTTAGCTATAATAGCCAAAATCCTTTGTTATCTCATTTCAGCACAATGCCACCACCAATGAAAAGGCTGAAACAGCAGCAGGACTGACTTTGTTTTTTTTTTTAAAAAAAAAGAGTAACGTCAGTGTGAGTAACAGTCACACAACACAAGGGCAACACCCATTTTATTAATATAACTAGTTCAGGGAAGAGATGGGAGAGCCAGGTGGAGCTTCAGGGTGTGAGGTCAGATGTAAAAACCATATTAATTATAATAGATCCAGAAAGAACACGTGAGGACTGATGTCAGGTTGATTTTTTTTTTTCCAAGATAAATTTTCAATAATTTTTTCATTATTTCCACACTACTTAGAAGAGTATGGGTTAGGTTATATTTAGGTTGCCAGGTGCAGTACGACACCCCACTAGAGTTGGTGAAATACTTCTCCATAGTGACCAATAAGCAGCTTTTTTTCTCATTTAGCATAAAATGAGCCACCTTTAGTAACAATTTCGGAAAATATTTTGTCTCAGAAAACATGTTAGCATCAAAACATCAATAAATCAAAAATGCAATGCAGTAAACAATGACTTGCAAAAAAATAGTTATTTAAAAAAAATAATAAAAATGAATATATATTAAAACCTTTAGTTATTTTATATGCTGGGTAAATATATTGGATTCGTTTCACTTTACTATTTGATTTTCAGCTGATTACCTACTAAGCTATTAAGCATTAAGCATTTTTAGAAGACTATTGTTTTTAAATCATCAGATCTTTTTCCCCACGCTGGTTGTATAAAGCCACAGAAATGGTTTTGTGACCTGAAAGCTGTAAACTCACATACTGCAAAACACGCACTATTCACTCTTGTTGTAGCCGGGCAGGTTACCTTCCCTGTTCTGTTTCTTCTCTCTCTCTCTTTCTCTCTCTCTCTCCATACTGTCTTCCTGACGGGAAGCACACCTACACCTGCATATCCCTCAGCATAAAGTCTTTGCATAAAGGGCTTCCTGTTTGAGTGCCATAGGTCATTACCTCATTCCCTTTATGGGTGGTTGTTGTCCCAGAGCGATTGGGCGTAAAACCACTGTTGTCCAACTCAGCTAGCAGCCTTACTGTAAATATTTAACACTGTTTGGCTAGTGTGTGTGTGTGTGTGTGTGTGTGTGTGTGTGTGCGTGTTTGTGCGCACACAGGTATCTTAGGATTTTAGGTTGTGAATAAATGTTTGTGTTTTATTTGAGGTAAGACTGTTGAGCACTTTGTCTTGAGCCAGGTGTTCATAACTGTAAAGTGCAGGTCTTCTGAATACTAACTGTCTTGTTTTAGTTACTGAATTTGGCTACAAGAGTGGCAGTGTGGCCTCTCTGTTGGTGGTTCCACCCACTGCCCCACCCCCTTTCACATTTCCTGTATTGTACGGTGCTCTGGGTGTGATGTGATCTGTAGTGTTTCTTTTCATTCCCCTTTTGTTAGGTTCCCTCAGCTACTGGTAACTCTATCCCAGCCTTTTTACTTTTTGTTTATTGATACTGATTTGAAGACACAATTGGGCCAATAGACAGCACTACAGTCAATTTCTATTCTGCTCTAGGTTTAAACTTTTTTTAAAAACTTGCACTGTATTTTCAATAAAGTATTTTGATCATTGAAGCAATCTCACTACACATTAAAATGAAAACTGTTTTTCATTTTGAGTTATTTCCTGTGCTGAATTCAGTTACCTGAATGGCCTGAATGTAGCTGATGCTATAATGATCTATGGCAGTTGTTCTCAAATCCAGGCCTCGTGGCCCAGTGTCCTGCAGATTTTTGATGTGTCCCTGATTCAACACACCTGAATCAAATGGCTTCTCACCTTCTCAGTATGCAGTCAAGTTCTCCAGAGTCCTGCTAATGACTTCTATATTTGACTCAGGTGTGTTGAAGCAGACACACATCTAAAACCTGCAGGACACTGGGCCACGAGGCCACTGGTCTATGGTCTGTATAAGTTAACTTGATAACAGGAAGCATGAATATGCTACAAGATTTTGTTTGCTAATTTTGGTTTAATAATTGCACAGTTATTTATAACAATAAGTTACATGGCATTTAAGTTAATGTTTTTGGTTGTATTACTGGTGCTTAAGAGAAAATTACACTAGAGGTTATGTCTAGAGGTTAGCTACACTAACCAAAATGTTTTGTTATCTCATTTCAGCACAATGCCACCACCAATGAAAAGGCTGAAACAGCAGAAGGACTTACTTTTTTGTTGTTGAGTAACAGTCACACAACACAAGGGCAACATCTATCATAATTTATCAACGTGTATGACAGAATATTGTGTAATAATATCTTATCAGGAGAATGGTATTACATAAAGTAATGACTCAGTTGAAGCAATGAAAAGTGGAGAGGCTGAAGAAGCTCAGATGAGGTCTTAAATTAGTTTAGTGAAATATGTATTAGCCTGTTATTCATTTTTAAATAAAAAACTAAACTATCTTATGAATATAACTGGCTCAGGGAAGAGGTAGGAGAGCCAGGTGGAGCTTCAGGGTATGAGGTCAGGTGTAAAAACCATATTATTAATAATAGATCCAGAAAGATCAGGTAAAGACTGATGTCAGGTTGATTTTTTTTTTCTCAAGATGAATTTTCAATAATTTTTTCATTATTTCCACAGTACTTATAAGAGTATGGATTAGGTTATGTTTAGGTTGCCAGGTGCAGTACAACACCCTACTAGAGTTGGTGAAATACTTCTCCATAATGACCAATAAGCAGATTTTTTCTCGTTTAGTATAAAATGAGCCACCTTTAGGCTCAGGAGCTGTACCTCATCTCTGAAACCATTTTGTATGTTTAGGAGCAACAATGCAGAGGCAGCACAAAGGAGACAGGAAAAGGAGAGGGTGGCACAGGGTTTGATGTGAGGTCTTAAAGTAAACGAGTGAAAACTTTTACTCTAAGGGTTAGGTGATGCAGTAAACAGAGTTGACAGCGAATGAGATATATAATGTAAACATCTTAGGCCTGGGCTTTTCTCAGAGTATTTACGGATCTGTCAGGTTTCCGATATGTGCCCCCACCCGCCACCCCCAGTAGTAAACTGATTTCTACACCCTTGCTTGTCCCCTAATGTATTTCGAGAACTTTGAAAGTATCCTCAAGTGCAGTCACCATTAAACATTATGATGAAACTTAGACAAGTAAACAATGCGTTACAGTAATCCAAATGTGACGAAATAAAGCATGACTGACAATCACAAGTTCAGAGCCTGACACAGTGGATCTTAACTTAGCAATATTCCTTAAATGGTAAAAACAAGAGTGAACCAGGGATGTGACATCAACATCTAGAGTAAAATCAGAGTCAAAGGTTACCCCAAGGTTGCATGTTTTGCATGATTTGTCAACCACACTGTTTTTGAAAGGTAAACCAGCAGTGAGGTAACTGCTATTCTAAACAGCCTTGGCCTTGTCAAGTTAAAAGAACCTTAGGACCTTATTCAAATATTTAAGTGAGTGTATGTCTATATTTGAGTCTGCATAATTTTTACCCTGTCTGGATTAAGGAAAATCAAAAATAAATTCAAACTTGCCTTCAGTTTTAAGGCTGCCTTTAGAGATCAGCTGCAAGCTCTGACAGTTTTCTCTTCTCCAAGATCTTGATTGCCTTTTTTGTTTGTAAATAAAGGACCTCCAGGCTTTCTGGTTGTTTTGTTTTTTGTTTGATTGTTTTTGGAAGAATTAATTATTATACATTATTATACATATACTGAAATCCCACTAAACCAATGTTAAGAAGAAACAATATTGAAGAAACAATTAGACTTTTAGCTATAGAAACAATAGAAATATATTGAGTTCTTGAGAAATATCCATATATTTTCCTATGCAATATAAGATGAGACAATATCTTTTATATTGATATATTCTATGTCGCGTTACAATCATTCTTGTAGATCCACCAGTTCACATTTCTGTTTCCCAGGTTGTCTCTGTACGGCTTTGCACTGTCCCGCCTCTCAGCGCTTCACCCGTAAATCATACAGGAAGCAACAGCATGCTAATGTTGCCAACTTAATTACTTTGTTGCTAGATTTAGCAATGTATTTGGCCATTCTAGCATTTTGAAAACAGAATTTGCAGATGTTGCAGTGATATTATGTAGTCCCGCGGTGCACCTTCCAAACAATGAAGTCAATCGACATTGGCCCGAACTAACTGCTCTGATACAAATAAAGAATGATTATGGTCAAATCCACACCTTCTCTCTGCTGCTGCCTGCACATGAGTCTACGTTTGCATTTGTGCTTCTTGGGCCCTTGTTTTTGTGTAGTAATAATAATAAATGTAATTTATGAAGCAGTTTACAAAAGTTGGATATATTACTTTTTTGTTGTTTTACATTTTTAACCATAATATTTTATTATATGCAATAAAAGATGGATCTATAATTTTAGTATACAGTTGTACTGTTAAAAGAAAATTAAATACACCAGGCTCTATTGCAGTTTCTTATTTTAATAGATAAACTTTGTTCATTTTTTGCCTTAAAGATTGTAATTAATAACACTTAAATTGATAAAAATCAGTGAATATTTTTTTTTATTCATAAACCTGCATATGTTATATCTACATGTCAGGATCTGGTTATTGTAGATATTTATCATCACAGTAACAGCGTTACAACCATCGGTAGCCGTAAACACTCATAAAAACATTAGAAATACATATGCTGATTTGATGCTAATCATATGTGGATTATTTAACATTTTTAATTATTAGAGAAAGCTACGTTATTTTTTGTGCCTAATAGTTTCCCAGTGTATATAAATAAGGGCAACCTCTGATTTATATCTATAATTATAATTAATTTGTACTATCAGTAAATTTATGTATAGCAGAGGATTCCTCTGGGTATTATCTTTCATTAGAGGCCTCATTGATGACTGTATGTTGGAGCATTGAGGAGTTACAGCCATTTGAAGTTTGTATATCAGGTGTCCTATTGGTGCCACTTGGAGTCTCCAAATGGCACCAGTTGGACAACGCCTGGACATCAACACACAAAACTGCTCAAAACAGTAAGTTTTTGTGCTATTTTGATAAAATTTGAGGTACAAGTAGACAAGACTTCATTCTACAGTTTCATTTTATTTTCCAGTCCATACCTTCAACACTCACTCAGTGTGTAGTTACATAAAGAGAGACATGAAAAATCTAGGCAAGGCAAAAATTGTCTAACTTTTCTGTGTTCTAAACTAGCTACATACTAATTACAGTTAAAGCATTTTTGACTGCAAAAATGAAAAATATAACTTGTCATCTTCACAAAGAGACCAAACTTTTGCATTTACTCCAAAGAGCTCAAGAATAGCAGCTGATTTAATTTGGGTATACTTTTTCAGGCGTTTTTGGTGATTTTTGTACTGCCAGTTAACAGGTAAGACTGGAGGGTGTGCTCCAGCTATTGGGGGATCACACTCCTCAGCCTCCTTGGTAAGGTCTATTCCAGGGTGCTGGAAAGCAGGGTACATCCATTAATCAAACCTTGGATTCAAGAGGAACAATGTGGTTTCGTTCTGGTCACAGAACGCTGGACCAGCTCTTCATTCGCTCGAGGATGTTTGAGTGTGCGTGGGAGTTTGCCCATCCAATCTACATGTGTTTTGTGGACTTGGAGAAGGCATTTGACCATATCCCTCGGGCTATCTATTGGGGGTGCTGCAGGAGTATGGGGTGTCTGACCCGTTGTTGTGAGCCATTCAGTTCCTGTACAATCTCAGTGAGAGCTTATTGCCGGCAATAAGTTGGACTCGTTTCCTGTGGGTGTTGGAGTTCATCATGGCTGCCCTTTGTCAATTCTATTCATAACTTTTATGGATAGAATTTCCAGGTGTAGCCAAGTGGCAGAAGGCTTCCACCTTGATGGCCTCAGAATCTCATTTCTGCTGTTTGCAGATGATGCGGTCCTGTTGGCTCCATCAGTTGGTGCTAGGAGTTTAAATATCTCAGGGACTTAGTCACGAGTGCCGGGACAAGGGAGCGGAAGATTGACAGACAGATTGGGGCAGTGTCTGCAGTGATGCCAATGCTGTCATGGTAAAGAGGGAGCTGAGTGTGAAATTGATTATGTCAATTTACCAGTCAATCTATGTCCCTACCCTGGTCATGAGCTTTGCGTAGTGACCAAAAGAATGAGATTGTGAATACAAGCAACCGAAATGAGCTTCCTCTGAAGGGTGACTGGCCTCTCCCTTAGAGATAGGGTGAGGAGTGCGGCCATTCAGGAGGGGCTCAAAGTAAAGCTGCTGCTCCTTCAATCAAACTGAGCCAGTTGAGTTGGCTTGGGCATCTGATTAGGATGCCTCCTGGGCAGCTCTCAGATGTTCCAGGCATGTCCTACTGGGAGGAGTCATCACAGGAGATTAGGGGTGGACCAGAACAAAAACAATAAGCGGCAGCACAAGGTCAGGAGAAGCAGTCCAAAGGGCTGCTGCAGCTGCGGGCTTGGGTCGTGGATCTGTGGCTGCTGCAGCTGCAGGCTGGGGTTGTGGGTCTGTGGCTGCAGGTTTGGGTGGGAGAAGGTGTAGATGCGGTGAAATAATTTCTCTAGTTGGCATTTTCTGTATTTAACAGCTGTGCATATGATAAAATTGTGTCCGCATACACCTCAGAAAGTAGTTGCGGTCCTGATGGGAGACGTATCAAAGGCATTCTGCAGATTTTGATTTAATTCAACATGTTAATACTGAGAAGCACATAAAAAAACTTTGCACCCTTCTCTTCTATGAGGCTAAGAACCATGGGTTTCAGTGCTCCAAAACACAATTAGTCAAAACAAAGAAATGAGCAATACTGTTTAAAAGTGGGTTGTGGGTTTGCCAGTTGGGCTTTTTTTGGGCTTGTTTTCATAGAGCTGGTTGCTTGTTTCTATCGCAAGATCTGGCAACACTGGACACAACGTTTATTTCTATAGCACATTAAGTACAGTAGCGAAGTACAAATACTTCGTTACTGTCCACCACTGAGTATATCATAGAAACATCTGACAAAAAGATCTAAAAACACTGATGCAGCAAACTTTGTGAATAACCAATAATTGTATCATTCTCGCACGTGCGCGCGCACACACACACACACACACACACGACTTAAATGAAAACGCAATCGAAAGCGTGCACTGGGGCGCCTTTTGTGAGTGTGTGTGTGTGTGTAAGGGGAGGCAACAGAAGGAGGGGAGGTGAAAGAGCATGGGGCACCTATCAGCGCAGTGCCTCTGTTATTGATCATATCATATGCACAGCTGTTAAATACAGAAAATGATGACTACAGAAATAATTTCCCCACATCGCTTTGCCCCCCCCCCCCCCCCCCCCCCCATTGTGTGGCACCCCTATGCATTGCATATAGTGCATACCCACTTTTTGTGCCACTGTCCTTACACATGATGATACAGTATGTTGCCTGCAGCATTATATCATGCGGTAACTTTAGCTCCTCCTAAAACACAAACAGTTGTGTTTTTCCACTCTGTGCTTAAGCTGAACAAGAAACAAAACTTATATGAGAACCAGAACACAAACTTATTGCATGGTTAAAGCATTCTCTGTTGACATTTTAAACAATGACTGGTCACCAAAGAAAGTAATGTAAAAGTCTGTTCATGTAAATGCTTATTTGCAACAACACTTCAGTAATGGAATATTACGACCTTTCCTCTCATTTAGACTATTGTAACTCTTTATATGTTGACAGTGATCAATTGTTACTTCATTGCTTGCAAGCTGTCCAAAAGGCAGCAGCTCACCTTTTGACAGGAAAGAAACGGTGTGATCACATTACACCCATATTGGCCTTGTTACACTGGTTTCCTGTTCATTTCAGGATCCAGTTTAAAATTTTATCACTTGTTATTTAACTGAACTTTTGAAACCCTATATTCCCACCACAGCATGCAGTATGAGAACCAGCTGCTCTTGAATACACCTAGATCCAAGCTTAAAAGCAGAGGCAATAGAGCCTTTTCAGTGGTTGTGCCTAATATTTGGAACAACTTTTATGTGGAACAACACATAAAAGCAGCCCAGTCTCTCAGTCATTTTAAAACACTTCTAAAAATGTATTTATATTCACTTGCTTTCAGATCTAGTTGAGCTGAGTAACCTGTTTTTTTATTATGCAAACATTGTTGATTTAGTGACTGATGTATAGTATATTTTTTATATAACCTGTACAGCACTTTGGTCAACTGAAATTGTTTTAAGTAGATTTTTCCGGTATCTGTACTTTATCTGAGTATTTATTTTTCTGACAACTTTTTACTTTTACTCACTACATTTTTACACAAGTATCTGTACTTTCTACTAATTACATTTTCAAAACAAGCTCGTTACTTTAGGTTTAATGCGTCTGAGAAACATTTGCATTTCCGGTCAGTGCGGGAGCCGGCTTTTGATTGCGAGCGGTTTTTTCTTGGAAGTCGCAACAACAAGGTGGGTGGGAGGAAACAGACCCCACAGGGTAGAGGGAGAGGCTCCTGCAACGCTCGCTCGGAGACCGGAAAGAGGTAGAGGAAGTTGCGCTTTACATAGAGGCTGCACGCCGGAACGGTGAGGAAAATAAATGACAGAAAACGTAGAGGACAAAAACAGTGTGTCTGCTAGCTAAAAGAACAGCTGCTGTATTTTAAGGGACAGCAAAGAATGAGTGATAAGTTCACTCAGATGGAGAAAGATGTAAGAAAGAGGTAGAAACGTCCTCCAAGGAGCTACTTTTACTTTCTTACTTTGAGTAGATTTCAGAGCCTGTACTTTTTTACTTTTACTTGAGTACAGAAGTTGAACCAGTACTTCAACTTTTGCCAGAGTAGTTTTTAACACAAGTACTTGTACTTCTACTTAAGTACAGAATGTCAGTACTTTGGCCACCACTGGATATACTAAAGTATAACTGGAAGTATTTCATAAATTTCAAAGGCTTTCATTGACAATTATATATTAGCAGTGTTGGTCCTTCCTTTTCAACACCTCTGCACTTTCCCCTGTTATGCTATCAATGTTTTGTTCCTGGAGCCACTTCATTTTGTCATTTTATCATTTTGCCTTATGGCACAGTGCTATGTCATGCTGGAAAATGCATTTTTCTTCACCAAGCTGCTGTTGGATGGTTGGGAGAAGTTGCTTTCTGGGATGTTTTGGTGCCATTCTTTATTCATGGCTGTGTTCCTAAACCCCTGTCACACTGGTGCAATATTGGCTGTGCAGAGAGAACACAGAAATAGTCCACAATGCTCCACATTCATCCCCCGTGTTTGCAGAATGAGTTTTCAACGATTAGGCACTGCCTTATTTTTGGATGCGGACACGGCGGACGGTTGTGGACAGGAGAGTACGTGATAAGCACTTGTTTAATTCATGAGTGTACAATGCATACGGTGGCTCTATAGTGCACTTGTTCAGTCTGCTAACAGGCTAACAGTCTCCTATCTGTCTGCAGTCAGGCTGGAGGTGATGGACAATGCAGGCTTCAGAAAAATTAACTAAATTTTTTAAATAATGAGCATCAGTTGAATATGTGCAGTGTATGTGGACTACGTTCAATGTACTTGAGGTCCTTTTAAAATGGAATGAAAGATTTAAGTTGAATGTACTAATAACAGAGTTTCAGTAACTGAAGATACTTAGTTTAAGCAATCATTCACCACCCATTTATCTAACTCAGCTTGTTAAGTAAGCACTACTCCATTACCAATTGAACTAAATTGTATGTTCTAATTGACCAAACTTATCTGTTATAGTTTAATCAATCAGCACATATATTTTTCCATCCAGCCTCATCCCCTATCCTTTTGGGGGGTGGGGGTTTATGTCATAAGGCAAGAGGCAGGGTACACCCCATACAGGTTGCTAGCCTGTTGCAGGACTAAACCATTCACACCTGTGGGCAATTTAGAGTGACCAATTAACCTCTCTTCAGATACACAGGGAGAACATGCAAACTCTGCACAGCAAGAGGCCTGGGCGAAGGTGGAATCGAGCCCAGATTATTAGATAGCTATTCTAGCTGTGAGTGCAGTGCTAACCACCATGCCACCATGCTGCCTGTAGCAAAGATATTTTTTATGATGTTGAACTGTGTCTGTTCAAATTTATAAATAAACAAACATGATAAAACTCAGCCCTGCTGAACACTGGTACATTAACATTTACAAATAACATTTGTCCATGGAACAATGAAAAACTGTACAAGTTAAGTTGTTTGAACTCAAACACATAATTACAATAAGATAGACCATCAAAAAGTACAGTCTAATCAGCAATAAATAATAAGTTGTGAAATGACAGATATTTAAGTAATATAACTTGCACTTGCTTTATTATTTATTTATTTTTACTTTTACTTTTTTCTATATACACTTGTTCTTAAATTTTATTTTAACTTAGTTACTTATTTCAATTGTTTGTAAGGCAGTTGCAAGTAAGAATTTCATTGCTCAGCATAACCACAGTGTTTTGCGGTGTACATGACAATAAACTTCTTGAATCTTGAATCTATGAACTCAGTTTATTTCAGTAGGAGCTGTTGATTGGACTTAAAAACACAATTACAATAAAAAAGGACTTGAAACAGTTCAGCTTACTCAGCATTAACAAGTAATGTTCACATACTAGGCAATTTTAAGTAATATGAACTCAGTATTTTTAAGTCGAAACAAAATCTGGGTTTACAGTGTGGGTGCCGGTGCCAGTGGTTACCTACTAATTGGGAGGTTGGCGGTTCGATTCAGGGCTGCATGCCAAAGTATCCTTGGGCAAGACATTGAACCTCAAGTTGCTTTCCGACGCAATCGTTGGAATGTGAATGGTAGACAGTAAGCGCTTAGCTTAAAAATGGAAGTGCTTGTATGAATGGGTGTGAATGCAAACTTGTTGTATGAGTGCTCAGAGTAGAAAAGTGCTATATAAGAACTAGTCCATTTAAAATTATGTTGGCAGATCCTTTTGTGGCAGGGCTGAAATGCAGTAGAATTTTTTTGTGGGGGGCAAGCTCATTTTCATGGCAAAGAGAGACTTTGCAATTAATTGCGATTCATTTTATCACTCTTCCTAACATTCTGGTGTATATGTAAATTGCCATCATAAAGCTGAAGCAGCAAACTTTGTCAGAGCCAATTCTTGTGCTATTTTCAAAACTTTTGAAAACTGTACAGAATACCACTGAAAACCAGAAATACCAGTTTCCACTGGTACACTGATCACTTGCGCAATAACCCTGGGGTTCTTACAAGGAAATTAAAAGACAGCTGAAAAACAATACACTTTGGAAAATGTTGAAAATTGCGAATCATGCCTTATCTGCTTTCACTGAAATGTATGAAGGCAAAGTGAGGGGAGCAGAAAGTTTGTATTGCCATGGCCACCATTGACTTCACCTCTGTTAGTTGATTTTGTAAACGTACACAATGGGTGGTATAGACGCCAGCTATCCATGGTGTGCTACCATGTTGCCTCTTTATTATGTACAAAGAGCCAATAAAACAAATTACAATCATTCATCTTAAATTTTTGGGTTCTCTGGAACAATTTGAATATAATGTGTTAAATTGTGCACGTTTTTCATAATAAATTGATCTCAGCTAACATGCTGATGGTTTTCGATTAGATTAGATTAAACTTTATTAATCCATTTGGGAGGGTTCTGTTAGGGCAATTAAATTTCCAGTAGCACTTTTACATTATAGGCACACAAGCAAGCACAGCAATAGTCAGAAATATACAGGAAATATACAAGCAAAAGAATAAATACATAAATAATAAAGATACAACAAAGACAAAGGAATCTATCAGATGTCTGACAGATGATGTGGTATTACATCTTGATATTGGTCATTGTTCAGTATTGCTTTATTCTACATTGTGTTTGCAGTCAGGCTCAGGCTGCTGCCTGTCTAATATCTAATGAAAGCATTCGCTGCTCTCATTTTTAGCTAATATTTAAATCTCCCACACATTTAGTTTATTTTCACTGTTCATCTGCTTTTTTTTTTTCTTGCCATCTTAAGACTAGAATCCTAGTTTATAGGATGCAGTAAACTGCCTAGTATAATAAAAATTTGTCCATTAGGTGGGGATACCCTTTTCAGAGTTGTCTCCAACTCCCCACAAAATTTCATTCTACCCTCTTTCAATGCTAACCCTTAAAGCTGTTACTAATAAATGCAAAGATGGGGACTGAATGATCTAAGAGTAGGAATAATAAGAATAAGAGTAACTTTATTGATCTAGGGGGAAATTCACATAAAGAAATAGCAGCAAATATCTTTGATAAAAAGAAAATAGAGCCTAGCACCAGAGGTGTATCCACAATGATCATGCAAAATCACCAGAAAAAATATACTGGCCTCTAAGCTGGCCCAGTTCTAGTCATTGTTAACAGGAGATGGACACGCTCATAAAATGGAGACAGCTATGAGTATAAAACAAGTGGAGCTTTCAGCAACAATAGCTAACTGCAGCCACAAGATGGCAGTAACGTAAAGGATGGATGCAAACAGGCGAGGAGCTTCAAGACACTTTGTTACATTTTAATTTATGGCTATTTTTAGAATTGACAAGACAAGCGCTGTTTGTCTTGCTTGTTCTTATGAAACGCCACACATTCTCTATATAAAAAAAAATTCCACATAAGCCCTACTATATACAGGTGGTTTTTGTTTTGTCCTTTAAGCTTGGATCCTCTACTAGCCATACTCGACATGGATGTACCTGTATATTACGCCAGCCACTTGGTTATGGCATTCCATGCATGCCCTGCCTACTAGCATCTTACACACTGCTGTTATGTGCATAATTGTCTCAGGATCATCTCTGCACAGTAGGGTTGCAACTAAAGATTATTTTGGTAGTGGAATAATCTGTCAATTTTTTTATTGATTAGTCAACAGTTATTTCAATCTTACCTTACCTGCTCAAGCCTGCCCACCTGTTAACATCACCTTGTTGTTTCTTATCACAATTAAAATAATGACCTATAAAAATACAAGTTTGAAACTAATCCAGTGTATTTGAACATTAATGTGACCATCACAATAAATATTAGATAAACAGTGTATATTAAAGTGAATGCAATTTTTATCTTTAAATGAAAATATAATGTGCAAATGAATAAAAAAAGCCTTTGTTCAAAAGTGCAAATAAGGCTTCAAATTAAATCAAAAAGTTCTTTCCATCAAAACAGCTGAAAAGTTTACAGATGATTCATTTCATACAGAGGTTTATAATTCAGAACAATTGCTGATATTAATGCAATGAACAAAAATATTGTCCTTCACTTGTTAGCTAACATAACTAAAATGGCGGCGCTTAGCAAACATGATCCACGAGAGCTTGTTTCCAACAGGTAACCTAACAGAAACATTACTGTATTAACAGTAACAGTTATTCATTAACAGCAGGGTTCTAGCCATAAATGTTTTTTTTCTTGAAGGCCTTTCATAGCTCCACTAGTGCTCCACTGATGTTTGACTATGGCTTTCTGGATACAAGTAGGGCTGCAACTATCGATTATTTCAGTAACTGAGTATTCTATTGATTACTCCATCAATTAATCAAATAGTCGGATAAGAAAAAAATTTTTGTATTAACCATTTCTGTTCCACGGAGTTTCCACTATATTGTGGGATTTTGCGGTATATAGGTATTTCTGTAACACATAACTATGTTCATCACTTGGACGAAGAGATCAGTTAGATCAGTTACGCCTACGCCAATAGTGGAAATAGAAGTTACGGCCGAGGGCGAAGATACTGCACTACCTTCATCGCCATCAGTACTGCACAGCTACATAATTCATCATCTTCATCATTCAAGTTGTAGTAAGAGAGTGGGAAAGGTTTATATGAGTGTGGGAAGGGTTTATAAAGCCTTAAAATATATATAAATAATAAAATAAATATAACTACTTCGCGGATTTTCACCTATCGCGGGGGTCTCTGGAACGTAACCAACGCTATAGGTGAGGGATCACTGTATAGCCAGCCTTTCTGGTGGCTACAGCTGAAGTAAAGAAAAAAAATAACAGCTGACATTCTCTGCATGGCAAGCACAACACACACATGCACACTCACAGCACAGAGCAGTGGATGCGTGGAAAAACTTATCAGTGATCCACTTGTGTTCAAGTGTCCAAATCAAGTGCACGCACGAACATAAGTTCATGCGTGCACATTGTGAATGAAAATGCCTGTCCTCTGTGGTAGCTTGCAAATTGCAAATGATACAGGCGCAAGCGGCGATAATAGAGGCAACCTAGCCAGGGCGGGGTGCGCTCTTGTTTGCTAAATGCAGTGACAGCAGATTTCTGAAAACTCAGCAGTGAAATCCTCAGCCCAGCGCAAGAGCGTCTCAGTAAGGCGCACCGCCTGGCGATCAACCACTAGCTAGAACACTGAACAGGTATCAAGGACGCGCTAATGTACCCATCCAGAGCTGACGTCACAGTGCTGGTGTTTTAAACTCTCGGCATTGCAGCAATGCTGTGGAAGGAAAGCTCTGCTTTGCATAGTCTGCATTCAACTTTATTTTGTTTTCTGTGAAATGCTCCCACACTTTGGGACAGTCTGTCTCCATTTTCTTTCTCCACCCTCCTCTCTGTTCCACCATCATTATGCTGTTCTGTTATTTTCTTCTTCGTTAACTTTCTTTTAATTGGCAGATAATGGAGGCAATACTGCCCCCATATCTTCCTGTAGTGTACTGCAATTACAAAATCACACGATAAGAGGAACAAAATAGGCTTTAAAAGTATGACGCTTCAACGATGAAATTCCACGCTGACAAATTTTTGTAGTCGACGTCATCGATTATGTCCATGAATCATTGCAGCCCTACTGCACAGCCTACACCTGGGGTCTTGCCTGGTATGGTTGACCCCAGCCTCTATCAGTCTTGAGCTTACAGCATATTCCTGTGCTGCCATGATAAGTGCCCCTGTGCTATCTTTCAGCCAGGCTTTGTCCAGCCATTGGTAGGATTTTTCTATACCAGCCACTTCTTCTACCTGTTTATGGTATATGCTTTGCAGGGGCCTGTCCTTACATGATGGCTCTTGTTCTTGCTCTTCTTTTTTGTTAGGTTTCTGCTGCCTGTTGTACTCACTAAGCACATGATCATTTGTCGCCATTTTCCTTATGGCTAATCCTCTGTCTCCTCTTCCTTCCTTCCTTCTTTCCTGCTGGGTGCCCTCGAGGCATGGTAAGGAGCTTTCAGTGGCTTCCTTTTGCCAGCTTATGATCCCCTCAGGGCAGGGGCATGGTGGCCATCGCGAGGTTCGGGAGTTTTCCCGAACGGCCGGTCATTTCCAGGCCGAACCAGTCGGTGATCAAATAGTTTTTTTGTTTTTTTTACCCAAGTAAGCACAGCAGCACTGGCGCGGCCACAGGGGCAGACAGTGATGGTCGGTCGCGAATGTTTCGGCTCTAAGAGCTGGCTCTTTTAATTGAATGACAGGAGCTGGCTCTCTTTCATCAGGAGGGGCTACAAACACAACAGCCCAGCAACGTTAATCCGGCCTTTAAGTCTGATGTCATTTCCGGGGCCAAATGCTCCTAAATAAACAGATGATGAAGATGATTGTAACATACCTTATCAACTGCAGCTATTTCTACTTCTCTTTCTCATCGGTAAAATGAGAGCTGAGTGTGTTTTTTTTAAATAAATATTAGTTTTTGTCAACGCCCTTTTTTTCATGACGAAAACGAGATGATAACTAAATAAAAACTACCTAAAAAAAGGATGACGAAATGAATTGACACTTTTGTCAACGAATGAAAACGAGACGAAAATGCTTGTCGGGGAGGACATCCATTCAGAACTTATTTAATTTTGTGAAAGGCAGGGACAAATTAGGAAAACATCCAATCAGAATTGATATAATTTTGTGACAGTCCAATCAAACGCACAGCTGCACAAATTTGCTCTAAACCCGGGAAGACCAAACTAGCCTGTGATTTGTTGTTACTTCCGATAGAACTAAGGTATGTAAACAATGTCAGCAGGGAGAAAGAGAAGAGCCGATGTATGGACACATTTGTCCTTTGACGTTGTGACAAACAAAACGATGTGTAAACCATGTGGGGCGACTATCTCAGGTAAAAACAGGACAAATCTTAAACAACATCTGCAAACCAGTCACCCAGATCTCCATGCAAAGGTAAGCATTTTAATGTCATGCAGGGTAAAGTGTTTTTCCCAGTTTAGCATTTGTGTTTAGAGAAAATCTCCACACCGCGGTGGATTAGCCTTTCCTAATCTCCAAATTAGTCGACTAAATCGACTGTAGATTTAGTCGACTATATTCTTACGATAATTTGTCAACTAAAACTGGACTAAAACTAAAACTATTCAAATGACTAAATTATGACTAAAACTAAATTACATTTTCGTCAAAAGACTATGACTAAAACTAAATCAAAATTTGCTGTCAAAATTAACACTGCAGCCCAGCCAGCACACCATTAGGAGAGGTGAAGGGCAAGACACCAGCTAAGGGGGAGTTGACGTTTTTTTTTTTTTTTTCCCCCTTTTTGCTGCTCCGTTGTACAATCGAATAAAAGGCCTCTCCAAACCAAGCTCCCGGGCTGAATTTCAACCCCAGCCCACCCCTGCCTCAGGGTATCTCATGACTGGCAGGGCATAGTTGTTGATTTCCTGGATCTTATTCTTTTCATTCAGCTGACTTGTAAGAACTTGCTTTACTCCCTGCAGGTATTTGGTTGCAGCTTTCATAGCGACCTCTTTATTAATCCCATTTGCCTGTGGATTCCAAGGTACTTGTAGCTATCCTCTGTGTCTGCAATATTGTCTTCTGGTGTTGTCTAGTTCTGACTACCTTCCCTCTCTTTTTTGCCATCCAACTACACTTCTCCAGTCCAAATGATATTCCAGTGTCATTGCTGTAGATCCCAGGAATGTGGATCAGTGAATCAAGGTCTCATTTATCCCTGGCATACAGCTTGATTTCTTCCATGCAGAGGACATTTCTGTTGTTTTCTCCATTCTGTAATTGGTATCCATGTCCAGTCTTAATTTAATGATCTTGCAGAGGGGGTTCAGGTGTATGCAGAGCAGCAGTGGGACAGACCATCTCCTTTGAAAATCCCACACTTGATAGTGACTTGTGCAACTGGCTTGAAGTATTCTAGTGTCATTCTTTACATCCCCGCTGAGTTCCTGATGAACGCTTATAGTGTGCTCTTGATCTTGTACAGTTTTAGGCATTCCAGGTCAAGGTCTGACATTGAGTTCATGGTTGTTGAGATTTGAACTCATCCAAGATTTTTAGTAGATTCATCTATAGCATTAATTTGAACATCCTAGGTCACATTGTTCTCAGGTTAATGTGTTCACAATTTTGAAAGTTGGCTACCCTTAGCAAGTTTCATCTTGATCAGATAGTCATCAAGTTTGTGGCATAATTCTGGTTGGTTATTTAACCATTCTTCCTGGCAGAATTGGCACAGTTTAAATTTGTTGCTTTCATGGCATGGACCCAGCTTTTAAGTACATTCCACAAATTATTTTTAAAGGGTTGATGTTGGGGCTTTGGAAAGACCATTCCAGAAGCTTAATGTTAGCCTGCTTTATCCATTCCAAAACCAATTTTGATGTGTGTTTGTGGTCATTGTCCTGTTGATACACCCATTTGTATCCAAATTTCAACCTTCTAGCTGTTGATTTGAAATAAAATTGAACAATTTGGAGGCAGTCCTCCTTCTTCATTATTCCATCTACTTTGCACAATGTATCAGTACCACTGGCAGAAAGACTGAGTGAAAGATTTTTTTCAGTGGTAAAAATACTTGAAAATAAATACAAGTCAATAAAAAAAAGTTAAAACTTAAAACACAATAAAAATTGAAGGTAGCTATGGCTATTGACCTAATGGTGTCTTTAAATCAGTTAAATGGACTTACCAGTAGCTGGGGGGCCTAACGAAGGTGGAATTAAAATAAACACTATAAATCAGCTTCACACCCAGATTGCTGTACAATAAAGGAAATGTGGGAAGGTGGAGTCAGGGGCCCACAGGCAGGGGGCCCACACTGCTACTGGCTCATCCTTCATTAGCCAAGTCCAGCAACTAACAAAGGATCAAACAAGACAATTAGTATTCACGAAAGCTAGACCTTACAGTTATGAACACCTACCTCAAGACCAAGTGCTTAACAGTCTTACCTCAAAAACATTTATTCAAAACCTAAAATCCTAAGATACACTGTATTGCCAAATGTATTCACTCGTCTGTCTTCACACACTTATGAACTTGAGTAACATCCCATTCTATTCCACGGGGTTTAATATTATGTTGGCCCACTCTTTGCAACTATAACAGCTCCAACTGTTCTGGGAAGGGTTTCCACAAGGTTCAAGAATATGTTTATGGGAATTTGTGGGACACTGATGTTGGATGAGAAGGCCTGGCTCGCAGTCTCCGCTCTAATTCATCCCAAAGGTGTTCTATCAGGTTGGGGTCAGGACTTTCAGCAGACCAGTCAATTTCTTCCACACCACACTTACTCATCCATGTCTTCATCGACCTTGCTTCCTGTTCATGTAGGAACAGGAAGGGGTCATTTCCAAACTGTTCCCACAAGGTTGAGCCCATGAAATTGTCCAAAATGCCTTGGTATGCTGAAGTATTAAGAGTTCCTTTCACCAGAACTAAAGGGCTGAACCTAACTCCTGAAAAATAACCCCACACCATATTCACCCCTCCACCAAACTTTACACTTGGCAGACAATTAACATTGTCCTGGCAACTGCCAAACCAAGACACATCTATCGAATTGCAAGACAGAGAAGTGTGATTTGTCACTCCAGAGAACATGGCTCTAGAGTCCTGTGGCTTGCCCTTTACACCACTACATTTGCATTGCACTTGGTGATGTAAGGATTGGATGCAGCTGCTCAGCCATGGAAACTGATAGGAAAATTTAGATAATTATTCATCTTTTATGTTAACCATATTGTTAACCAAATTTTAGTACTTAACCTTGCATAGTATCAAGATGTAATATGTAGCTTGCTTTTGACTAATGTTGAAACATGCTTTCCTGCTGTGTTTAGTTATTGTCTCTAGGTAGAATAGGTACCGACTGTATAAAGGGGATTCAGAAGAACAGCCCAGTGAGCAGTTCATTCATGTAACACTCATATTGACTGCTTGTAATTGATCCAGCTTGCAAGGTTATTAAAACCACACTGCTGGATCTCTCTACACACTGTTCTTCAGCCAATCTAAAAGCCACATGAATTTTGGAGGTCTGTAGCGATTGACTCTGCAAAAAAGTTTGTAACCTCTGCACGCTATGCGTCTCAGTATACACTGACCCTACTCTGTGATTTTTTGTCGCCTACCATTTTTTGGCTGAGTTGTGGGCATTCCCAATTGTTTCCACTTTTGTTATAATACCACAAACAGTTGACTGTGGAATATTTAGTAGCAAGGAAATTTCCCTACTGGACTTGTTGCACAGGTGGCATCCTATCACAGTACCACACTGACATTCATTGAGCTCCTGAGAGCAACCCATTCCTTCACAAATGTTTGTAGCAGTCTGCATGCCTAGGTGCTTTATACACCTGTGGCCACAGAAGTGATTGGAACACCAGAATTCAATTTTTGGATGGGTGAGTGAATACTTTTGGTAATATAGTGTACCTGCATTGTAGGGTTTTTACATTGTAGGCTGTTTACCTTACAATATAATGCATCTTGTGGCAAATGTTTGTTGTGATTTGGCGCTATGTAAGTAAAATTGAATTGAACTGTATGTACAAACATACATTAAAAGACACAAAAATAAAACACAATAGTCAAACAGTGTTAAATATTTACAGTAAGGCTGCTACCTGAGCCAAGTAACACCAAGAAGAGGTCCCATATTAAGCTGCTCCAGCAAGGTAACTTTGAAAGCGGGCAGTGAGCAATCTTAGGCAGTCCACTGGAAGTGAAACAATAGGAAAATCAATATGAGCGAAGGTCCAAAAGCAAAGCTCTGCCAGCAAGCCTCCCTATGCAAAGCTCCACAGGCAAAACTCTGTCAGCAAGCCTCTGTATGCAAAGCTCCACAGGCAAAACTCTGTCAGCAAGGCTCCATATACAAACCTCCTTAGGGAAGACAGCAGATCTCGGAGAACAAGCCGCCACAATGGTGGCCACTGCAGCTTATACAATCTTAACTTTAAATATGACTTGAATGCCAGAAGGTATCAAACAAGTTGCCGCTGGAGACAGAGACAAGTGTGAAAGGATGCTGTATCGCAGCTGCCAATAATATCACCATTTCCTCTGTGGCAGCTGGAATTTAAAAGCACGTCACACTGCAGCTGATCATTTGGGTTAACTCCACAAGTTGTGCCGGCCAGATATCATGCGCTGGAGAAGGCAAAGAGAGAGAGTCAAAGCCCGGTTCACCTTATGCTAATAGAGACGCAACCCTGCAATTAAATTGCAGGTACCTCCTCTCAGCACAACAACATGGAGAGAGAGAGAAAGGGAGAGAGGCGAAACAGAGCAGGGAGAGTAACCTGCCCAGCTACATGTGCAGTACTTCTAACATTACACAAAGCAAAGGTATCACACTGTCCAGAAAGTGCAGGGGTTTGTCCATCTTCTGGGCCTATGGTGGAGGTCTGAAGAAGATTTCCCTCTGAGGGAGATGTTAGTGAAATCTATGAGTCCTATTTGACCCCAGCCCCACACCCCCAGACCATAAGAGCATCCATCCAAGCTTCCACCACCAACAACCAGGGCCCGCACACAGAAACCACAAAACGGCAGCCATCGTCTCCAGTCCAAGAGCCATCAGATACCCGCCTCCTCCATTGTGATCATGTGTGTTGGTGTACATGCTGCAAAGTTTAGCCCTGAAGCGGGTAACATTTTTTGGTTGCATAAATTGCCTATCCAAGTTTGTTAGTGCCAGCCCAGAGCAATGGGCCACCAACCATCCACCAACGTCATCATCAGTCACTTGGCAACAGATTGTAAACTAAGTGGAGCATTTTTACAGACTAAGCTAACATGAGTGGCACTTCATAACATACACATTCCCACTGTTGCGGGCATGTGTATGTTGTAAAATGATGTTATGATGAGCTTTACTATTTGGGTATAAAGGGCCCACTCATTTGCCCCACCCCTGGCCTGGCTCTGATTTGTTCCACTAGTGTCCACAGTCAACACTTAGGGGTATTATAACAAAGTGGAAGCTATTAGGAACAACAACAACTCAGCCACAAAGTGGTAGACCACGTAAAATTACAGAGCAGGGATGCTGATGCACCTAGAGCCTGGGTTTGGCAGTTGCCAAAACTTTGGAAGTTGTCTGACTACACTGTAGCTGTAGATTTATGCTGTTGATATGTTTAGAGATAAGAGACAAGACAAGTTTTATTTGTCACGTTCAGTTATACACAGTACAATGCACAGTGAAATGTATTTTGTACCTGCATCCAATAATAAGTAGCACAAAAATATCAATAAGAATAAAATTAAATAATTCACACTGTACAGAATAGAATAATATACATTGTGTCTAATAGTTAATAGTTTAATAGTGCAGTAATACTGCAGTTTAGGGCTCAGAGTTGAGGAGATGGATGGCTTGTGGATAAAAACTCTTCTTCAAACTTTCAGTCTTAGTCCTCAGGCAGCTGTAACACCGGCCTGATGGGAGCAGGGAGAAGAGAGAGTGTCTGGAGTTTATCGTCTGACTTAACATACTTTTGAAATACTGAAAGAAATTTTTATCATCCTGGCTCACTTGATCCCCGAAGCCAGTAAAATCAGGCTTATTTCTTCCTCAAGGCACTTTATATTGTAAGGTACTGTAAAGACCCTACAATAATTAAAAGGGGCATCTTGAGAGTTGCAAAGAAGCATAAGACTTGCTGGTAATAAGAGCTTTGGTAATTCCAAAGTTGATTGAGCCACATTATACATCAGGAAGTTTATGAACTTCCTGATGTATAATGGGTCGGGGTGGGGGGGTTGTTTCCTTGTATCCTGGCTAGGGTATTCATTCAGTAATGGTCCACCTCGAAGCCATACCAGCTTGGATAGTATGATGATAAGTGCATACTGGAGCTGTAAGGCTATGACATAAGTGGACACAAAATGAGATGAGAAACTGTTGGAATGGAATGTCACTACGCATGTAATGCCAGTGAAAGGGGTTACATGAAGAGGATGTGGAACCTATGGATTTTTTGACATCCCTGACACATAGAAACAATGCTAATGCAACTAAAGGTAAAACACATATGCTACTGCAAGGGGGGAGATATTATCATCCCTAAGCTCTGAGATTGGGTATTGGTACATTGAAAACCAGAGCAGCTGGCCCTAACATGAGTCACACCTACTGGCTAAAGAAGTGCCTGGCAGCACAAATGAACCAGCTGCTAAAGGCTAAGACACACCCAGAATGGATGACTGTAAGATGGATGGTCCTGATCCCCAAAGATCCCCAAAAGGGTCCAGGCCTATCCAACTATGAGCCAATCAGCCAATAACCTGCCTCAGCACAACATGGAAACTCCTGTCAAGCATCATAGCACCTAAGATGAGCAGGCACATGGCTCAGTACGAGAGCGGCCCTGAAAGGAATTGACAGTGATACCAGGAGAGTCACGCAAGAAAGCCTATAACTCAATGCCTAGAACTGTACAAAATTAACAGGATCCTAAGAGCCTTCATCAGGAACTCAATTTAGGTGTTGAGAACACCATCATGTGCTGCTTTACCAAGGAAATGCCCTGTCCCCACCTGTTCACAGCTGTGAATTAGGTTGGGCCCTAAGGCTGAACTTGCTGCTTTGCATCAGTTCATATCACAGATAAAAGGATGAAAAGAGCATACTTGTCGTCTTGCTCATAATCGCTGTCTGTATTAACCATGTGCTGCACACAGATGCTGCAGTAATTTTGTTTGGACCCTAAAATGCGCAAGAAAGGAAAGCATATTCTCCCAAGTTTGTGCCCTTCAGCTTCCGTGTCCAGATGAGGACCTGCCCACACTCATATGTAAAGGATCAGTTCACAAAGCGCGGTGGAAAAGCGGGTTAAGAAGCCTGGGTACTCTGGGTGCATAAGCACAAACAACAGTTAGGGCCTGTTCCCTGGGCCAAATTTGCAGGGAAATAAGACTAAGGTTAGGTGTTTTTCAGCTCCACAGACAAGATTAATATAACAGTGTTCAGCATCTCTGGATTTATAATATTATAGTTAATACAGAATATGTATGTTACTAAAATGTCAGGTCTGTTGATTATTCAGTTCTTTACCACCTTCTAACACTTTGATGTAAATTGATCAACAAATCAGTCGAGGCTTTTCTGCAATTTTCAAATGTTTTCACATTGATGATCTTTTTATAGCCAAGCATTTTCCCAATGTAAGTAAAAATACTTTTTTAAAATGATCTGTTTTTAAAGAATTAAAATAATTAGGTGTATCACAGGCAATTTGAAAATATTAATTACAGTGAAATTAAGGGGGAAAGGCAGTAAAAATACACTGCAGCTGCGCTGAGCTGTGATGCCATCAAGTACGCTCCTGTCCTCGAAAAGTTCGGACTATGGAATATTGGTCAGTCACAGTTTATAATGATTAATATATATGGCTTTAATAATAAACAGCAAAATGTTAATTTATTTTTAATTATATAAGAAAGCTTAATCTGATATTGGCTACAAGAATTTTCAGGAGGAGATTTTTAACACAGTGATGGATGGAAGTATGGATAGGTGGCCACCTAGAAACCAAACATCATCTGAATTAGAACACATTGGATGGGCTTGATTGCTATTTGAGACATAAATATTTGAATAACAATTTTTACATATGGCATAATAAGGACAGTTCTCAGCAGTCCAGCATAGACTTTTGGTTGATTTCTTCATATATTAAAGCTAAAGCGACGGGCATAGTGATAAAACCAACAATTCTGACAGACCATAAAGCAGTTACAATTAAGGTTGATATGAAATTTATTAGACAAATTTGGAATAAAGACTATTGGAAATTAAATAAATGTTTCTTACAAAAAAGAATTCCAAAATAAAGCCCTGAGACTTATTAAGACATATTGGATTCAAGCAAAATTGCTTAATAGTTTTGGGAGATGCTTGGAAATAAATACATTTGAAATCAGAAATTTGGTAATGAGAATAGGGGAAAAGGTTGCTCTGCAGAAAAAAAGAGAGAGAAATTCAAATAATTTCCAAAATTGGTTATCTGAGAAAACAAATTTGTCTGAACATGAATCTAAGGAACATTCATCATTACAGTTAGATCTGGAAAAAAATATGTGAGGATGAAACTAAAGGTGCCTTTGTTAGATCTAGGAGGAAATGGTTAGAACAGGGTGAAAAGTGTGCAAAGTATTTATTTAATCTTGAAAAAAGGAACTTTGAGCAGTCTTATTGGAAAACTTGGAATTAATGATATGTGAAGATGAAAACATTATTTCAAAATATATGACAAATTTTTATCAAAGATTATACGTGAGTGAGTCCGAAATTTAAGATGACATGATAGATTACTTGGGGACAGGAAAATGATTTTAATATTATAGATGATAATTTTAAGTTGCTTTGTGCTCAAGGAATTAATTTAAAGGAAGTTCAATAATCCACTAGTTCTCTTAAGGATAACAGATCTCCTGGGAATGATGGTTTAATTTAATTCTATAGGTTTTCCTTTAGCCCCATTCTTAAAGGTTCTGTTTGAATAAACAATAGTCAAAGAGGAACTTCCTCCATTTCTTCACCAGTGCTTGATCATGTTAATTCCAAAGCCAAAAAAGGATAAACTAAATCTTGAAAATTAGAGACCAAATAGTCTTTTAAATAATGATGTCAAATCCTTTGCGCTTCGTTTGGCTTAGAGGTTAAAAATGGGACTAAATGATATTAATAATAAGATTTATGGCTGGCAGAAACATTTGTAATAACATTTGATTAGTTTTGGAGATGATTGATTATAATGAATTAGGGCTGCAATGATTCCCCCGAGTAACTCGAATAATTCAGTTATAGAAAGAAATTCCCAACGATGTCATGTCCTGGGCCGGTGGCCCAGTGTTTTATGTTTTCTTGGTATTGTTTCTGTTTCTCGAGTCATGTTTTGTTGTCTTTTGTATTTTTGCCCTCAGCTATTTCTGGTTCCTCGTGTCTCCTAGTGTTGTGACTAGTCTGCGTCTCTGTCCTAAGTCTGTGTGCCTGTTCCCCGTGTTAAGTCTGCATGTTCCTTGGTTAGTCACTTCCTGTTTATTTTGACAGTCTGGTTTCCCTGTGTTTTGTGTTTAGTTTTGCTTCCTCTGTGTTATTAGTTTTATTTGCCTTACCTGCTGTGCCCTGCTGTTTCCTCTTCCCCTGATTACCCATTGTGTATTTAAGCCCTCAGTTTCCATGTGTTCTTGGTCGCGTCATTAATGTTTCCGTGCCTGCGTGCTCCTTGTGTCTTCCCTTTGTTCAAGATTCAAGAAGTTTGTCATGTACACCGCAAAACACTGTGGTTATGCTGAGCAATGAAATTCTTACTTGCGACTGCTTTACAAACAATTGAAATAAGCAACTAAGTTAAAATAAAATTTAAGAACTAGTATATTAGGAAAGTAAAAGTAGAAAATAAAAATAAATAAATAATAAAGCAAGTGCAATATATACAGATATATACAGATGAAAGAAAGGCAGGTAATCACAGTTTGGTAATCAGTCAGTGGTTCAGTAGCCTGATGGCCTGTGGATAGAAACTGTTTTTTAGTCTGGTTGTTCTTGCTTTTACACTCCTGTAACGTCTGCCAGACGGCAGGAGTGTGAACAGTGTGTGCTGTGGGTGGGTACGGTCCTTGATGATGTTGTGTGCCCTCTTTATTACCCGGGTGTTATAAGTGTCCTGTAGTGATGGGAAGGCAGCTCCACAGATGAATTGTGCTGTTTTGATGACACGCTGGAGAGCCTTCCTGTCCTGACTGGTGCAGTTTCCATACCACACCGTGATGGAGTTTGTCAGGATGCTCTCCACAGTGCATCTGTAAAAGTTGCTGAGAAGCTTGGGGGATAATCCGAATTTCCTCAGTTTCCTTAAGAAGAAGAGTCTCTGCTGAGCTTTCTTGACAGTCTGTGCTGTGTTGTAGTTCCAGGTGAGGTCTTCACTGATGTGGGTGCCAAGGAATTTGAAGGTCTTCACTCTCTCCACCTGAGTCCCGTTGATGAATAATGGAGCATGCTGGTCTCTTCTCTTCCTCGGGTCAATAATCATCTCCTTAGTCTTCTCTGTATTTAAGGAGAGATTATTTTCCTGGCACCAGGACACCAGCTGGGCCACCTCTTCCCTGTAAGCTGCTTCCTCTCCCCCAGTAATCAGCCCAATGACGGTGGTGTCGTCAGCAAACTTGACGATGGAGGTGTTGCTTTGGGAGGGGATGCAGTCGTAGGTGAAGAGGGTGTACAGGAGAGGACTGAGCACACAGCCTTGTGGGGTCCCAGTGCTCACTGTCTTTGTTTCTGATGTCCTGGTACCAACTCTGACTGCCTGAGGTCTGTCTGTAAGGAAGTCCAAGACCCAGCGGCAGAGGGAGGGTGGTATTCCGAGGGTGAACAGCTTTTCAACCAGCCTGCTTGGGATGACGGTGTTGAAAGCTGAACTGTAGTCTATAAACAGCATTCGAACATAAGTGTCCTTATTTTCAAGGTGTGAGAGGGCTGTATGGATGGCTGCATTAACAGCATCATCAGTTGAACGGTTCTGACGGTATGCAAATTGCAGGGGATCTAATGTGTCCGGAATGGATCCTTTAATATGCGACATGACCATCCTCTCAAAGCACTTCATTACAAGTGAAGTGAGTGCAATGGGACGATAGTCATTCAAAGAGGTTGTGTTGGTTTTCTTGGGGAGGGGCACTATAGTGGTGGACTTGAAGCATGTGGGCACAGATGATTGGGAGAGGGACAAATTAAAAATATCTGTAAAAACCTCGGCCAGCTCTGAAGAGCAGACCCTCAGAAGGATTTTGTATTCGTTCCCCCGAGCCTAAATAAACACCTTTTACAGTATGCTTACCTCCAGAGTCCTGCGTTTTTGCCCTTGTCTGCCTGTCTCATCGCCGGCCGTGACAAACGAGATATCTAAAAATTCAGATAAAGTTTTATTTGATTTTTTTTTTTTTTTTTTTTTTTTTATGGAGAAATAAAAGCCATCATTTAAAAAAAGATATATTAAGCAATGCCAAAAAATATGGGGGTCTGGGAGTTTTGAGTTTTGAAATGCTAAATAATTCCTTTAAAGTGAAGTGGGTAACAAACTTAATCAATGAGAAAAACATCTTTCCAAAAGCATAATTTTTCTCCAACAAAATATTACATATGAAATAAGCAGAAGATGATGGATGGATGGATGGATGGATGGATGGAAATATACTTTATAGGAATAAGTCACTTAATTATAAAAAAATGGATGGAAAATTGCATTGTACTGGTTAAACAGCTCTTCTGTACTGCTGTAATTCAACTTTTTCAAGGCACAATAGCTAACATTCCAATTATTGATCCACTCAATAGCGACATACTGATTGGTGACACTGATTTCACTAAAAAGAGATGTTCCAATAAAGTAATAAGAACAAGTCTGCAAAAGCTAGCTCTACCCTCTGGAAGATTATACTGGTCTTCCTTGTATGGAGAAATGAACTGGAACCACATTTGGCTGCATGAAGGGAAATTTTAAACAATAAAGTTAAGGAAGTTTCTTTTAAAATATTACAGAGAGGATTAAGTTTGACATGAACTATTCATGTTTTTTCTGTCAGTTATATAGTGAAACTATTAATCATCTATTTCATGAGTGTATACATGTCAGAATGTTCTGGACTGATTTACAACACTACATTCGGCTGAAAACTAGACAAATAATTCAAGTTAAAGAGAAGGACATTATAGTATGTTTTGAGGACAAAGACCCAGACAAAGGGCTGGTTACTTGTTTTTATTGCGAGATCTGGCAACACTGGACACAACGTTTATTTCTATAGCACATTAAAACAATTTCAGTGGACCAAAGTGCTGTACAGGTTATACAGACCTGAAAGAAAGTGAATATAAATACATTTTTAGAAGTGTTTTAAAATGACTGAGAGACTGGGCTGCTTTTATGTGTTGTTCCACATAAATGTTGTTCCAAATATTAGGCACAACCACTGAAAAGGCTCTATTGCCTCTGCTTTTAAGCTTGGATCTAGGTGTATTCAAGAGCAGTTGGTTCTCATACTGCATGCTGTGGTGGGAATATAGGGTTTCAAAAGTTCAGTTAAATAACAAGTGATAAAATTTTAAACTGGATCCTGAAATGAACAGGAAACCAGTGTAACAAGGCCAATATGGGTGTAATGTGATCACACCCTTTCTTTCCTGTCAAAAGGTGAGCTGCTGCCTTTTGGACAGCTTGCAAGCGATGAAGTAACAATTGATCACTGTCAACATATAAAGAGTTACAATAGTCTAAATGAGAGGAAAGGTCGTAATATTCCATTACTGAAGTGTTGTTGCAAATAAGCATTTACATGAACAGACTTTTACATTACTTTCTTTGGTGACCAGTCATTGTTTAAAATGTCAACAGAGAATGCTTTAACCATGCAATAAGTTTGTGTTCTGGTTCTCATATATGTTTTGTTTCTTGTTCAGCTTAAGCACAGAGTGGAAAAACACAACTGTTTGTGTTTTAGGAGGAGCTAAAGTTACCGCATGATATAATGCTGCAGGCAACATACTGTATCATCATGTGTAAGGACAGTGGCGCAAAAAGTGGGTATGCACTATATGCAATGCATAGGGATGCCACACAAGAGGGGGGGGCACCAAAGTGATGTGGGGAAATTATTTCTCTAGTCATCATTTTCTGTATTTAACAGCTGTGCATATGATATGATCAATAACAGAGGCACTGCACTGTTCCTCCCCTCATTCATATAAATAAATTATATAAAAATAATTAGATTTGTATTGTAAGTTATAAAAATAGGGCAGCACTGTGACACGGTGGTTACCACTGCTGTCTTACCATTAGAATAACATCTAGAAGGTCTGGGTTCGATTCCACCTTGGCCCAGGTCTCTCTCTTGCTGTGTGGAGTTTGTATGTTCTCCCCATGTCTGCGTGCGTTTTCTCCGGGTACTCCAGTTTCCTTCCACAGTCCAAAGACATGCAGTTACTTGGGTTAGGTTAATTGGCAACTCTAAATTGCCCATAGTTGTGAATGTAAGTATGAATGGTTGTCTGTCTCTCTGTGTGGGCCCTGTGACAGGCTGGCAACCTGTACAGGGTACAGGTTGCCAGCCTGCCTCTCGTCCTATGCCAGCTGGGATAGGCTCCCGTGACCCTGAACAGGATAAGTGGAAGAGAATGGATGGAAGTTATAAAAATAGCTCATTAAACATGTTTGTAGCTTTCATGTTTGTAGCTTTGTGTGTGTGTGTGTGTGTGTGTGTGTGTGTGTGTGTGTGTGTGTGTGTGTGTGTGTGTGTGTGTGTGTGTGTGTGTGTGTGTGTGTGTGTGTGAGAGAGAGAGAGAGAGAAAGTTCTTAGGTCCAATGTGTTGATATAATATGGAAAAATGGATAAACAACTGCACACTCACACATGAGAGGTGGTGCTGAAAAAAAATTATACAAAACAAGGTGAGGTAAAGAGTTTTTAAGGTGAAATAGAAAGGTAAAACCATAGTCAAAAACTGCCAATTATACTCCAGAGGGTTAAGAGCACACGGGACCACTTTTACAGGATTCCCATTTCTCCCACCACCTCTATGACTGCAACCTTGTAAAGTATCACAATCATGAGTAGAAAAGAAAACACTTATTGCATTAGAAAAAAAAATTCCCATAATAGTCCACTTCACATTGCTTGTTACTGCAGTGCCACATACTGGATGTTTGTATATCTGCAGTCACTATGAGTTGAATGTGAGGGCAGTGGAACTGTCTACCACCTGCTTACTGGATGGCTTTGTAGTCATACTATTACACATCTCATTCACCATTATCTGCATGGATGCACCAGCAAGTATTTACTCGCCCAAGTTGTAATAAGTCATCCACTTGGGGAATTTTGTGAAACTCTGCCCAAGTCTGCATGCTGAGCAGGGAATTACAATGTAGTTCCCCCTGCAGAGACACAAGAACCATCCAAATCCTGGTTAGTATTACACTCTCCTCCCTACTTTCTTCTCCTGTTTTCATGCACTCCTTTTCTGCATCATTGTTTCTCTCTGAATTCTTTGTTCTTGTTACTTCCTTCTAATTCTCCCTTCTTCTTTGTTCACATTTTCCCTTTCTCCCTCTGTTATATGAGCTCTGAGCTCTTTCTGCTTCTGAGACCATCTATATGTTCTATATGTTCTACAGCACATTAGAGCCACTCTCCCACCCAGCTTTGACCTGCATCAGTTTGCCTACAAAGCAAACAGGTCCACTGAGGATGCCATCAATACTGCCCTTCATACAGCACTCACACACCTGGAACACCAGAGGAGTTATGTGAGAATGCTATTTATAGACTTTAGCTCTGCCTTTAATACAGTCAACCCCAGCAGACTGGTGACCAAACTCACAGACCTTGGTCTTTCCCAACCCACCTGCATCTGGATTAAGGACTTTTTAACAAACCGCACCCAGTCTGTTAGATTAGGTCACCATCATTCATCCAGGGTAACATTCAGCACTGGAGTTCCGCAGGGCTGCGTGCTGAGTCCCCTCTCTACACACTCTACACCCACGACTGTACCCCCACCCACTCCAGCAACACAATCATCAAGTTTGCGGATGACACGACCATGGTGGGACTCATATCTGGTGGAGACGAGACCGCCTACAGGGATGAAGTCCAGTGACTGGCTTAGTGGTGTGCAGAGAACAATCTCTCCCTGAACTCCTCCAAAACAAAAGAACTGGTCATAGACTTTCGGAGGAAATGCATAGACCCTGCACCACTCTTCATAAATGGTGACGGTGTGGAAAGAGTCCCTTTCTTCAGATTTTTGGGTACACACATCTCTGAAAATCTCTCCTAGACCACCAACACCACAGCTGTGGTCAAGAAGGCACAGCAGAGACTCTATTTCCTGAGAATTCTGAGGAAGAACAACCTTCAGGAGAAGCTGCTGGTGTCCTACTACCGCTGTGCCATTGAGAGTCTGCCGACCTACTGCATCTCAACATGGTACAGCAGCTGCACAGTGGCAGAAAAGAGAGCACTACAGAGAGTGATCAACACGGCCCAGAAAATCATCGGCTGTCCACTGCCCAATCTGGGGGACCTGTTCAGCTCCCTCAGCAGGGCAGCCAACATACTGAAAGACTCTTTCCACCCTGGTTATCATCTTTTCCAACAGCTGCCCTCTGGAAAACGCTTCAGGTCCATCACATCCAGGACAAACAGACTAAAAAACAGCTTTTACCCCAGCGCTGTACGGGAATTGAATACACGCACATGAATTTTTATTTTTTTTAATTTAATTTATTTAAGTATTTATTTATTTAAGCTACTTAGGCCCTGTGCAATAATCTGCAATTTATTGAATGTTTTTAGTGTTTTTGAATATTTTTATTGGGCCTAGGCACCTTGAGGATTGCTGCTCAATTTCGTTGCACTCTAGTACAATGACAATAAAAGCTATCTATCTATCTAGCTTTTATCTCTCAACCTCACACACTAGCTCAGACTCCTTCCCCACCAGAAAGGTGACATTCCACGTCAGCTTCGATAGCTGGTTTTGCCAGGGCCTCCACCCTAGGCCGCTGCCCAACACCTGACCCCTGTGATACCTCCTGCAGGTGGTGGGCCTACAGGAGGGTGGGCCCATGTCTCTTTTTCAGTCTGTGCTCAGCTGGGCTGCTGAGGCCTGGCCACCAAGCATGCTGCTACATGCAGCCTCTCCAGGAAAGTCTGTGCCAAGGTACTGGAAAGGAGACTCCATTCATTAACTGAACCTTGTTTTCAGGAGTAACAATACAGTTTTCATCCTTGTCACAGAACACTGGACCAGCTCTTTAGCCTCTTAAGAGTATTTGAAGGTGTGTGGGAGTTTTCTCATCCAGTCTCCATGTGGATAGATAGATAGATAGATAGATAGATAGATAGATAGATAGATACTTTATTGATCCCACAAGGGAAATTATTGTGTTACAGCAGTAAGAAAAAATACAATCTACAGTAACTAAAATACCAAAGTGAGAGTGCTAACGATGAAAAATAAAAAAAATATACATGAACTTCTACTTTACAATTATGTCTAAGGTTTTAGGGACCCAGATAAATACGTACCCTTTTATTGCTAAATTGGGGGTTTTAGTTGTTCACCTTCAGATTACTTTTACGCAATATAATCAGGGGTGAAAGTAAACCGGTACGGTCTGGTACTGCGTACCACTAAAAGATTCTGTGCTGGTACGCAGTACCTGGAAGAGGGGGAGCAGCTGTCTGCTGTAAAGCCATCATTTAGAACGAGTCATGGCTGCACTTTGGGTCAGAATAGATCCGCTAGCAATAAGCAGTCTCAAACACAACTTAATCAGTTAATAAATAGTTTTTTTTTTCTCATTTCAAATTATTTATGAACTGTTCGTGCTATTCTGGAGCCTCAATTCTCTAGCTTCTCCCCCCTCGGAGCTCGAGGTTTTCTCAATGGCCAGCCTTTACTACTTTAACCTGTTAACTGGCCACGACCACGGGACATATGTAGTGCATTTTATATGGCAGGCTAGACCCTCCCATTTTGATTGACACCTCATTTGACCAATTTGATTAATCGATGGAATAATCGATAGAATACTCGATTACTAAAATAATCGATAATTGCTGCCCTTATGAAATTTTCAACATACCATAAGCCAATGCATCACCTTCTCACATAGGAGCAACAGGATTCAGGTGATAGAGCGATTGTTGTGTGAGAGACTGTTGACTTATGTAAAATGTATCCAGACATTTTAAAACAATTGTTTTGTTTTGTTTTTTTTTTTAAAAAAAGAATGGATTTGTATTGGTATCTGCAGATATCCAAATTTAAAATATTGATATCGGACATAAAAAAAGTGGTATCATGCCATCCCTAGTATGTATATTTTTGATCCCGTGTCGATTGCAGAAGGTTCAAGGCCATCTGGTGGCTGAGAGTTTGCAAGTAAGAAGATAACAGTACATACATACATACAGTTGTACTGCTCTTTCACTAACTGAACTATTGTTTTTACACATTTTATAAGTCACACACCACAATTTTTTTTACTTTTTTTTTGTAAAGTGTTTCATGATTTAACTTTCAAATGTGAGTGCAAAATATTTTAGAAACTTTAAAGGAAACAGGAATACATCCAGGATTTTAATAAATGTATTCTTTATTTTTTCAATAACATCAAAACATTTTTAAATCTTGACTTTCTATTTTGTTAACTTTCTATTCTCTCTGAGCTCTGTTGAAATGGGTGGAAGCATTGTGAAGATGAGAAGAAACTGGGCTGTGATGCTGTTGTTTCCATCAGCTAAGAGATCCAGATCAGAGAGATCAGTGGTGCCACCAAGAGCAGAATGCTGGCAGTTGTACTGCTGGCCCTGTTGCAGAGGTCACCCTGGCAACAGCTGATTTTTCCTGCAATGACTCCTGTCATTTGTGCTGATTGCACGCTAGAGCAAATCAGCTCGGAAGCACAGCCTTTTACAGTTGCCTTTTCTCCTCCCATAGTCGCTGTGGAAATGAAAATAATTTTACTGTGCTGCAAGTTTTAACAGAGGAATCACTGAACATTCCTCTGAGTAGAGGAAGAACAGACATGCAGACACTTAATGCTGCAGGCTTGTTACCTTTTGCTGAGATGCAGTAGTCTTCATTTCCATTGCAGTTTAGAGTTTTGGTGCAACCTTGCCCATCACATTGAAAGCATTTTTTCCCATTTGGAGAGGGTATGCTGCCATCTGTGAAATACAGAATTATATGTAATATTTGTTTCCCTGCTTATTTTAGCAGTGCAGGAAAAAAAAACTGCAGTTATATTTTTTAAAAAATGTATATAGATTATTAATATGTTTGTCTGACTTTAACAAGATCATTTTGAAATGCTGAAACGTTTTACTGTTTTTACTGTCTGTGACGATGAGAAGCTCAATCACAAACTTTTCACAGATGGGGTTTCCACACCCTCAGCCCATCAGGTGAACATGGTGATTGAGGGAAAATAAATTTTCCTCATTCTGACTCACTTTGGAATTTACTCTACAAACTCAGTAAAATTAAATTCAATTCAATTTTATTTATATAGCGCCAAATCACAACAAACAGTCGCCTCAAGGCGCTTTGTATTGCAGGTAAAGACCCTACAATAATACAGAGAAAACCCAACAGTCAAAACGATCCCCTATGAGCAGCACTTGGCGACAGTGGGAAGGAAAAACTCCCTTTTAACAGGAAGAAACCTCCAGCAGAACCAGGCTCAGGGAGGGGCAGCCATCTGCCACAACTGGTTGGGCTGAGGGGAGAGGAAAAAAAGACACGCTGTGGAAGAGAGCCAGAGATTAATAACAATTAATGATTAAATGCAGAGTGGAGTATAAACAAAGTAAATAAGGTGAATGAAAAGAAGCAGTGCATTATGGGAACCCCCCAGCAGCCTAGGCCTATAGCAGCATAACTAAGGGATGGTTCAGGGTCACCTTCAGCCCTAACTCTAAGCTTGATCAAAAAGTAAAGTTTTAAGCCTAATCTTAAAAATAGAGAGGGTGTCTGTCTCCTGAATCCAAGCTGGAAGCTGGTTCCACAGAAGAGGGGCCTGAAAGCTGAAGGCTCTGCCTCCCATTCTACTCTTAAGTATCCTAGGAACCACAAGTAAGCCAGCAGTCTGAGAGCAAAGTGCTTTATTTGGGTGATATGGGACTATAAGGTCTTTGAGATGAGATGGGGCCTGATTTTTCAAGACCTTGTAGGAAATCAGACTTATTTATTAAAATGTTAATTTTTTTTTTAACTGTTTTGTACAGGAAATAAAAGGTGAGTTTCAGAAACAGCAAATACCATTTCAAAATACCAAAAAACTTGATGTAAATTACCAGGGGCATCTTGAGAGTTGCAAAGATCAGAGCTGCAACAACTGCTGGTAAGTACAGTTGTGGCAACTCCAAAGTTGACTGAGCCATTGACGCACTGTTCAGCCAGAGCACAAGATTTCATTTTAATATCAGCAAGTTTTGAACCACCTGCAACAAAAAAGTAACAACTGTAAACTGAGCCAGTTCAAAGCAGAATAAAACAAGAGCTATAAAATGGCATACCTGCATATGAAATCATCCTGATTGAACCACACTGAGTACTGGAAGGGCATTCTTTGGTTGTCTGAGTGCAGCTTCCAGAGAGCTCCGGTGTGCACTCGTAACATTTCAGTGCACAGGCTGCTAAAACACACAATATTCAAAGATAAATTAAATCAAGTTCTCTACAAAATATTAACAAATTCTAAAACATTCACTAAAAAAAATTAAGTATTAAAACAAAGAAGGCTAACAGTACGATAATTTGTAGCAGGTAGAGAAACTTACTGGGGTGTAATAACACATCCTGTATGACCATTAAATATGAAAATGCATAATTGAAAATTACAGTTCTTACTTTAACAGTGGAAAAGTTAAAGATGAGACAACTGAACAAATATTTACCTTTAGGGAGCAGCACAGTCCCAAGGATCAACAGAAGTATCTGCATTTTGTGATGGTCGGGCACAACTGAGTTTTAGTTTAGTTTCTGCTTTAAGTAGTTCTCATGGGGGCAGTGGTTTTCTCCTTCTGGCCACTCCTTCATTCTGTTGTTAACGTCAAAACCAATTTTTAAAAAAGCCTTTGAAACTTAAGTTTCTTTCCTACATATTTAGGTATTCATTTACTTGCACATTTTTGTGGTTTTCAAGCAGTTTAAATAGGTCTTTGTGGTAAAGTTTTAAAATTGCTCAACCCTGTCATCAGGATTAGATCATTGAAGTATGAGAGTGATCTTTGCAGTATATCCACTCCTAAAGACAGCAGCAACAGTTGTTGCTCCATTTGTGGATGAATTGGAAGTGCATACTTCAATCGATGATGGCGCCGGTGTGTATGGCTTGTTGTCTGCTTGCGTTTGTGCTGTTATCAGTACTTGTTACTCAAAATGTCAGTGTCAACGCTCTACTGGTTTATGATCATCAACCTCTTCTGGATCTTCAACTTTTAGCTGAAGGGACAATTTTCCATGGTGACCAAAAAACTTTGCCTCCATTCTTGTCAGAGATCCCTGATCACCTTTGCCGTGCTCCGGATCCACCTGCCCAGAGGAAACACCACCGTTCCCGTGGGAAACGCAGTGGTAGGCAGGACATAACAGATGCATGATCTCTGTGCTCTATGGAGCGTTTCCATTCGCAGATAAATTTAGGTTTGTGTCTAGATAATAAATACATTAGTTAGAAATATATACCATTAAAATAGAATAAGAACTATGTTGCATTATTTTTTACAGAAGGAATTTGAAGACCTGAATTGTTTGTTTCAATTCTTTGTTTACTTCAAAGTAGAGTTTTAATAAAATGTTTTATTTTCTTAACAGATTATTGACAGAAACCTCTGCAAGGTTGTATTATTCCATTACTGAAGTATTGTTAGGGTGTAAATAAGTATTTTCAAATAACGTTTAATTTCCTGCAAACTGCTTTAGAAGAAATGGAAGTCAATGCATTATATCATACCTGCAGGCATATAATATTGTGTTGTAGAAGACTCAAAAGTAACTCCACGATATAATGCTGCAGACACTATATCATGCAGTTACTTTTGGTTGTGTTTCAGGACAAAGTTACCACATGATACAATGCCTGCAGCATATCATACTTTTGTTTTAGGAGAAGCAGTTACTGGATGATATAATGCTGTACAAACCATTTTGTTGAGTAAGGATTCTGTGCAGTATTTCAGGAAAGGCCAGAAAAACTGGTAAACTGTTCACTTGCACAATAACTACTCGTTTTACAAAGAACATACAAAGATAGCATATTTTATTACATGTAAGCCATCAGCACATCAAAACTTCTACACAGTCAACAATGGCTTGAAAATAAAAGTATTCTCCCATTTTTCTTAGAAATGCACCAAGAGAAAACTATTTTTGTCTTTTCACTTTCATCATTTCTGCACAGGGTGCAAGTTTATCTGTAAACATCACGTATCAGGACAGGAACAGGCAACTTTCTAAAAAGGAGAGCTCAAAGTCTGAATAATTATGGTTTATTTTACTTCCCCGTGATGTTGCACGTTGACTCCTATTTAGCATGTAGACTGCACTCCTTTTGGCTTTGTTTGATCTTATTATCCAGTATAAAAGGCCACTATTGAACATAACAGGTATTTAGCACAGGCGTCAGCAGAGCAGACGGCTGTATTCAGAGAGGGCCGAGGACTTTTTCACGCCATCCCAAATACGAGCTGCGTAGTGAAACCTGTAAAAACAACAACAAAAAAGACAGGAAACCTTGGTGATATGTTTCAAAAGCTCCTAATAATGTCCCAACAGTTTACAAAATAGTGATGATTTAAAAGAAAATATGTAAATATTGTGCAGTTTTGCACTAACCCTAGCTAATATCACCTTTTGTGCCATTTAATGGTGGGTAGATATATTTGTTTCTGTTTTGTGACTTGGGAGCTGCAAACCCACAGTGTCCAAAACACTCACTATGAGGTAAATAAAGCATTTTTTTCATATTGTTATCATCATTTGCTGTTGTGTGTAACAGGTTGTGGTCATTGCTGTCACTGAAGTGTATGAACGCAAAGAGCATACAGACTCCTTCACCCTCAGTTTAAATATTGCACTTATTTCCTGTGTATAGAAAAACAGTTTCTCACAATTACAGAAATTATAGCTCAAAGACTTGTATGATGGATTTTGTAACCAAACCAAGTTAAAATGTAAACGTGAGGCTCATCCTGAGTGCATGATATTGAATTCTACATTCATATTTGGTCGTCCTACTTTTTTCACTGATTTGTCAGCCAATTTTTGACTAGAAGGATATGAATAAAATGACTTTTTTTAAATATAAGTACAAGCACGTTTACCAGTTTTTCTCAGTGAGAATTGTGTGCGACAACTGACAGCGAGGCATGGCCAGTATTTGGCTACGGAGTTTTGAAACCATGGTGGAGAAGGTAGGGTGTCCTCTATAGCCAGGGAGCAGAGAGAACAGCGGGTATGTTCCTGACCCTAAACAACATGCAAAGATTAATTTCCTTTTCACAGAATACACAAGAGACCACTTCAGTTTTCTCTTATCAGAAGAAAAAAAAATCTCTATAACCTGCTTTTGTCAAATTGTCCTCCCCATCATTTTCCTGCACAGGAAGCAAGAACATATTGACCTCGGTTGCTAGGTAGTCCTGCCCCAGGCCAGGAAAGATATTGCAGTCTAGCATGGACAATGTTCCTGAAAACAAAACATGCGTTATGGGATGAGAAAGGGTGTGGCCTTCCTGTTGAACCATTTTACTGGTTTGATAACAGGACTACTAAACCTTACACATGCAATTAAAAAAAAACAGTTGGACAGTTCTAAAATGTCACAACACCCCAAGCCTCTATTGCATCAGTGCCCATGTTGGCAACAGAGCATCATCAAGGCATTACTGGACACACCTGTGTGTGTCTAGGTGTGTGTGTCTGTACAGGTATCTTAAAATTTTATTTGTGGTAAGACCGTTGAGCACTTTAACTTGAGCCAGGTGTTCATAACTGTAAAGTGCAGGTGTTCTGAATATCAACTGTCATTTAATTTTGTGTACCAAACCACTTATTGGCATTTATCCCTATTTTTACATGAAACATTAACATATAAACAGAACAATGTTGTAAATTTGCACCTTTGTATTTGAGGTGAGAGTGGGCCATTAATTTGTCCACCACCACATGCATGTCCTTCAGATTTCTTGGACAGAAATCGTCCCGTCTGGCCTTGTTCTGGAGGAATACTGGAGGAGAGAGATATTAAAACTTTGATATGCTTAAACCTGGTCAAATATTGTGTTTCAGCATAAAACAGTCACCTATATGTGGATAATACTCTGCTCCATCATCACTGCCTGAAGAGGTGGTGCTGTCATGGCTTGCAGATGGAGTGGAAGGTTTCAGCATCTCAGCGGTCTGAAGAAACCTGTCCGTAAAGATGACAAAATGGCATGATAACTTCAGCTGTGGCATCAACTTTTGTATTCATGAAGAAACAGTAATGAGGATTAGGTAGGATTTGGAAGAAGAGTACGAGTAATTTTTGCTTGGATATTTACATACGTAAATATGCAGATCTGTTAATATCCAAGTAAAATGTACTTGCTAAGCAAGGAATCATTTTCCTGGTGTGAGTTTCTTCTTCTTTCTGCACATTATTTACCTCATGTTCAGTTACCAGCCAATAATTGCCACTCTGACACTGGTGCAGAAATTGCATAGTTGGTAATCTCATAAATATTGATATTTAACCTAAGGAAGCCAAAACAATACATATTCATATCAATATTTTTGCCATACATATATAATTTTCAGCTACGTAAAAAGTTAGCAAATATTTGATTTTGATCACAACGTTGTCAGCTTTACAACCACATGACTGGAGTTGCACAGATTGTTTTTTCTTTTTTTTTAATGATGCTCTGGGGAAAAAGTTCTGAACTGACTCTAAAGAGATTATGGTGTACTGGACCAAATGAATGAACGAATGAATGTTAGCATGTTAGATGCTTTCAACAAGTCTGACTTTGCCTGGATTTACTGTTTAGAAGACCAACTGAAAGAAGCGCATTATTGAACTTATGAAAAAGTGAAGGCGAATATCCTTCCAAGATACAAAATGAAATGCTCAACATTCCTTTGGGAGTAGGGGGCTTTAAAATTACAGCTGCAGCTGTTTTGAGAGCTTCTGTCAGCCCGGGCAGTAAGTAGTGCACAGGTCCACTGCAGATAAAAAGAACCTACCTATAAAGATTCAAATCGGTGAACCAGTCTTGAACCACAATTACGACATGGCACACTGTAAACAGGAAGGCGGCGATCTGAAGAGACTGTTGAGGAATTATAGGGAGAGTACAAATGTGCTTTATTTGTAGAGAATAATAAAATCGCTAAACCAACAGTAAATAATGAATCACAAAACTAAAAGTTCAGAGGTTTAGCACCAGTGCTCATATTATATCCTACCCTCTGCAGGCCTGCCACATACCTGCATCTCAACATATGTATGAGGAAGGTTGTATTCTGGAGGCAACTTCCGATCGTTGTTGATAAGATGGTCCAGAATTGACGGGCTGAGCATCGGCTGAAGAACGACATTTAAACACACTGACACATCTTGTTGCTTCAGCACCATAAATCCTTTACCACACAAGTGTGACGTCTTTCAGTTCCAAGTTTAACACTACAGAAAGTTTGTGCCTTGCTTACGTTCTGACAGCAAAATGAAAATACTGCCGTAAATGGAAGAAACTGTTTGTGTAACCACAATATTTAATTCATACCTGCGTATCCAAGAAGATGACTCTCTCCTGTGTGATGAAGAAATCGATGCCTGTGCTCTGATTTCCTCCTCTCTCCTTGATTTCTTGAGTCTGGGGTCTGAATACAAAACTCCTGTTCAAACAAACATATGTGCTTTAGTCCATCTCTCTCCCAAATAATTATTCAAGTAATTTTAAAAAAATTAACAATCACATCAACTACACAGAGTGAAACGATGAACCTTAAGTGATGCAGCTGTAATTATCAAAGGAATATATGTGTATTACAGTCAGCAAGATGTTTCATATTTTCTCCAAACAAACAGTAAACAGCATATAACAGAGTTCTTGCAACTGCATGGGCACTTTACACTGAACTGTATTAAACTACATGTCTATTAGACAATAAAGCTTCTGTTCTGTGGAGGCTAGAATGCCCCTGTGTGTTCATAAACAGTACTGCACTTTTATGCACAACTCTAAACACAAAGTTTTGATGGGAGGTGTATTATTTTAGGGTGGCCTATATCTATTCCAATGTGAAATAAACAGAAAGAAAACTTGGACTCACTCCCTCTCAAGCAGACATTATACTTGAATATAAAAACATTCTATTTTAATTCAATTCAATTCAATTTTAATTATCTGGCACCAATTCACAACAGTAGTTGCTTCAAGGAGCTTTATATTGTAAAGCAAAGAACCTACAAAATTAGAAGGAAAAAAAAAACAATAAATCAGACAACCCTCTATGAGAAAGCACTTGGTGACAAAGGGAAGGGGAAAACTCAATTTTAACAAGAAGAAACCTCCAGCAGAACCAGGCTCAGGGAGGGGCAGCCATCTGCTGCAACCCACTGGGGGATGAGGGGAAAGAGAAAAGAGCAAGAGTTTAATAATTAATAATGATTAATTACATACAGGGAGTGAAAAATGGGTCTCCAGGCCTGTGTAACAGAGGCTTTAACAATAATTTTCCCAACAACTGCCATCAACCTCCAGCAACCACTCCCAACCAGTTGGGGAACACTCATTTTTCGCCTCACAATCGGTGACTGCCAGATGATCAAGGACCGGTGTCTAAGTCCATGTGGCCGGGGTCACAATCATGTCACCATGATTGTCGTGTCCAAAATGGTGGACAAGTTAACATCATATGGTTAGTGGTCACATATCTACAAAATCTCGACAGTGTGATCTTACTCTTCAACCTTACCTTTGATCTTCCTCAGGAGTGTTGGCAGATAACAGCGACATGATGGTAGATTTCCCAGTTCCCTGCAGGCCAATAACTCCCACCACCAACATGTCTGTCTGATCCCTTAAATACTGCAACAAATAACACTCAGCTTTCTTTGACCACATATCATACAGTAACATACAGGAAAACACTGTTTAAATCCATAATCAAAAATCAACTAAACTTATTAAATATTATTAATTTACCTCCATGGCACTGTCACACCAATTCATCTGATCATCCACCAGCTTAATGCTGTGCTTCATTTTCTCTGGAGGAAGGAGTTTAGACTGTCCGACCATAGCTGGAAGGCACATGAAAGTTTTTGGCCTTAAGGAATGCATACTGCACATATAGGGTACTTTTACATTTAGAGAAGAAAATAAAATGAACTTTTGTAGCACCTATAACAACTTACGGTCCACAGCACTGCTCGATGCAGAAGCACTCATTCCTCTGTTTTGGATTTGGTATACAGGCTGGGTAGGTCGCTGCCCTTCCCTTTCAATCTTGGAGGGTGGACCAGAGGACTGAGCAGCTGACTCAGTAGGTGTACCTGGCTTCCCTCCATCATCCCTGGCTTTCATTAGCATGATGGGCTTGTCCAGGACTGGAGTTCCACTGACAGGTGTATTCTGGGAGGGCTTAGCCTTAGAAAGGATCAAAACAAAAGCATGAATCACATAAACCCTGAGGTGGCACAGCTTCATAGGCACAAACAAGCACAGTTCACTTGTTCTGGCATTGTGAATATACACTATATTGCCAAAAGTATTTGCTCATCTGCCTTCACACACTTGAACTTGAGTAACATCCCATTCTTAATCCATAGGGTCTAATATGATGTCAGCTCACCCTTTGCAGCTATAACAGCTTCAACTCTTCAGGGAAGGCTTTCCACAAGGTTTAGGAGTGTGTTTATGGGAATTTTCCACCATTCTTCCAAAAGCAAATGTGTAAGGTCAGATGCTGATGTTGGATGAGGAGTCCTGGCTCGCAGTCTCTGCTGTAATTCATCACAAAGGTGTTCTATTGGGTTGTGCAGGCCAGTCAAGTTCTTCCTTATCGATGTCTTCATGGACGCTGCTTTGTGCACTGGTGTGCAGTCATGTTGGAACAGGAAGGGGGCATCCCTAAACTCTTCCCACAAAGTTGGGAGTATGAACTTGTCCAAAATGTCTTGGTTTGCTGAACCATTAAGAGTTCCTTTCACTGGAACTAAGAGGTCGAGTCCAACTCCTGAAAAACAACCCCACACCATAATCTCCCCTCCATTTAACTTTACACTTGAGACAATGCAGTCAGACAAGTACTGTTTTCCTGGCAACTGCCAAACGCAGACTCATCTATAGGCTTGCCAGACGGAGAAGTGTGATTCGTCACTCCAGAGAACACGTCTCCACTGCTCTAGAGTCCAGTAGTGTCGTGCTTTACACGACTGCATCTGACACTTTGCATTGCACATGGTGCTCTGAGGCTTGGATGCAGCTGCTCAGCCATGGAAACCCATTCCATGAAGCTCTCTACACACTGTTCTTGAGCTAATCTGAAGACCACATGAACTTTAGAGGTCTGTAGCAACTGACTCTGCAAAAAGCTGGCGATCTCTGAACACTACGCACCTCAGCATCCACTGACCCCACTCTGTGATTTTATATGGCCTACCATTTTGTGTCTGAGCTGCTGTTGTACCCAAGTGCTTCCACTTTTGTTATAATACCACTAACAGCTGATTGTGGAATATTTAGTAGAAAGGAAACTTCAGGACTGGACTTGTTACACAGGTGGCATCCTGTCATGGTATCATGCTGGCATTCATTGAGCTCCTGAGAGCGATCCATTCTTCTTTCTAATCTATCTCAGCTATGGTATTATTCTTTTGATACACATATATTTTACATAATTTGATTTAAGCTCTTTGGCTTTTTCCTCATGTTTGTACATACTCATAGGAATTTCTCATAATATTTTATAATACTACTGCTCAGACTCCTTACCTGATAATTTATTATATTCACATGTTTTACTGGATGCCGCTGCCTTTCTTTTTTGTTTTTCCCTTGTTTGGGCAGTAGGCACCCTCAACCACATGACTCTGTTGAGCAGTGGGCAGGTATAAATAACGTGTTCCCTGTAAAATTGTTAAGTCTGAAGAAGGGCAGCTGTTACTTCTTCTAAAGATGTTTGTATTAAATTTTTAATTCAGGAGCTCCATGTTGGTGTGCAGACTTCTTTTTCGCTCAGCAACCCATTCTTTCACAAATGCTTGTAGCAGCAGCCTGCATGCCTAGGTGCTTGGATTTATACACCTGTGGCCATGGAAGTGATTGGAACACCTGAATTCAATGATTTGGTGAATACTTCTGGCAATACAGTGTACTACTACATTACAGAATGAGCTGTATAAAAACTATCACTTCCAAATAAATTACTGATTATGTAAAATTTTGTCAATTCTTCTTATTCTGTTCTGTAAGCAAAGTGAGAGCCATACAAACAAAACTGTGAATTACAGTTTATGCTCTCAAAGACAAACCAACATACCCTCTCCCCGGGGGGTTTTGCAAGAATGATGGGGGTTTTCTGAATGAGAGGACCTGGTGGATCCTCGCTTCCATCCTGGAAAGAAAATTATTCGAGTCACTATTCTGAGGTACAAAACTAGCGGCCATAGCAACACATCGTTTGAATGAATTACCCTTCGCTCTCTCGGCTGGTATTCCCGATCTCGACTGGGTCCGGACAGGTTTTGCCCTGGAGGCCCAACATCTCTGTCCCCACGGCGTCGCCTCCTTCTGCGTCCTTGCCCGTACATGCCGGGTTGACTGTGACCGGACTCGGACATGTCGCGACACACCTGCACAGCTGAAGATAATAGAAAACTCGGGGTCCAAGTAGAGCCAGATTACAGCTAAAAATTATTTCCAGTAAGATGGTCTAGGAGACAGACTTCAAATGCCGACGACTCTACATGTGGCTGTTAATATCGTTAACATTAAAGGCGATTACTTAACGAAAAGGGATACAGGTATAATATCAACCTCAACGATTGGCATAAACAACGGTAGCCAAAGCGTCCAGATGAATTGTTTGTTTTGCTCTTCGGCGTTTGCCGTACGTGGTGCAACTTGAACGGATAGTGAAAGCGTTAATGTTCCACCCGCCCGAAAACCTCGTATGTCAAAAACAAACGCATATGTTTCGTCTGGTAAATGGAGTCGATTTGAAACATTGATTGATATGAATAGTTCCCCCATTGTAGACTAGTTTGATCATATATATATATATATATATATATATATATATATATATATATATATATATATATATATATATATATATATATATATATATATATATATATATATATATATATCATCAAGAATTGCATTTAAACAAACAAATCTTAATCTATATTTTAAAACAGCCATCTACACATCTACAATATTGTAACTGAAATTGGCTTAGACTCATATTTTTATTTATATTTTTATACTCTTTTTAGGAAAAAAAACAGTGGTTTACTATGATGCTGATCTAAGTAAAAGTTAAAAAAAAAAAAGGATAATATTACAAATGAAAATATGTTCCCAGGATATTCTATATAATTTAATTTTTTTTTTTTTTTTGGCTGCTCCCTTTATGGGTTGCCGCAGTGGGTCATCTGCCTTCATCTCACCCTGTCCCTAGCATCGTCCTCTGTCACACCAAACCTCTGCATGTCCTCCTTCACTAAATCCATGAATTTGCTCTGTGGTCTTCCTCTTTTCCTCCTGCCTGGCAGTTCAATATTCTGCATGCTTTGTCCAGTATATACACTATCCATCCTCTGCACATGTCCAAGCCATCTCAGTCTTGTTTCTCTGACTTTGCCTCCAAACTGTTTGACCTGAGCTGTCCCTCTAATGTCCTTACTTCTGATCCTGTCCTTTCTGGTCACTCTCAGTGAAAATCTTAGTATCTTGGCTCTGCCACCTCTAGCTCCACCTCTTCTTTTTATTTTATTTTTTGTTAGTGCCACCATCTCCAAACCATACATACAAGTCTTATTACAATCCTATAAAGCTTCCAATTCACTCCTGCTACTATCCTTCTTTCACAAATCAACCCCTATGACACTCATCTCCACCGTCTCTACCCTACCTGCACTCTCTTCTTCACCTCTGTTGTGCACTGTCCTTTTCTTTGGATGGTGTTCTGCTCCTTGCAGCTTCACTGTTACACCTGCCTCCCTCTCATTCACACACATTATTCTGTATTCTGTCTTGCTCCTACTGACTTTCACTCTTCTCCAAAGTGTATCTCCACCTGCCTCCTGCTCTCACTATAGATCACAGTGTAATCTGCAAACATCATAGTCCACTGGACTAAAAAGCAAGCATCACATCTGCAGAGCTCTTTCTCAACATGAAGTCATGCTGCTGCTCACTGACCATCACCTCTTTTCCTAACGTAGCGTCAACAAATCTTTTCCTTAGTGTCATGGTATGGCTCACCACCTTTATCCCTATGAAGTTATTGCAGGTCTGCACCTCATCCTTGTTCTTGAAAACTGGTACTAATGCGCTTCTTCTCCATTCCTCTGGCATTCTCTCTGCTTATTTCTCATAAAGGGCATATAAACAGTATAAAGCACATATTTAGATGTTAAACAATTAAAGGACGGATAATAAGTGTCATGCGGCATAAGATTTGTTCAAGTAAAGAGAGTAATATTTTTCATAATTTCCTTTAAATTAAAAATAATATATAAATCCTGGACTTCATGTGTTAACTATTTAGCATGGAATAACTTTGTGTTAAACTGCAATAAAATTTGATTAAATTACTATGTAGACTGAAATTGCAGCACCAAGTAAGTATATAAAAAATGTTTCTCTAAATTTAGAGGAATACTAAACTTGACTTGGCTTGTCCAGTTAGCGGGTAAAGCATCGATGCATTGTGGGAGATGTAGGCCTGCCTCTTCCGGTTTAAACCGGATGTGGATGAGTTCGGCGTAGCGATCTGGACGCCATAAAAGCCAGGACGGCGTCTTCAGATGTCGCAATTAAATATTTTTTTTCTTTGTTTTTTAAATGTGCAGATTGGTCGTTTCATCCTACCCACAGCTGACTGGGCTCATTGCACCAGGTTTAAAGGAACTGAATCCACTTGTAGTTTCACAGTAAATGAGTTGTACGGACCGTCTGCTGTTACTGGTACTTGTGGACAGGGGTAAGTATGAAGTGCTCATAGTATAGTAATAGATCAACCACAGCAGTTCTTCCATGCATTATCTAACACTTATCAGGTACAGTTAGATGGAAAAGTGCTATTGTGATGGTGGGGTGTGCTGGCAAAAAGGCACAATCTGTGGAGGATGAATGTGAAGACACTAATCATTACTAAATTAAGTATGATTAAGTATTGGGCAGTTTCTATGGAATTCATTTTTACTTTTAAATAATCAGTTAGTTTAGTTTTGTTTGTTTGCAATATCTTCAAATTAAAACCTACTCAATATTGGATTTTTGAGCTGATTAAAAAAAAATGTAGGAAGTAAACTTCCCTGATTTCTACTCTGTTACGTTTATTCCCACTAGGCATTTCCCTGGTTTGCTCAGCCAAAAAGAAAAAAACCTTTTGTATGCAGAAATTAAGCTATGTTGATGACACTTGCATGCTTTGTTCAGTAAAATAATATTCACCCATTAATTTTTACAGTTGTTAAAGTCAAAAGTAAAGTCAAAACATAAGCATGTACAGTGGGGAAGAAATAATGCTGAATTTGTAAGTTTGCTCACTTATAAAAGAAGTGAACAGTCTCTAATTTTTATGGTAGTTTATTTTTAATGGGTAATGACAGAATATCTTCTAAGTTTCTTGGCTGCCACTTGGTAGATCAAAGCTTCAGGTCCCTTTACAGATTTTCTATAGAGACTGGCTAGGCCACTGCATAACCTTAATGTGCTTCTGCTTTAGCCACTCCTTTGTTACCTTGGAGATATGTTGTGGGTCCTCGTCATACATACCCGTCCATGACCCATCTTCTTCGTCCAAGATTTTATGGTACCTAGTCGTTTTGGGGCCCTAGGCGAGTTGAAGGTCCAGCATGTGATCAGTCATTCAATACAAATATCAGTCATGCATATTTTGATTATAGAACAGCCCATAAACCTGATGATCATGTGTCCCCACAGACCCAAATGTTTTTTTGTTTTTTGTTTTTGGCCACAGCAGCTTTTAATCGACAGTGTAGATGTGGGAAAACATGCAGAAAAGATCAACAGTCCAGGACTCAAACTTGCGCTGCCTGTTTCAGCCTCGCAGCAGACGTGGTCGCCTGCTCCACCACTGAGCCACTCCGGTGCCCAACCTAAGTGTTTTTATCTAGCTTTTCCCTGACACTTAGTGGAGACTGAGAGAAGCTATGTGGTATATGATGAATATGTTTGAAAAGTAAACAAAATGAAATAAGGTTTGCAGTGTTAAAAAAAAATGCAATTTCAAAACGTTTTTTGTGAGGACACTTAGGCTCAGTAAACTACTGTGATAAACAACTATAAATAAAATGTTTTGTACAACATTCATGAAGTGATGAGGCCCTACAAACAAACACGAGTTAGTTCTTCCCTCTCGTCCTGCTGTACGAACTGACAGAAACCTCTTTTGTTTAGTTTGCATTTATTTATCACATGAAGAGGACAAAATAACAATAATAGTAATAATACAGTTCAATAGTAATAGTTTATAAATTGTAGTAGTTTATAAATTAGATGTTCACTGGCAAATTTAAGACGGGTCTGTACATGTGCCTTCTTGAGCAGGGGATCATGCTGGCACTGCAAGATTTTGGTCAGTTACAGCGTAGTGTGTTACTGATGGGTGTTTTTGGTGACTGTGGTTCCAATAGCCTTCAGATCATTAACGTAGCTCCTTCCGTGTAGTTCTGAGTTGATCCTCCATCTTTCTCATGATCATCTTCACCCCATGAGGCAAGATCTTGCATGGAGCACCAGACCGAGAACGATTGATAGTCATTTTATGTTTCTTCTATTACTCAATAATCACACCAACAGTTGTCACCTTCTGACCAAGTTTCTTGCAGATGGTCTTGTAGCCCATTCCAGTCTTGTGCAGGTCTACAATTTTGTTTCTGACATCCTTTGACAGCTCTTTGGTCTTCCCATGGTGGTGGAGAAACCGACAGGTGTGCTTTATACACATAACAAGTTGAGATCAGAAGTATCTGCAATTGATTGATAAGCTGTCATCTGTGTGCCACATGGGCAGACAGCCAGTCTGTGGGAGCCAGAATTCTGGCTGGTTTGTAGGGGATCAAATACTTATTTAACTCAATGTCATACGAATCAATTTATGACTTTTGTGTAATTATGACTGTTAAATTCCTTTTAAGTGAGCAATCTTACAAATTCAGCAGGGGATCAAATCATTATTTCTCCCACTGTAAATGAATTATACCGATAGACTGTATTGGTTTGCTGGTTTTGCACTCCACATTGTGAAGCATGTAAGCATTTTGGAGCCAGAAATTATTATATCTGGACTGGAGAGCAGAGTGTTACGTCTCAGCTAACATTAGCAAGCTTTTTTAGTAAGCCGTATTCATAAGCAGTGGATTGGACAGAGAAAATGTTAACCACAGATTATATCCGAAACAAAAAATAAATAAAGACACAGACTGCATCAGAGCTAACCTGGGGAGATATTTTACTTCCCATAGTGTACTATTGTTTTTTGTACACAAATTGGTAGCAGTTCATCCAAGGGCACAGCAGAAGGTACTTGCATGACACAAAAACAGTCAAGCTTTCCCATATTTCCAGTGTTTATCTTAACTTCACTTTCTGTAAATATCTCTCAAAAAAACGTTTGAAAAGCATCACCATCCCCGTGCATGCTTGGTGCAGCCACAGACGCCTAGGAGTGCAACCTGGCCAGTCAGCCAGTGATCGATTGTGATTGATCAGCAGTTTATTATAAACCGAGTTTTCATTAGAAGTTTCATCATTTATGACTGTGCATCACTGCGAAAATCACAGTAATTCAAAGAACTGACAGCTTTTAATGTCTTCAAGTTAAAAATTAATAGAAAATAAACAAAGACATAAATAAAGAAGTTCTGACATTTTAGGAAACATGAAAAAAAGAAGAAGAAAAAAAAGACAATATTAAAATTTAACCTGGTATTCAGATATTGTGTCATATGTCAGAACTGAAATAACGCTCCATATGTCCTTTGGCTTGTCTTACAGAGAAGCTGATTTTGTGGATAAAACTCTTAACATTCTGCTGATGCGTGCCGATTGGTCTGTTGAGGATTTATGACATTAAACGCTCCCTTGAATCCCCCATTTACAGATGATTTATTCTTGGCAATCTCCCAACCACCCCCTGTGAAACCAGAAGTACAGAGAATGGAGATTCTCGACTATATCAGGAGCTCTTAGATGTATAGAAAAGATGTATGTAGTTCTGCATCTGAGAAGTGAAGTGCTGAAGTCCTGTCGGCTTTCCTTTAACCATTCCTTGTAATGGCCAGCAGGGGGCAAACTCATATGATTGCAAAACATTGGAGACCTCACAGGCATCCAATAATATGGAACTCTATAGAGAAAACAGCACTCAGCACTGTTGCTCTAAACAGTAGTTTCAGTTCTTGAATATAAGTTCATTAATTTAATTCTGGTTCCCGTAAGTGCCCAGAAGGACAATGAGCATGTTATACTTTACCATGAGACTAACAAGACATTAGCCAATGATCATGCAGAGCATGCTTGTGTCTCAGTGAGATCCTGTCTGGATTTAAAAAATCTAAAATGGCAACAGCAACAGTGATGGCTTTGTCTGTCTTTTATATAGTCCGTGATGCTAACACATGTCCATGTTGTAGTACTCATTACTGCAATGCACTTGTGGGAAAAAATGGAGTTGGGGCCATTCTGCTGGAAAAATTTAAAAACACATCAAGCATCTTTTCAGTATTATGTTCCATTCAAATGTATCAACGCATATCATGCATACAAACAAGAGCCTGTTGCCATGTGAGAGGCTGTACTCTTAGACACTGATGTGCTGTGGGCAAGGCATAGACAGTGTAAAAGATGGATGTAACCACTGTGACATCACCCACTGAGTAATGAAGTCGTGCTTTGAAGCCTGTAGAGAGATGAGCATTTTTACTGTCACCATTGCTTGTGATGAGTGAGGTGTGCAGATTTGGCTGTGAAACTGCACACTCTTTGACAAGTCGTTTGTCAAAGAGCATATCCTTCCTTTCTGATGCTCAGAGGGACCCAAGATTTAGAATACAGACTCTACATTTTAGTCAGTATGACCTAAAATGAGTGACTGAGACCATAAATTCAACAGATCAGAGGGATGTTTTCTTTTAGAACACTGGAAGATATCTCCCCCTGGTGGCCATTGAAAAGATTTATTACGACAGTGAGGTGGGCTTCACTTTTGAGACCCAAAAGCTGCATCTGTCTGTTTAGCTAGTTCACAGGCTGTTGTTAATGTTTGCTAATTGGCACTAATGAGGTCTTAGGCTTACAAGAATTGAATTCCACCTTGATGTAGACGTAAGCCAATCTGCTGAGCAAGTTAAAGTTTTGTCCTGAATGTAGCAACACAAGTGAGAATTTAACAATAATTCAGTAGCTGTTGTGGAGAGTTTTCTCTTAGAGCTTCAGATGTGTGAGAAAAATGTCAGTGAGTCACCAAAGTGTGGTTCATCCTCTGGCAGTCATAAATTTTGTGAAAATCTTTGGCATGACAAAGTTCATAACAATCTGTAAATTCCAGACAATATTCTGTGTTTGCAAGTGATGCCTGTGCTTTGACAATGATGTTCAGGACATCTAATGTGAATTTAATCTCAAACATTTCAAGTGAGCTGTCATTTCTGCTTGAATTTACAGACTGCACAGCTACTTATGTCTGAAGACTCAAGCAGCGATGGAGAGTGGTGTGTATCTTCTAGGAAGTGTGTGTACCCAGCAGCAAAATGTTGGGAATGTGGGAAAAAAATCCACAATCTCACTAAATTGATCTCACACTATAAAAGCCACAATATCAAAGCCACCTGCCACATCTGCAAGGTTACGTTCCGTCGCCTGACGTCCCTCTCAACACACCTGGATAATGCACACCTGCCACCTGTCTGCAAAACGTGTCATCAGTCTTTCAGCAACGTCTGGGAGCTGAACAAACATGCGGGGAGACGCTGCATGGGCTCTGAGTTATATCAAGAAGATTCCTCTTTGATTTGTAAGAGGCAGAACAGTGAAAGCTCTCCTAATGAGATGACGATGCAGCAAAATGCAAATACTGTACTACATGACTCGCTGCCAGTGTTGAGGTCTGCCCAAAGACCTGAGATGAAGCCTGAGACACCTGAAAACAGTGTGGAGTATGTATTGGGTGCAGATGATGAGGATATTGGCACTGGAAGTCATTCTGACAAGGCAGATGATTCAACAAGCTCTGAATCTGAAGACGAAGGCAAAACGCACTCTAAACCTAATAACCTGTGTCCAGATCTTTCTGAAATCGGAGGTTGCTCAAACCCAAGTTTGCCCAGTGATTCTAGTGATTTTTCAGGTGGTCCAGATTCTAAAGCAACATCGGCACCCCTTCCTAGTGCTCACAGTTTAATGTGCACAGTGTGTGGCCGAGGCCCATTTAGGTCACTTAAGCTTCATATGCTGCACTGCAGTGGTGTAAGGGTAAAATATCAGTGCTGTGTTTGCCGGAGGGTCTTTCTAACTGAAGATGCTGTTAAGGAACACCACATGGCTTTGTATGCCTGTGACATCTGTGGTGAAGTGTTCAGTCACAGGAACTTGTACTGTAGTCACCAGTGTCCCAAAGGAAACAAGTCACCTTTGGTGCTCTTTTGCTCTGAGTCAATGCCGAAAGCATGTAAGATATGCAAATGCTGTTTTACCTCTGAGAAATTTTTGTTAGACCATGTAACCAAAGCTCACACATCAGTGGTCAGCACCAAGGTATGCATTATTACTAATCCATCACTGTTGACTGATGATAACCCAGGTGTCCGTATCACAAAAGTCGAGTTCCAGTCAACCATCTCTAGTCCAAAGTTAGTGAACCAGGCCATTAATGGAAAGCACAATGTTGTCCAAACATTAGTGACAAACGGTGCCCTAGCTCAGCTGAACCAGCAGCCTTCAAGCCACCTTTGTGCACCTCTTTCTGTCCTTTCTAGGCCCACTGATGCAAACCATGAGACCGCCTCCTCTAACCCCACCTCACGACCAATGCCCACTATCCTGGCCATGTTTGAGAATGACAGCCATCACTTGGCATTGATGAAACGCATGAACACCAGCTGGCGCGCCAAGGCTCCTTATCCCTGCAGGCAGTGTGGTGCCGTCCTGCGGCAGCCGTCGCTTATCATCAGCCACCGCTACCTCCACCGAGGCCACCGCTCGCACCAGTGCCCATGCGGACGAGCTTTTAAACACCGACTGCACCTCCTGCGACACTGTGTTCAGCATGCAGAGGCCATAAGCTACATCTGTGTCTGCTGTGGGGACACTTTCACAGGAGCAAAACTCCTGGCTCAGCACCTGAAGGGCCAGTCCCTTAAAAAATCTCCCTCTGGGTGCACTTGGAAAAGAAAAGTCAAGAGGACGTGCAGAATGCCCTTTACGTGCGACTGCGGAGAACTGTTTTTTAGGCCTTCGGCTTACATATGGCACCAACTTAAGAACAGGACAAGAAGTAACAAACTGAAGAAGCCTATGATATGACAAAGTATCAGTTTTTATTTACACAAGCACTAAATCAAAATAGATGAGTCACACATGACACCTGGTTGTCACCGTTTTGTTTAATTCATGTGTCTCCAAGTGACAAAATCAAAGCAAAAACATATACACAGTCATTCTAAATGGCTTTTGAATTACAAGCATGTCCTAATTGATTATTAACATATCTTTAACCATGTGCAAATTTTACATATTAATTTTCTCATAATTTTTTTCTGCTGCTACACTAACCACCAGAATAAGAAAAAAAAAAAAGAGTAGCTGACAAGGAACATTTTTTTTTCAGTACTCCATTTAAAACTCCAGTTAATCCTCCAGAGGAAAGGTTGGTCCAGTTTTTAGCTGTTCACAAAAAGTGAGTTCTTATCAGTGAGGTTTGTAGAGGAGTTTGATCTTGTTTTCTGTTTAAATACAGCTGATTCATATGTTGTTCTCCTTTGTGACGCTGAAGAGGCCATGATATTTAGGAATGAAATAGAGGTTTGTTTGTTTGGTTGGTTGTGATGTTATCCTGATGTTTAAAACGTCATGATTTCGTTAGCCCTAAATATTTTGTTGTTGTTGTAATATTTGCCCACTAGATGGTGCAGCTGGGTTGCTAAAAAAAACGAGCTTATGAGGCCACTGAAGTTTATTTGTTCTCAACAGGTGTAAAGTGTTGGATGCTCTTCAGGTATCAAACTGCTGCAGCTTTGAATGCTGACATAAGTCTGTGAGGTTCAGTTAACAGTCATGGAAACCCTCATGTCTTGCAGTTCGAAATAAAGGTTTCTTTTCATCATACTTAAGTTGAGATTCAGTTCATTCTCTTCATTCACCAAAGTCCATTACTGTTGAATACATTTTCATTTGAGATTCACTTAAAGGGTTACAAGAAAGCAGAATAATGATTGAGACAATGTGTATTTGATTAAGCCTGTTTGCAAACAATGCTTATTTGCAGTCATTCTGTCTGGTAATGAGAAAACGGTTAGATTAACACTGAAATACTGCGCAAAATAAAATTAACATGCAAAATAGCTTATTCCACAGGAATAAACTAGGAGTGTAGATTATTGATAATGTCTTACAAATAGCAGTTTAGATCCTTTGTCATTGCGCATTAAAGGATCCTCCACAGTCCTTGACTGAGATCAGGTCAGTTCTTGTGCACCGCTACAAATACCTTTGCTTAAAAGCCCAGTATGTTTCTGAAAATGCACTCTGATTTCCCAGCACTGAATGGAAGTCTTGTTTTATCTGTATAATTTTACAGCAGTGAGTCACTGTGCAGTGCACTCAGAAGAGGGCCAGAAGATGATCTTTAGTGAGTATGCCAGTCCCCCAAGTGGTTCAGCATGTTAAGAGTCTGAAGCAGCTCTGGTTGGAGGGGATTCATGGATACTTCAGAAGAAAATAGCACAGACTTTTTTTTTTTTAACAAATGCATGCAGCCATGTCACCTAACAAAAAAAATAAACAACAAACAAAGATAATTTGTTATTCTTCAAAGGCTGTCCAATATGCATGTTATATACCACATCCTGCAGTGTGTTGTTAGCAGATCTGTGCAGTGTCACTGGCAGCTGTAAGTGTTGTTTACCTGATCTCTGGGTTGCCGTGACGTATAACCTGAGACAGCAGCTCAGAGGTTTGTTGGAAGCAGCGACTCAGCTCGTCCAGCTTCTGCTCCATGGAGAGGATTCGCTGCTCCAGCTCCCGATAGGAGTTATTCCAGCTGGCACTGAGGTCGCACATAATCATCTGCATCTGTTGAAATCCACCACACAATACAAATATTTTGACTTTGAAAAAAGAAACACTTGGGAGTTCAAACTAGAACCAAAATCCTAAGTTTACTAAATTCTGCACAGACATATTTTAAAGTATGTTGCAGACTCTGTGTGGATTACTGACTGATTGACAATAATATTGAGAAGGTCAGGAAAAAAAAAAATTGGAGCTCCTTTGCTTTGTTTTAAGCTGTTTGTTTTTATGCTGCAGCTCAGCTGCATTCAGTCAGTAAGCAAGAGTAGAATGCTACACTGTAACTGATTGCTGTGGTCACTTGACTGATTATAAAGCGACCATAGCATGGTTTACTTTTGAGCAAAGCGCTTAACAAAACTGGGCCTTTTTTCATATAATTGCACCAATTACAGTACACCAACATTACTTTTGTGACTCATTGGATAACGTCTTATTAATGTACTTTTTCCTCGTGGAAACTTTTTCTTTGCCTGTTCATTTTGAATGGATTAAAATTTCATTGCCCACATTTTGTATATACATTTATTCACTGTATCTTTAAAAAAAAATCAGTAAAAAAAACAAAAAAAAACAGCACACTCACCGGTCACTGTATTAGGTACACCTTGCTAGTACATGGCTGGAACCCCTTTGGCCTTCAGAACAGCCTCAGTTCTTTGTGGCATAGATTCAACACAGTGCTGGAAACATTTCTCAGAGATTTTGCTCCATATTGACATGAATAAAGCAGATTTTTGGACTGCAGATCCATGATGTATAGCTCCCCTTACACCAGATCCCAAAGGCGCTAAATCTATTGACTATGGAGGCGATTTTTTCCAATGTCCAGTCTTCCAGCATCAAACTTTGGTGTAGACCCAGTTTCCTGTTCTTAGCTGAGAAGAGTGACACCTGGTCTTCTGCTGCTGTAGCCCATCTGCCCCTTCATGTTCAACATGTTGTGCTTTCAGAGATGCTCTTCTGCATACCTTGGTTGTAAAGTGGTTATTTGAGTTACTTTTGCCTTCCTTTCAGCTCAAAGCAGTGTGGTTATTCCCCTCTGACACCAACAAGGCATTTGTGCCGCTTACTGGACAGTTCCTCTTTTTTGAAACTTTTGAAACTCTAGAGATGGTTGTGTGGGAAAATTCCAGCAGATCAGCAGTTTCTGAAATACTCAGACCAGCCTGTCTGGCACCAACAACCACACCACATTCAAAGTCACTTAAAATACCTTCCTTCCTCATTGTGATGATTGGTTTGAACTTCACCAGGTCATTTTAACCATGACTACATGCGTAAATAGATCGAGTTGTTGCCATGTGATTGGCTGATTAGAGATCTGAGTTAAAGAGCAATTGAACAGGTGTACCTAACATAGTGGCCAGTAAGTGTAAATAATTTACGTTTTTGGTATTCACATGCACAAAATTCCAGCAACAGCACTTATTTACCTTTGGGAGATCCACCATTTCACTGACATAATCTCTTAGTTTTCTTTGTTTAAGGCGTAAATGTCGAAATCTGCGAGGTAAAAACAAAAAGAGTTAAGTTTCCATCACAAATCATGGAAATGGAAACAAATCAAACGCTGTAGGGTGTTATTGCTTCAACATGAGTGCTGACACACAGATGAAACATTTTATTTTTGGACAATACAGAAGCCCTAATTTGAGGAATATTCTGACAATCAAATATTCTGCTACTCAACATTAAAGAGCCATGCTGAGTCTTTTTTTTTTAATGTTATAAAAGATTGCCAGAAGGTTTTTGACACAGATGTGGAAAAGGTCTCAATTTAGTAGCCTAAATGTATAATCCAGAAGTACCGCTAGCAAAGATACATGAAAACCAATTTTGCAATCAAGTAGCTTGCCAAAGAAGGTATTGCAGTCTCATTACAGTATACTGTTCTTAACCCTTAAGGTAAAGCTGTTCCTTCTTCTCATACTTTCCACACAGTGTTTAGTTATAATGGTTCAGAGCAGTAAGTATAAGCCCTCCTGACATATTCTCACACATGCAATGCTGTTGTCAGGATAATGGACCACATGATCGGTGCTCTGGACATCCTGTCTTGTGGAATCCACTTGATATTAAAAGAGATGCTTGCAGACACAATTCCTGGAGGAAAGAAAAATGTTTCTTTGCTCTTCTTCTTAAAAGTGTCTCGCAAAAAGCTTGTGAAATACTGTGAAATACTTAAAATAATCATTTTTTAAAAAGGTGCCATTTAATTATTTACTTGCCAGGAAGAACTTTGCATTGAATCCTGTAGAAAAACAGGGTTTACCCTTGTTCACACATGCCCTTTCCACATAAAAGAGGCAAACAAATCTAATTAGTAATCTAAATTAGCCTTTAAAATTGGTGAGTCTGTGGTTGAGCATGTTGACACTAAGTTAATGACTCATAAAATACACATGTAAGCACACAAACCACCACCCAAATACTGTACATCCCTCACCCACAAATGCACGCAGACACCTTGCCTGAAGGTATTATTTCGCGATACACTAACTCACACTCTGATGGCTTCCAGAAGGCATCTCTGGTGTTTTCTGTGCTCACCGCGGTTGCCCTTTGTCACGTTTGCGCGGTGAAGAAGCCAGCATTCTCTCAGTACATTAGCAGCAGCATGGCGGATCTGATAAAAGAAAAATCAGAACTGAGTGTTCAGAAATCCAGAAATGAGCAGAAACGTGACGACACATATAACGTCAATCAAACGTGGAAGACTGCTAAAAAAAAAAAAAGCTCATGCAGAGCTGCTAAGAACTTTTAGAGATTTTAGTACAGGAAGTAATAGCGTGAGTCGTCCAGGCCAGCTGATGAAATTCAGATAGCCTTTCCTGTTCCACCCTCTTTCACGATGATGCTGTTTTCAGATAGTGACTATTGTGGTCAGTTAGTCTTATATACAGATATCTATAAAAGAGGCAATAAAGGCTAAACTTGGATCTTGAAATTTCTAGATTTTTCCTACCCCCCCCCCCCCCCCCTTTTTTTGTTGCAATTTTCTCTTTAATTCTATTTGTGTCTGTTTACCTTCCTGCCCAAATCACTGTAACTGCCCTATGATGATGTCACTATGACCTTGTTGTGAGGGTTATTAATAGAGGTTGTCAGTGTTTGCATCCAGATGTCTTCCCTTGTTCCCATCAGTGTAAATCTGGCCTGCACCACTAAGCTCAGCAGGATGCATGCACACGCGCGCACGCAAACCAAAACAACCGAAAGCGAGGCATAAAGATGCATCTTGTGACAGGATGCAGCCACCAGGAGAAAGGAAATGGTTGTATCCTCCAAAAGCAGTGCATCTACTTCAGTCAGACTTTGCTACTCAGTTTGGTGAGGAGCTGCACCGTCTGACACAAAACACAGAGTCAAACCAAGACTGCATTAGCTGTCAGTCATTACGCATTACTCTTACTATGAGACTGACAGTGTTTTCTTGTAAACTTCCCTTCTTCCCATCAATAAGCAAACACTCAAAACTTGTCCACACTCCTCTACTAGCCACTTTCAGCCACGCTTACAAACACACGCGTAAGCAGTTTCCTGCCCAATGCCGCACAGGCCTGAAGTGACACAAGTTTCTTTCCTGACAGACATAAGATTATTTCCTCTGTTTGACGCCTTGAAAAGGCTATAAAGAGTCTGGCAGATTTCATCTTCCATCTCTCTTCCCACACTAACCAAAGCATGCATGCAACATGGAAAGCAGTGACTCATCCATCCTGACATCTCTATCCGTTTTATCATGTTTCTTGTTTGCTTTACAACACTGCAGCTACCGCTGATGGGGGGGGTGACTGACTGTTACAACATGTTTATATATGGGGGTTTATTGCTACAAAATAAGAGCCACTGTTTATGAGAACTTTCAAATATATTTGGTAGATTTTGCTCACAAAAGTGATGCATATGCACTGTAATTAAGATTAGAAGAAAATACTCAAATTCTACTTTATTGTGGCTTCCTTTTTATTGATCAGAATACCAAGTACACAAAGCATACCAAAGTGTATTAGTTTGTTATATTACTGCTGTGTGGCAATGCAGTACAGAGTTCCAATTACTCTGTGCTTACAGCTGCATTACCACACATTGTTCCACTGACTCTGACAACAACAAACACAGACATGATGTTCATGTTCAGTTAAATAGTTTTCAAATTTGCATGCTGATTCTCATGTGAGAATGAATGGAAACAGGAAAGGTGCATTTAAAAAAAAAAAAATCTCAAACCAGACAAAGCAGTGCACCTACTTCATGTAGCCCAAAGGATATATGATTTGTAGAGAAAGGGCCTAAACAAGCAAAACCACAGGTATCAGTAGCAGAATAACAAGCAGCAAAAGGCCCATGCTTTCAAATGTCACATGTCCAATTATGGAATATTTCAAATGGATGCAAAGAAAAATTGAAAACTTGATAAAAAGGCATGCTGGTTTATTGCTGTAAGTGTGTTTATACAGGTCTGCAGAAATGTAGTTCTGTATGCTCTTACCCTTTTTGAAATCTGGATATCCATCATGAAGAAGTGCACATGTTTCTCTCCTTTATTCAGCGCCAGCTTCTCTGTAACAATTGCAACCAGCATGGCGGTGCAGGCAACGCCCTAAAACACACACAGCTCTTAGCTTGGCTTCTGTCTCTTTAATAGAGCCTCAGCAATTATGTATGACTGATCCAGAATGCTGAAACAAAACTGATGTAAACTTGTTAGCCTGAATTTGCAAGTCGAGGTCCTTGGCAGTGGCCGGTGCATCTTTTGCTCCTTTATTACCCTCTGAGGAAAGAACTTATTCATAAAACTCAGTGTTGATCCTCGTACTTCAGATGGTTTCATCTAATAACTGAAAACTATATTTACACAAAAAGTTCAATGCTTAGACAGGCCTCAGTGGCACTAAAATAGTGTGGGTTTCCTCTGAGAATAGCTTTTTGCTATTCCTGGATAGGGAACAACTGAATGATGGTGAATATTCAAATGGGTCTCAAAACAAAACACATCCACATCTATAAAAAGATGCATCAATGGAGACATAGATAAAACACTGCACTCATATCCATTATGGACAAATATAAAAGTTTAACACTTTTTACCTGTTTTCCACTTTTCAGCTTGCATTAGAAAGAGAGAGAGAAAGAAAGAAGGGAGAGAAAGACCAAGAATGAGCAATTAAGCTTGAGCCAGAGTTTTGAAAGATATATTTATCCTTCATTCCACCAGCCACATAATATCTATCATTACATCGTCTGCTAAACCTGGGAGGTACAAACTCTTTCCTTGGATCCATCCACACACAGTGATGGGAGGCAAACAGTGGTGTCAACCCCTTAACACAGCTGCAAATTGAGTTATGGCTGGAGAGAAGCCAAAGTGCTGAACATTGAGGCTTTCAGCCATATTACAGGTGTGAGTATCACCCCAGATTCTAGCTCCCAGAGCTGCCCTGATGGGAGTAGGAAATCTATTTTTTTTCCAAACCCTGGGCACAGGTTGGCACACCCTCCTGTTGCAGTGGTGCCAAAGGCAATAAACCACCTAAAATAGATATGGTGGAAAGTTTTGCCTTATTGGGGGGTGGGGGTGGGGGGGTTCCATGAAAACAAGGGAGATGGAGAAAGAAAGAGGGAAAGACTGGGAGGACTGTTTTCCACTCTGTCACTGAGGTGTCTAAACCAGACTTGTGCCCACAACCAGAGCCATGGCTGAGATTCTTATCTGCTTGTACCAGAATTCAAGGCAGCAGCAAAAATATGTTGCCATTTCAAACACAGAGCCACTCCTCGCTTCCCCTCGCTTGAGCTTGCCGCCACAATTTTATTTTTATTGTTGCATTAACCTGAAAACTAAAATATGAACTTCTTAAAAAAACAAAAAAAACACCTTACTTTAAGAGGTTCATATTTGTGGGGTTTTTGTTTTGGGTTTTTTTTTGCTTTTGTTTTTGTTTTTTGCTCCTTTACACAGCATGATTTAAAAAAAACAAAAACAAAAACTTTGAACCTCACTGTAATTCTCTACCTCGCTTCCTCTTGTAGCCACTATGGCACACTCAGCAGAACCATCACACTTCACACAGATCTTTGTGCAAACTGCACAGGGTACACTGCATGCTGACAGCTTCCCTCCCTCGGTCTTTTCATGTGAGTGCCTGGTAATATCAAGGTCTTGCAGAAGTACACTCTGTCAACTTACAGCTGCGATCTAAATCACACACACAAGGGAAGGCATTCAGGCAAGAAGAAATTAATGTATCCAAGATAACTAGTGGAACAGTACAGAATAGGCTGGACTGCAAACAGCAGAGAAGTGAACTGAAACAAACTCAACTGACCTGAAATGAAATAGGAAAAATTAAATAGGAAAATGGAGGAAGAGTTGTTGCAGTGGAACAGAAGAGAATGAAACACACCAGAGATGATGCTGTGGAACACTATGCAACAGAACATAAAGCATGAGAAAGTAGAATGAAGCAGAACAAATCATAATAAAACATAATAAAATATAGCCAAAGAGAACAGATGAAATAGATCAGAACGGAAGAATTAAATAAACTGGCAAAAAAAAAAAAAAAAAAAATAACCATAATGAAATATGACACAAATGGGAAGAAAATGGAACAAAGATGAGGGAAAATTTGACCTATACAGAGAGAACAGGGCATGAAAAAGGACATGACAGAACCTCTTGTTTTGTGCGTTATTGTGTTTTTGTGCTCAAAAGTATGTCAGGTTGTTTCAGTGGTAACAAAGACAAGCAGGACAGAGAGAAAACAACCTCCACTCCCTGTGCCTATCAAGCCAAGTGTTTTTTTGCTTTCTTTTACCTCACAACTACATTTAGAAGATAACTATTGGTACAATGAGACAATTTTTGTCATTTTGTCTCTGTACACCGCCACAGTGGACTTCAAACAATAAAGATGTGACTGAAGTGCAGACTTTCAGCTCTAATTAAAGGAGTTTAACAAAAGTATTACTTTAAGGAATTTTGGAATTACAGCCATTTTTATACACTGTCCCCCATTTTCAGAGGCTCAAAAGTAATTGGAAAATTGGATCCCAAGCAGTTTCATGGTCATGTTAGGTCTTTTTCCTTGTTATTCCACAACAAAATAAGCAGATAAAAGATCTGGAGTTGATTATAAGTCTTGAATTTGCATTTGGTGAATGCTTCCTGCAACTCTAAATATGAGGTCCATACAGCTGATGGAAGTCAAAAACAAATTAAACTTATCAGGGAGAGATAACAGAAGCTACAAAAGTGGCCAAGTCCACATTCTGGTACATTCTTAAAAAGAAGGAATGACTTTTCCTCGGTTTAGAAAATCCCCTTCTCAGAAACTAGAACACTCCTCAGGAGGCAGGCATTGTCAGGGTCTACATTCAAGAGACACCTGAATGCAGAGGCTTTACAACAAAATGGAATCTCTCTGCTCAGATTCAGCCAAACACTGAAAAACTGATCCAACAGCATCCACAGTGCAGATGGATGATGACCCAAAATATGCCGCAAAAGCTACACAAGAGTTCCTCGAGGCAAAGAAATGAGATATTCTTCAATGGCCAAGACAGTCACCTTATTTCAACCCAACAGAGCAGGTTTTCAGTGACTAAAGATCAAAGGCAGAAAGTCCCACAAACAAGCAGCACCTGAAGGTGGCTGCATTAATCTCAAAGGAGGAAGCCCGGTGTTTGGTGATGTCCATGGGTTCTAGACTATGTGTATGAGTATATGACCTGTGTGTGTGTGTGTGTGTGTGTGTGTGTGTGTGTGTGTGTGTGTGTGTGTGTGTGTGTGTGTGAGAGTGTGAGCGGCACCTTTGGCTAAGGAGGCTTCAGGAAATTAAGCCAAAGCTTGAAATCTGTATATATATATTTTTTTACCAATCCTGATTTTTAAAAAGTTGAAGGCACTGACTGTGTGTGTGTGGACAGCAGGGGCTGGGTCTGTGGCCTGCTGAGCCTTGGCACCTGTGGGACACGGTTGTGAAGGATGTGAGTCACCCCTCCCTATCACACCCGCTGCTCCCCAGTGGTCACCACTGCCGCCCCTGGGGTGTGGGTGCCCGTGGGTCCCGGGGTTCATGGCTGGATGTCTTGGTGTGGCTCTTGGCCCGCTCCCTTGGCGGTTGTGGCCTCTTTGGCGTGGAGGGGGGCTCTGCCGGATGTTTGGCGGCTGGCAGGCACCTGGGGCCTCGGGGCCACATTCTTGACTCATGCGGGGGGTGGCGGCCTATGGGGGGTGGGGGTGGGGGGCTGCTCATTGCCTCTGGCTCTCTGGACTCTTGCCCTTTGACCGTGGGGGCTCCGTCTGGGGTCTCCCTCTTACCTCCTCTGGGTTGTGCGTGCAGTTGCCATCGGGATGTGTGGCCTCCTGTCTTCTGAGCTCTGAGTGGGCCATGGATAGACCGGGTCCCCTGGGTCCTTCCCTGTTTGCCACTAGATCGGGGGGGCGTGGTTGCAGTTTTTTGCCCTCATTGGTGAGTACATTCCATGACAGAAGCACATACACACATTATTGCAAGCAACAGCAAGACTGTGTCTATGTGTGTATATGTATATGCATGTGTACAGATATGTGGATATGTGTATGTATGTATGTATGTATGTATGTATATCGTTCTTTGATTATTTTTTTCTCCCCTTTGTTGTTTTTTCTTTGTTTCTTTTCTCTTTCTCACTCTTTTTCTTACCCCTTCCTTTCTACCTGTCAGGCCTGGCATAAATAAATAAAATTGAACTAAAATACAAACATTAACAAGACTAGCCTATTAAAAACTTATAGAGCTGTTCTTGTAAAACCAAATATGTTTGGTACACCAGAGCATTCGGATCATCATTCCAATTGTGAAAACTGCCAGACATGACAGGCTTAAAAAAAAAAAAAAAAGAAAAAAGAAAGACAGTCCTTAGATTTAAAATTATGTTGGTTTGTCCAGTTACTTTTATACCTCTGATAATGGGAGACCGTGTATATAAATTGCTGTAATTTCAAAGCAGTTAATGTAATACTTTTGTTAATCTGGAATTAAAGCTGAAAATATTCATGTTTGTCTTTGTCCAAATACTTTTGTACCTAATTTTCTGATGCAAGGCCAAAGCAACCATTTGATAAAATAGCATAAATGTCCTCAACAAGCATTGTGCGTTTCATTATTTCAGTATGCTCTTTGTTGCTATGTTTTAAGCGTTGTATATTCCATAAAGAATCGAAAATAATTTTTGATACTACAATTTCTCAACAATCAAATCAGCTCTTTTACCATGACTCCAGTGAAGAGGCACACAGCCCTGCCACAGCTGGTTTTGGGTGCCACGTCCCCATAGCCGACTGTCAGGAAGGTGATGGCTATGAGCCACAGCGCTGTGTCCATGTGGCCTGTTGGTTCTTCGGACTGCCTGCAAGGGAGGAAAATGCAGGAGTGAGACAGACATGTACTGAAACTTTTATGAGCCTTGATATGAACAAAAACAAATGTTTTGGTCACATTAAAAAAAAAAAAGAACTTTGGTGTGACCTCCATAACCTCCCAACCTTCCTGTATCACACATCATAACCATTCACATGATCTGTAGCAATACTAACAATAAATGAAATATAATTATTTTTAATCTCAGTGTTTCTGTGATACGGCTGTGATTTCCAACCATTTTTTTAATTAAAGTAAAAATTTAAAGTAAAAATTGAATTAAGTAATTCAGTATATATTACAAAGCACATTCTCAGGGAGCATTCTGCCTGAGTACCACTTCATGAGTACTGTCTCTGTGACTGCTCTATTCACACCAAATTAATCATTAATTTATAGTAAATTACTTTATTTCATGGAGAACTTTTTTCTCCATACAGTAGGAGATATAAATATCCTCTAAAGTGTATGTGCCACATGAAACATGATTACTGAATATGTTTTAATGAAATGTTCAGGAACATTTATTGTTTGCTCAATATTACAAAGTAAATTAAACACCTAACAAATTAATTGATGCCAAACTCAAGAAAAAATTTGTCTTGAAACAGTCTTGTTAATGAATTTGTGACATTGTCATTAATGACCTAATGTAAGCAGTGTATAAGCAGCATCACAAAATCTCACATGGAAGACTTTTTTTTTTTAATCTATTTTATTTTATTTTATTTTACTTGTATGCATTAGTCATCTAATCCTTATCAAGAAAAGCCCAAGTAGCAGCTGCTCATTCTGTTTAATATGAGTCTAATCCAAAACCCTGTTCCTGGACACAGTTACAGCAGATATCACTTCTTATATTTAACTATTTCTGTAAGTCAGCCTATACAATTAAGTGATAACTTGATGCATAATCTGTGACTCCTCATGACATTCTGGAATGCTTCGTTTTGTTCGTTCATGTCTGAAACACAGTGTGTTTGATAAAGGTGTGGTCTGCTAATCAAACTGCCCTATCAGCGCTGATGTTTTATAGCACTCAGGGATTCAGGAACCAGGTACTAGTATAAACTTGTGAAACATTAAAAGAAACATTAAGTGCCCGTCTGGCTTTCGGAGGTAGTAATCAACTAACACAGAAAATGACTGCTTGAACAGTTGAGTGTTGAAAGGTTTTTTGAAATTATCAGCTATCAGTCATAAGCTCTCTAATTACTTCTGATAAATCAAAACATACGAGAAAGAGAGAAAGAAAAACTGAAGATGAAACCTCCCATCAAGGTTCAAGTGAACAAATGACCTCACACTGTTCAAACAGCAGGGCAGACTGCAGAGGATCAGGCTGACATTTAGCTGGAAGACGTTAAAGAGACTTTAGTTAGAGCAACAAAATAAAAGAGGAGGATTATTAAATCATTTACTGGAAATCCATTTTAAACAAGAAAGTCAAACTGCCCACCAGCGTTTGAAGAGGAATGTTAAACTGCCATGCATTTCTGCTTTCTGGTGTATAATGGCCGATTGACATTTGGGCAAAGATGATAGACAGAGCAATAAGGTGTATGAGTAGTCTACTCTAAAATTTAAAACCTTTTTCATTTTTTTAATTAGAACACTTTCATTTTCTCACCTACATTGTTTTGCTTCATGGCTGCAGGCAAACACATATTCTCTCAATTTCTAAATGTGAATGTGTGAAAATGAAACACCTGATGATAATTAAAACCGACTTGCATTCCTCAAGTGACTTTTTTATTGTGTTGTCTTCAGGTAAGACTTGTTGAACAGGGCTAGCCCTGTTACAACATAAATATAAATATAATATGACACTGCTTGTCTATGTCAATGCATTATTGAATCAGGTGTTCCTCACCCACATCCCCTTTATTACTGTATAGTTTTTGTTTTGGGAAATTATTGTACTATTACCATTATATTCAAAATATATAGAAAATCTATATACATAAATATATACAGAGTATTTTTTGTCTTTATTGGCCCTTTTTTTGCTATGCACAAGAATTATAATGCCTGTACTACCCTGTATCAGTGCAAATGCCAAATCAATCTAATGCAAATCTGAATCAATATGATTACACACAGTTGCAGTTGTCCTTCATACCTCTCACACAGAGTAAGCATCCAGGACACAGTGAGCCAGAAGAAGAGGATGAAGGCTAGCAGCGTGCGTGCTGGGTGTTTGTTCATCAGTACCTTGAGAACAAAGCGAAAGGTGAAGTTGATATTGTTGAGTGAGCCTATGCTCCTGTAGGAAGCACTCAGCAGCACTTTGCTGTGCAGCAAGATGGCTCTGTGCACCAAGTACAAACGGAGGAACATCAGCACTGATAATAGCAGCTCCATGTTCATCAGGGCTTCGCTGTGGTGGCTGGAAGCACAGAGTGGAGATGGAGTGGGAACAGTGGAAGAGGAGTTCATGTGGAGGCCTACCCCCCAGTATGATCCAACAGGATGGATTGCACAAACCAGCAGCTCCAGGGTGATGACAATAACCCTGTGGCTGGTCATGGCAATACGCCAGTCCACCTGGTTGTGGTCAGTGATGAACAGCTGAGAGACGAGGAAGGACAGTGAAGAGTGAAAATAGAAAGAAAAATTATCAAAGTGTAGCTGGGGATGTAAAACAGTAACATTACAGTTGCATCTTTCTATCATTCTGTGGTATATAATATGCAAATATGATATAATAAATGAGATCAGCTTTCACTGGCTTCACCTCCCATTTGCCTATAATATTTGTTAATGACATTAACAAAATGCTTTCATTTCTTTGATGCATTTTCAGCTATATGACTTCCATTTATATTCATCTCATCACTAAAGTCACAATAGAAAAAAATGAAGTAAGTTGTTATAAAGAATAAAATCCTTATTTTAAAGGTTACACAAAGTATAATCTCATTACATGGATTACTAAGATATGCATACTCTGCATTACAAGCAGGAAAGGTTGCAAGTATACGATAGCCGGGGTGCGCTAAAGAGAAATGATAAGAAAATTATTTTTGAACATCTGAAGATTTGAATCAGAGACATGTGGCAGAAACTTTTGAGATAAACTATAACTGTGTATTAATATTTAGGGAAGTCACCTGCTTTCCCTTCTTCAATCTACGGTTTGATTTAGTTCAAGAAAGTAAAACAATTTTAGCAGTAACATTCCTAGAGCTTCTTCCTTTACCATGCCATTTATCATTACTTTTTCTTACTCCCCTCATAGAGACACTTTTGAGACAGTTTGAATGATTTAGTCTGTCACTTCTGACACCAGTTACACCATGCATCATTGCACACTGCCTCTATTTCAGTCCCCACCCTAAGCCTGCCCTTCCTTATCTCCTCTACACACTTGGACCCTTTAATATCAGATACACAAAACTTGTGACGAAACTAAACACTCTGTAGGTAAGAATCCAAACCCAGCAGACAAAACAGATGAAAAAGACTGCAAATTCACACAGTTCTTTCTGCATTTGTAGTTATTTCCTTTCTTGAAAATGCATGCTGTGACTGTATGAGAGGGGAAATGAAAAAATATTTACTGTGTTTCATTTCAATCAAATTTCTTCATGTATATTAAATTCCCACACAACGGCAGCAAGCCATGTGGACTGGAAAAACATTACAGCTGCAATATTGTGCATGCGTTTTTGGGCTGAGGCTTTCATCTGAGTTTTTTGTACATATAGCAAACATTACACAGATAATCAGTGTTGAGGCTACCAGCAGTGGATTGTGAGGTGCAGGTATCTCTAAGAAAGTGCAATTCAAATCAAGCTAACGTGGAGCAAATGTTACTAGCATAATAAGTTATGAAAAAGAAAAAAAAATGCAAAAGGTATACTCACCTGGATGTCCTTATAATGGAATGCTATTATGAGGATCAGAAGACACCCAGTGGACAGGCTGATGGAGCAGTTGATGATCAATGGAATGCTTGAATCCTGAGAAGGAAACAGAACCAAGAGTGATTAAATATAACAGGTCTGCTGTAATGTGATGTCTTTTTATGTTTTCAAATATCAAGGCTTTATATTGCTCAAGAACTGAATAGCTTCTCATGCCTACAGTGGCACTGACATGAGTAAAAAGACTTGTATAAAATAAAAATCAAGTGCTTGATCAAATGCTTATTGTATCTTCCCAAGCTCTAGCAATTCATTTTTGTCCTCTGTGGAGGGCATGAGCCTGAGAACCTCTACCTCACGCACCATTTATGCAACCTATATGAGTCCTATTGTACTGTCAAGGAGATTTCCTGGGCTACTGATTTTCTACTGATGCAAGGAATTGAACATGATTTATTGATATACAGAATTAAATTAAGCTATTTGGCAATTAGGCTCCCATGGCCCATCATAGCAGAATGGAACCAGAGTGGTGATAGAGCAGCACCCCTGAAGTCTAGATGCTAGGGGTGGTGAAGATAAAGATGGAGGCTTGGATGGAGCACTGAGTGACTTGTGTGAGATTGAGATGGAGAGGAGGTGAGTTGCATGAATGAGTCAGCAAGGGAGAATGACAGGTAAGCAGTGAGGTGTGACGTATGCAGCGTGGAGGCTGATTGGCTTGAAGAAGGTGGGCGGGCAGAAAAATGATTGGACTAGAGTATTGATGTCAGCTTTAGGTATCACAGCGTGGGAAAGTGAAAATGATATGAAGAACAGACCAGCAGCCAAACACCCAGGAAAGGAGAAAGATGAGTGATTACAGATCTTCATTTGTGGGGATTGGGCTAACAAAGCACATGGACTTACTTTTCAAAATAATGTGTTTTGCAGATTTCACATTTTACGGCCACAACTGAGGTTAAGTGATTTTTTATTGCACTTATTATGATTCTATTGCTAAAAAAACAAACTGTTTCTTCAATTTGAGAGTCTTAACATTGATTTAGTAGGATTTCATAAATGTACAGTAATTTTACCGCTTCCAAAACAAAACTTTTTTTCAGTGTCCTTTGTAATGGACAGCACTACCTCACATTTTCAACCAATGTCCATACTTCAGGAAACAGAGGGCAGCTTAAGGCAGAAAGGAATTTACTCAAAATTATAGAAGGGGCATCAGTCTTACTGCTGCCAAACATTAGAGCAGAAAGGTGAAAGCTCAAAAGGAAGACTTTTTAGTTGAATTCACACACACATGCACATGCATGCACGCACGCACACACACACCAGCTAAGTTTCTTCTTTTTACCTTGTTAATTTCACTGAATGTACTGATTCCTTGTTATTGACAATTCAATAAGTCGAGACAGATTCTTCAAGATTAGGCAGTCCATCAAAGTAACAAATGAGCTTGATGTCTCTGATAAGGGGAAAAAGAATAAAGCCCTCTGGAAGGCGACAACTCTTTTAAACAGAATGCAACAAGGCTGCTTCAGTCTGCTGCAGGCCAGTGTCCTATACAGCAGATGAAAAACCAAGTCCCACAACTTCAGAGCCCTAGCTTACGAAATACTTCTTTCCTGTAATCAACTTTGGGTGTCATCATTTTATCCCCAATCATGCTCCTCAAAAGCTGGTATGTCCTTCTCTGGGCTGTCACCTTCCTGCCCTACTGTCTGGTCCTCCTCCACCTCATCTACTGAGAGCACTAACTGTGACTCCCCTTCCACTGTTCTAAGTAAAATCCTTTTTTCCACCAATCAGCCCTCTGTCATACCATCCATGATTACTTTTAGTGTCTAACCTGTTTTAATATTCATAAAATAAAAATAAATTCACACAAAAATGAAGCAACATCATTAAATTACATCACATCATTTTTTTTGGGGGGGGGGGGGGGGGGGGGGTTAATTGCTGTAACATGTTTCTTTCAACCACAATACTTAAATTATCTAAAAAGAAATCTAAATATCAAAACATTTTCTTCTGGGTCTCAATATTGAAGAAAAATGGCACAATAAAAGCTCTGAACAGACAGAAACTTTCTAACATATGGTTACTGTTAGCCAGTATGAGTTCCAGACTGTTAACACACTCCTCAGGTAGAGTCAAATTCTTCCATTTGCAGTAAAAAAGTTTGTCCTTGGTGCAGTCTGTATATTACATTTTTCACTTGATTTCAAAACCTAGGATCGGCCTTTTTCATCTAAGGAAAATTTGATCATATTGAGAGAATACACATCTTTGGTATTGGTCTACTTTTCAGAAATGGTTAATTTAATCCCTTGATCTTGTGACATTTTCTAGACTAAAGAGTTCATTGAAAAAAAAGGATAATCCATCCATCCATCCATCCATCCATCCATCCATCCATCCATCCATCCATCCATCCATCCATCCACTGAGCTCAGAGTTGCGAGGTCTGAAGTCTAGTACAAGATGAGAGGAGAAGGACATGTCACCAGTCTAGCACAGTGGAAAAAAATACAACCCCAATTCCAAAAACCCTGGGATGCTGCGTAAAATGTAAATAAAAACAGAATGCAATGATTTGCAAATCTAATAAACCCATATCTTATTCACAGTAGAACATAGGAAACATATCAAATATTTACACTGAGATAATGTACAATTTTAACAAAAACTAACGTGATTCTGAATTTGACAGCAACAAGATGTCTCAAAAAGTTGGGACAGAGCCATGTTTACCACTGTGTAGCATCCGCTCTTCTTTTAACAACTGTGTAAATGTCTGGGAACTGAGGAGGACAGCTGCTGAACTTTTGAGAGAAGAATGTTGGCCCATTCTTGTCTGATGGAGGATTCTAGCTGCTCAGCAGTTCTGGGTCTTCTTTGTCATATTTTTCATTTCACAATTCTCCAGATGTTTTCACTTGATGAAGGGTCTGGACTGCAAGCCATGCTGTTGTATTAGCTGCAGTATGCAGTTTAGCATTGCCTTGCTGAGCTATGCAAGGCCTTCCCTGATAAAAAGACAACCTGGATTTTACTCTAAAACCTGTATATACCTTTCAGCATTGATGGTTCCTTTCCAGATGTGCAAGCTGCCACATCCGTAGGTACTAATCAGAGATGCAGGCTTTTGAAAGGAGCACTGATAAAGAGCCATCCTCTTTAGTCCAGAGGATGAAGCATTCATGTCTTTGAAAAATAATTTGAAATTTCAATTTTTCTGACTACAGAACAGTTTTCCACTTTGACTCAGTCCATTTTAAATGAGCATGAGCCCAGAGAAGATGCAGGCATTTCTGGATAATGTTCACGTATGGCTTCTTCTTCACATCAACAGCTTTAACCTGGATTCGTGGCTGGGACGGTGATCTGGGATCACACACAGTGATTTCTGGAAGTGTTCCTGAACCCATGCATCGATCTCTTTGACAGAATCATGTCTTTTTATCAGATGCAGATTTTCGACTTTTTTCCTCATGCACAGAGATTTCTCCAGATTCTCAGAATCTTTTTGATATTGGGTACTTTAGAGATAGATGATGAGATAGTCAAAATCTTCAAAATTTTATGTTAATGTTGAATATTATTCAGAAATTGGTTGTAGACACTTTTAACTCTGCCCATCTTCTGAGAACACAATCATGTTACTGACCTCTTGCCAATTAATCCAATTAGTTGCAAAATGTTTTTGCAACTAATTAACTTTTTGTTTTTTTTTCACCCCCATCCCAAATTTTATGGGATGTGTTGCTACCATCAAATTTGAAATCCATCCATTTTCTTCCGCTTATCCGGGGCCGGGTCGCGGGGGCAGGAGCCTAAGCAGAGAAGCCCAGGCTTCCCTCTCCCCAGCCACCTCCACTAGCTCATCCAGAGGGACCCCAAGGCGTTCCCAGGCCAGCTGAGAGATATAATCCCTCCAGCGTGTCCTGGGTCTACCACGGGGCCTCTTCCCGGTGGGACATGCCCGGAACACCTCACCTAAGAGGAGGAGGCATCCTAATCAGATGCCCGAGCCACCTCAACTGGCTCCTTTCGATGTGGAGGAGCAGCGGCTCTACTCTGAGCCCCTCCCGGATGGCTGCACTCCTCACCTTATCTCTAAGGGAGAGGCCAGCCACCCTTCGAAGGAAACTCATTTCTGCCGCTTGTATTCGCGATCTTATTCTTTCGGTCACTACCCAAAGCTCGTGGCCATAGGTGAGGGTAGGAACGTATATCGACCAGTAAATCGAGAGCTTCGCTTTTACACTAAGCTCTCTCTTCACCACGACAGACCGGTGCAGCGTCCACATCACTGCAGAGGCAGCCCCGATCCGTCTGTCGATCTCCCGCTCCCTTCTCCCGTCACTCGTGAAAAAGACCCCGAGATACTTGAACTCCTCCACTTAAGGCAAGAACTCGTTCCTGAGCCAGAGAGAGCACTCCACCCTTTTCTGGCTGAGGACCATGGCCTCAGACTTAGAGGTGCTGATTCTCATACCGGCCGCTTCACACTCGGCTGCGAACCGTTCCACTGCGAGCTGGAGGCCACCCCCTGATGAAGCCAACAGAACCGCATCATCCGCAAAAAGCAGAGATGAGACTCTGAGGCCACAGAGGAAGAAGCCTTCCGCCACCTGGCTACGCCTAGAAATTCTGTCCATAAAAATTATGAACAGAATCAGTGACAAAGGGCAGCCCTGACGGAGTCCAACACCCACAGGAAACGAATCCGACTTATTACCGACTACATGGACCAAGCTCTCACTGTGGTTGTACAAAGACTGAATGGCCCGCAACAACGGGCCAGACACCCCATACTCCCGCAGGACCTCCCAAAGGACACCCCGAGGAACACGGTCGAATGCCTTCTCCAAGTCCACAAAGCACATGTAGACTGGTTGGGCAAACTCCCACGCACACTCGAATATCCTTGAGAGGATAAAGAGCTGGTCCAGCGTTCCGCGACCAGGTCGAAAACTGCATTGTTTCTCCTGAATCCGAGGTTCGACTAACGGACGGACCCTCCTTTCCAGCACCCTGGCATAGACCTTACCGGGGAGGCTGAGGAGTGTGATCCCCCGAAAGTTGGAGCACACCCTCAAATTTGAAATGAACTATGAATTGGAGTTGTAATCACAAAATATTCAAAAAGTATTTTAGTAAGTGCATTTTTAAGTGCCCCCTTGTTCAAAGATAAAAAACAAACAAACAAAAAACCCCCCACAAAAACCTACACTTTGTAGGAATAGCCACTTTGTTTGGATTTGTATATTATAGCCATCAGTCAAACACCTGCCTTCCATAAACAGCCCAGATGGGAGTAAAAATCAATACTAATTGAGACCTAACATGTTCAACTTACTTTTCTAAATTCAGATTAAAAGCACAAAACACTATCCACAACTACAAACTACAAAATACTAGCTTAATTACATATAGTTCACTACTACCTAACAATGGTAGCACCCTTATTACTCTGCATGATAATCAGTCGACCTCTCAAATCTGAAGTGTTCTCAGAAGTACATTAACCTCTTTTTTGTTTATGATAAAGCTATTCCCTTTCCATAAGATATTATCTTAAGCAATTTTTAGCTTTCTGTCATATTAGAGCACAACTGTAAGCTGCTAGTTGATTATTTCCAAAATGAGCTTCACATAATTTACAGCAATTACTCCTAATGAAAAAGGAATTACTGATTCTACAGTGAACTCCAAAAAATACATACAAAACCACTTAATTAAAGTAATATGTGCTCTTGTAATTAAATACTTTCCATTCCACAGAACCAACAGAGACTCAGATACTCACACCATGGTGCTTTGCTCCATCGTAAAACTGAGATGTATCACATGATGAATCAAAAACTAAATCACCTATACTTGTCTATAATGTTAAGTTACACATCAGTGCATGTGATGTATCAGTGGCAGTTTCTTGTCTTTTGTTTTTTTTTTTTTACAGGAACTGGAGTTTAATGTGGTTTTATAGACAAAAAGATAATTACAAACTTTCGAACTTGCAGAGGCTTGAGTGTGTAGGCGGTATGGTGTGACGTCCATTGGCAAGTTACATTGTTTTCCACAGTCTCTCCTGTAGCATCCACATCACGTCTGTGATTCATCCAGCACTAATTAGAAGACCCCACAAAAGCTTAACATTTCACCACACACCATAACACAGAGCTCAACAGCATGTTTCTAAAATTATTTCGGTAACATTTTCCTGTTTAACCTACTTTGGGTTAACCATCTTGGACAGATGAGGATCCAGTGTCACTAGAACAGGCCACCCAAGGTACAACAAACAATATTACGAAAAACAAAACAAAACACTATATCCAGTGCAATAGTCAGTGGTCTGGTTTGTGTTGTGTAATAAATAAATGCTTTCCAAAGTTACATATTTGACAGATTGCATGCATCTGACTTTAGTTTTTGAGTTTGGTTTGTCAGCCACACAACAGTAATGAAAATTAATGTTCATGTACATTCTTTGCAATAAATGTAAGCATAGGTTTACAAAGAAGTGGTGTAGTGGAAAAGACAGAGAATTTGTTATCACCCCATTTGTTATGTTTGTTAGATGATGTTAGAGATTTCTTGCTATGTTTTTATTACCACTCCATCCCATTTATAAAATTCCTGGTTGGTGACATATACCAAAATCCCTCTTTTATGCCATATGCCCATATGAGGCCGGAATATATTATTTAACAACAGAAAGCTTTAAAGGGGGGTCCAAACTGAGTGTGTCCAAACTACTGTAGGTGAAAAAATAGGACATTTGCAAACAAAAGAAAAAAATATCCAAGGGAATTCAACCAAATCTTATTCCAACTGTCCAATTTAAGGTTGCAGGCAACCATTCATGCCCTCATTTACACCTACAGTAAATTTATAAACAATTCAATTCAGTTTTATTTATATAGCGCCAAATCACAACAAACAGTCACCTCAAGGTGCTCAAGATAAAGACCATACAATAATACAGTCACCCAGTGGATGTCTTTGCACTGTGGGAGGAAACCAAAGTACCCAGAGAGACCATGCAAACTCCACACAGAAAGACCCCAGCCTGGATTTGAAGCCAGGACCTTCTTGCTATGTATGAGGCAACAGTGCTAACCACCACACTTCCAAAGGAAAACAGCAAAGCCCTCAATAAAATGCTTCTGTCATGAAGCTGCCACCTGTGCTTGAGCCCTACCTTATACTTTCCCAGCCTCAGGCTTACCTGCAGCTCATCTTGCTAATATACATATACTGTGCATCCATATTTAAAAAAAAAAAAATGCGATCTCCATCTCTTATCATCCTCTACTGCTCCTGTGTCGAAATTCCTTAGTTATGCAAACCTGTGTTCTCTATCAGCAGCTAATTCCCAGGTAATGCAAATTTATAACAGCAAAACAGGCAAAACAACTGCCAAAACACTGAACTCATCACTGCAAAATAATCAGTAAAAATTGATCATCTGATCAAAATTCAAATGAAATGGGAAAGTCGCAACATTTTTATCCCAGGCAAGCCTTTGTATGAGCTTTGTTTTGCTTCATATGCGCCAAAAGATTTCTCTGTTTGAGTTTTACTTATGTGCACGCGGGCCATGCAAGCCACATGTGTGGGTGTGCCGCAAGTAATACACATCCTGCTGTAAGAAAAGAAAAAAGCCAATTTTCATATCCTTAATGGCACATTGCATTAACGCTTAGAACTTTTTAAAAGAATAATGTGACTACATTTCAGTGGGTTATCAGTCCCGATGATGAAACCAACATTCAATACCAGGACTTTAACCTGCTTGGTACATCTAATGCTTTTTAACTAAATTTAAATATATTCTGTAAAGTAATGGCTGGTGAGAGCTGGTGAGAGCTGCTGTACTGACGGTCTGACCAAATGGTGTTTCCTGTATGGGACAACATCCAACAATCCATTTATGTTCAATCTGACCAGACTATCACCAACTGTGACTTTTCTTTGTGACCCTTAAGCCTGCCATCTCAGAATCACTCATACACACACAATAGTGACTAAATGCTCAATCTGTCCATCTCAGTGCATTGAAATATTTTCAAACTGTAAAGTCATTTCATTAAAAAGCAGCAGAAAAGATGACACAAGGTCACATCCAAGTCAAAGTGCACCCTCCTGGCACTAGCGCAACCAAAGTCAAGACAGAGAGACCATTAGACTGGCCTTGTGAACACTCTAATTATACACTAAATGATGTGGAAAGATCGCCTGAAGTACCGTTAACAATCATGCTGCAGGGGAAGAGGTGAAATGTGGAAAAATGTTCCATGAATAGCCTTGTTTTCGTGCATAACCGTGAAAAGGTTTACTTGAATATAACTTTATAGACAACTGTTAACTTTCATTGGGTGGCTCCAAATATTTGCAGCAGCATACATAAAAATGACTTTACAAATAAGTAATAATATTTGGCGCACTTCCAGCAGCTGCAAAAATGCTGTATTTCATTAAGCCAACTGTTATATGATCAAAAATCCTCCATGAATCCATGGTGCAGCTCCTATTCATGGCTTTGACATTGCATGGAGTAAAAAAGCATGAATCCTGGCATGGGTTATATAAGCTATGGTTAAATCAGAACTGAAGCCTCTCCAAAATAATATGCTTTTACTGCGGCGAAGAACACTTTTCCAGTGCATCAGCATTTCCATCATACCAAAGCTGATGCCTGCTGTTCGGAGCAGTCAAACAGCACCTGTTCTTGGTTCATATTTGTAAACTGAAATTTCAAAGTCATGTACATGTCAGTACATTTAATTTAAGCACCATAATTCTCCAGGTCCACCTCACTGAATGCATCAGGCATAGTGGTGTGCTTGGTGTGAGTGAGGCTCTCTGACAGTGTAATCAATCACTGACTTCACAGCATGGATGTGGTTTGATGTTCTGCAGCATGCATAATAACTTTTTTCCACATGTGGAACTGGCGTGAGCTCTAAGTCAGGGGAAGTCAGTAATTTGTTGATTGTGTAGACTGGCATTGTTATCCACTGAGATCTGCATGTTAATGTCATGAGTCTGTGCTACCAAATAGTCTGTCTGGAAATGAACTAACTAATCAATGGGTCAGGGAGGTTCAAAGCCCAGGTGCAGATTATGCTATTGTGCTACAAGAGGTTTGTGTTGCCTGATAATCAAGAAAACATTTAAATTCAGTTATGCACTGAAATATCCCTTGAATAGAAGCCAATCTAGGTGTGTATAAGTCCAAACCGTGTTCAGCTCTTGTAATAACACAATTAGTTAACAGAGTTGAGATGCTGCTTGCCAACTGCAGCGCAAGTCTTAACAGGCTTTAGTTCCACTGAATTATGCTGGAAACAAGGCTGCTATTTTGTTAATTTATCATTTGATTAGGAGTCCAAGGGCAAATAGTAATAATAGTGTGGCCAGCTGAGAACACAAAGTGAGCTTAATGTTACTGTTAAAGATTTGTCTGAGCAAAGGGGGACTAACTTTCCAGAGTAGATGCTAACATTTAAACGCGTTACAACTTGCGCAAAACATCAATATGTCGCACCTATTCAAGTGTGGATTTTAAGACTATTCACGTGAATCCATATAATACGAAAAGCAGGTGACACGATAGGGGACTATCGAATAAGGTTTTTTAGGTATTACATTTAATCTCAAATGTAAGTTGTTGATTTCGTCATGCAGGTCATATCTGAAAGACATTAGTGTGTTTTGTTTCTTAAACCTACCGGTTTATAAACATAGGGACGTATTTCAGCGTGGATTATCATGAGCAGTATCCCGAACAGAGCAGTGCCCAGAGCCCACGCGCACAGGCGCTTTTTATCCTCTAATAATAACTTTCTGTCTCGTAGTCGGTAAAGGTCGTCTCCCTCCATGTGAGTTGTCCGTTTCCCGGGAATTGTCAGCGGCACCGACACATCTGCGGAATCCCCACAGTTCCGACTGATCAGGCCATCGCAGTTTACATAGTCCACTTTGGAGTCCCCGTGCAGGCTGCGGTTTGTCATCTCCATCTCCAGAGCGCACGCGAGACGTCAGCCTGTTCCTCTCTCCCCGTGGTCGCCCTCCGCTGCCCCGTGTTACTCTCTCCCTTTTGCTTTCCTCCCCAACTGGGAAAGGCATAGTCTGATGGGAGAGTCGTGTAGCAGGCCCTTCTCACGTGCGTTGTAGCGGGTTTACCAAAAGTCTTGGTCTACAAACACCATCCAGCCCAATCGGCGTGGAGCGGTTACGCGCACTGATCACGTGCACCACACTACGTCTTTGCGGACTTTGTGCTCTTATTTGCATGCATTATTATTTTTAAGCGTGTGCGTCAGACTGATACACATATTCTTAGTGGAAGGGTGTATTGCATGAGTGTGGTGCGCTCTCAAAAAATAGTAACACTTCTTTGCGTTAAGATACTGGAAGGTTGCAAGTGCACTGAAATATGCTCTGTTATATATTTCTTCCTTTGATTTGGATCAGGTTGATCAGAAAACATGCAGTTGGAAGGGGAAAAATACCGCATATTGTTATTTTAATTCTGAGAACAAGCCACACCGTATTTTATTCACCGATCAAGAAAAGGAGTTTAATAAAAAAATAATAATAATTCAATCGTGTAACCTTATGCTTTTTATTCAAGATAAAGCACTATGATAACGCACGCTCCACAATGGCTACACAGCCGTTGAGCGGATGAGTGGCTTAACCCGCCGACTTGTTGCACTAGGCCCATATTCAGTAGGGAAGATAAGCTTCACCTTCATCGCCAGTAATTCGTTACTGTCGTTTTTATTAACTGTTTTTTCTGAAAGCTGTTTTCTGTCTTTGCAGCATTTTGAAAACATTCCTGTAAATACGCCTATTTATTTCTATATCTCTTTATTTCCTGTTATTTAGTTGCACAAGTAAGTCCCCTGCAGACCCAAACAAAAAGTGAGGTACACCCTCTACTCTAAACCCTTTCAGCTTTGTCCGAGGAGGAACAAAGGTGTGACCTTCGGCTATGTGACGCATCCAGCGCACTGGAGTACTTCCGCTGACGGCAGTAACTTAACAGTCCTACCCAAGGATGCGTTCAGGCAGAGTTCTTATACTGACAGGTGATTTCCAAGCCAAGTACAAATATAAAAAAGTAAAAACGCAAACAACATTTAGATGCAAAAGCAAAGACTTTACTGAGAAGTAAAGGTTGTACAATTAATTGTCAGAACAATATTTTCAGGTAAAACCTGTATGGTTTAACTTTCTGCAATAAAACAAATGACTCAAGCAAAAACTGAGAACAAATCAATAAACTCGTAAGCTTCACAGTGGCGTAAAATGGAAATAAATATGCATCAAACCGAAGTCAAATAATTCATGGTTTATAAAGCTGTAGCAGATTCTCATAGCAAAGAATGAACAATATAAAAGTCACGGCCTTAAGCAAATTGATTTACAATTAAAACAAAGTGACACAGGTATTCTGTATATTACAAGAGAGACCATTTAAGCTATTAAATAAACATGTTCATGTTTGGCAAAGTGAGATATGAAATGTACATCAACCTAAGTTTTAAAAAATATATACAACTGAATGTACTGTATGTGGCATGAGTGCCATCCACTGGTGGCTAAATAAATTACAACAAATATGATAAGGTTATAAAGTGCTCAACTGTTGTGGTCATATTTACAGGTAGCTTAGTAAAAAAACAAAACAGTCTGTTCTACTTAATATACAGATATTGTCACTATTGCTACAGTAGGTTAAAACCCTGAATCACATTTCACAATGATTAACTGTGACTTATACACTGGCAAAGAGTTACAGGTGGTAAAATGTAAAAATATATATATTTTTTTGGCATTAAACATGTTGCTGAGAAATCCTGAGTTATTCAAGCACCCAGTGACTGATATCATTCTTGTTGAGTACAATTCATTAGTAGAAAATCAACAGTGCAAACATAACAGATTAAATGAGAAGTTTTCACTTGAGTTCTGGGGTATCCCTGTGCAGCGTAACAGCCATCAATAACAAAAGAAAGTGGAATTATTTCAGATTGTGAAAGGTATAATTAAAAACTTTACAGTTAAACCTTTTGGTCCAAGTTTAGCTGCACTCAGGCCTGACATCAGATGGCTCAGCTTATAATGCTTATAATGCCCCCAGCCTTGCCCTCCTCGTAGTTCACAACTGGTGAACTACTCCTTCCCTGCTCTCCATGGCTGCAGGGGGGCCTGAGGGATGATGAACTGTGAAAAGGTGCGTGGCAAGACGTAGTATCCAACAACCTGTTGGGTCGGAGGTGGTGGTGCGGTGCTGAGGAACACTGGAGCATGCTTCTTGTACTGAGGCCACACTGGTGTAGGGTGGTAGATGACCTGAAGGTTAGGAGGCACCTGAACAGAGAAAAAGACTGGAATGAGTACAATAAATCTGAAAGGAAGGAAAAGTGTGAGCCAGTTGGTCCAAAATGTCCTAAAAGCAGTCATCTGTTGTTACCACATATAGTATTTTGTAATTTATATGAAGAAATATTCTTCAGTGTTTTTTTTTAAATTTCTAATCACAACAAACCCCATAAAACACTGGACTGATACAGCCTTCAACAACAAACCCATAAATCTTCTTCACACTTCTTCCCTCAGAACTCTTTCAGCAGCTCAGTTCACCAGATTTATGGACCCAAATTGCTGTGGAAATTACACTAAAACTGGGCTACTTGACCCAGACAAGAAGACAATTTCACAGTGCACAAACGTCAGACAGTGACGTGATACAACTCACCGCAATAGCAAAACAGCAGGCTAGGGCCGACTTTGATGAAGATTAGCAAACAAGATAAAACAATGCTGACCTACTGGCTCAGTGAAACATTGCAACATATTGAATGTGTCTTGTAACCCTGGACTGTGAGTAAAGACACAACCCTCAAAGCTACATATAAAGCAGAAAAAAATAACCTGTGTCTGCATTCAACTCTCACAGGTCTTTCCATTTTAGGAAAGCCTCACCAACATGACCACATATGCCCAGCTGAATGTCTTACAAAGCATACAGGATAAGAATCTGTAGATTGAGTGTATATTTACGGCAGCTGGATGGTGTATATGTGTGTTTCTGACTACAAACTACTGTACTCATTTTCATGGTAACAAAGATATCATTTCCTGCAGCAGAATGGTTAATTAGTGTGAATTTTTATTAACATAACAAATAGGCTCACTAATGTAGACCCATGAGGCCACATAGGTAACTGCTTTAAAAAAAGACTGTGGTAAAACCCAACAGATGGTTCTTAAAGAAAATGGGGAGTGAGATAAACTTACCATATTTCTTGGGTATTTGACCCTATTTGATCCATCTTCATGTGGCTTCCGAATCCTGGGCACCATGGTTATTTTGTAGGTTTCACCTCGCGGTCCCCCCTTCTGTCCCTTCTCAGCAACCTCCTCTTCTTTTTCTTTCTCTCCCTGTGCCTCCCCATCTTTGGCCTCCTCCTCCGTGTCACTCGATGCAGCTGAACCACAATCCGAAGATGTAGCAGAGTGGTAATCTGAAGTCTCCTGGCTTAAAGAGTCCAGCGAGGACACATCCAGGTCATGTTTCACACACTCCTCACTCTCCTCTTCCTCCTCCTTGTCAAAAGAAGCAACTTTAAAGGGACTGTTGTTTTCTTTAGATCTGTGAAAAAAAAGTAGATTATTTTAAGTCATGTTACCCATTTTCCAGCTTGACTTCCTACTTGTTTTCACTTATCATTTCATATACTGCATCATGACTATGGCTTGCTCGTAATTCTTGGCTAGACTGAGAAATGTCTGTTTCACTGTCTGCCTCTGCAGGTACCCAGTGACTCACCTCGCAGACACCTCCAGAGGATCAATCCACAGTGTCATCTCAGACGGAAATCCCAGGTTGGTGGGCATGATGTTGCTCGCTTTGCATGCCTGCAGGATTGTGTCATCGCAGGGTATGTTTCTGTTTATACGAATGCACCTGTTAAAGTTCAAACATTAAAAGTTAGGAGTGTTTTTTCTTTGCAGGAAAAAGCCAGTCATTGACAACTGTGTAAAAGTTTAAACAGCAATTACCTAAATGCTTGGCCTTTGCTGGGACAGTCAGGGTACCAGTGGTCTTTGTATTTTTCACACAGAAGTTTTTGTAGATTTTCTGCAAACAGCTCTGCTTTGGCCCCATCGAGGTCACCACGTGACACAGCCATGCGTTTGAGGAAGTCTACCCCAGCCTTGATCTCTTGCTTCATGGTCACTGTAGACAAAGAGAGAAAACCACAATTTATCCATGTTATTCTGTGCATGCATTTTGTTTCTTTTGCTAGCAAACTATGACTTCAGTGAGGTGTGGAAGACCATGGACTTCGGTTATCACATTTCCCTGCGCAGTTGCCCCTTAAGTGTTTATTTTTCATATTTTTTTGCCTTCAGGATACCCTGAGTGATTTTACATATATTACCATACTCTATGATGACAGAAAGATAGAGTTTGTAAACAGGCAAATGAGATGGAAACTAGTGCTGCAGACGTGACATCCAAGTAATTTGACCATGCAAATTCAATGAGGTCATCGCACTGTTTATTTTCTGATAGCATGCCTGTTTGGGTTGAGTGTCAGTGTCAATTTGACCAGAGAGAAAAATGTGCTCTTCGCGGCCAAGGCAATTCAAGCTTTGCAGCCAAACTAGCTGACTGTGCTAACATCTTGCTGTTATCCCTGACAAGAAAGTCAAGCCTTGAACTTTGAGGTGCAAACTGTACTTTATTATTGTGGCTTGGAACGTGCCACTATTGCTTCAGCCTGTGTGATGTGTTGTGACAGAAAATTATTATTTTCTCTGCTAGATTCAGCCACAGTAGCTATGAGTCTGTGACACAAGCAGTATCTTTAAATCCCTAACAAATGTTTTGCTGTTGCATGAACTATGAGAACATCAATGTGTTATCATCCTTGATGTTGAAACAGCAGCTTGGAAATTCCAGTTTATAATTTGTCTGTGAGGTAAACAGGGACACATTGCACGTATTCTTTTGATTGTTGATGTTAACTCTGTTTTGCATTTTTCTCGTCACCTAAACATCATCCAACTAAACTTTTATACATGTTGCAGCATGCTGCCCTATTGGTTGTTACCTTGATCCCACACATAAACACTTTGTTGTTGTTGTTGTTGTTGTTATTACTGCTTTTTTTTTTTTTTCTTACAGATTTCTGTTTTGGTTCTGAAAAACAGTTTGTTTGTTTTTTTAAAAAGTCCCTGAATCTTTAATATTATTCTAATGTTTTTTTATTTATTTATTTTTTTTTTTTAATGCAACTTGACCTATATTCTTCTGGTTACCCTTTAAACAGAAAGAAGGTGATTGGAGTAACTGGATTGCATTGGTAACTGCACCATTAAAAATTTAAATTTAAAAAAGTAAATAAATATTCTGGACAATAAGATAATTTGAGAATTGATTAAAGAATTGTGGTATAGGTGACTGCAACAGCTGTTTAAACCATGCATCTGCAGATCTGGTGATGGACAGGGAAGCAGCTAATACATCTGAGCATTGCTGTTTCTTTCTTTCTCTGAGATCAAGTCAAGTCAAGTCAAGTCAAGTTTATTTATAAAGCACATTTAAAACAACGACGTTGACCAAAGTGCTGTACAAGATCTGTAACCCCAAGGACTATACTAAATAAAATAAAAATATATAAATAAATAAATAAAATAATAAAATAAAAATAAATAAATAAAAACATTAAGAACAATAAATAACATAAGAAAATTAAAAATTAAAACGTCAAACCTCAAAGATACTTTCTTTTTATAGCAGGTTAACACATACAATACCTTTATTTTGATTTTGGGCATTGATACCTATAAATTAGTAATTGATTATCAACATTACCCTAAATTGGATAAATAGATGGCTGGAGGGTGGATGGATGGATGGTTTAACATTGTTGCCAGTTAAACTGCTGTCAAACAAACAGTAAGTTAATGACGCTAAAGTGAAGGAATAGCTCTTTTTTCCCCTGTTTTGTTCTACTTGATTAAAAACACATTTATTTTAAACTAGATTACAGAGTCATCAATATGAATACATTGCAATATTTGCCTATAAATGGTTGTTGTTTTAAAACTGATATTCATATTTTAAATTCCTGGTTTATCTTGAGACAACTTTTGTCCTTGTGATTGGGTCATCATCGACAATCTAACATCCCCCACATCACTGCTAGTTTATTATAATTCTACTAAAGAGAGGTGGCTGGTATTATACAGTCGAATGATTTACGTTTTAGGGGAACTTAAACGCATCACTGACGGTGTTTGTTTTCTCTGATTACTTATGTATAATCAGAAGTTCAGTGATGCCAAAAAGTGGTCTCAATCTGCACAATATGTTTGTGAGCTGCTCTTTATGACATAGTTTTGATTCTACATCTGAACAGAACAACTTGACCTATTTTCAGGCTCGGGTTTGTCTCAGCTGCTAATACTGCGGTTTTTAATGTTTAACTACTAGGATGAAACTGTTAAAATGTCGGTCTGCTAAGTGGAGACCAGGTGACCCGATTTTTTGTTGTGGTTTCGTCGATATTCTTACGCCTGAGTGAAGCAGATGGGGACACGATGTGATACGTGTTCACGTGCTTATGGGCTGTTGTCCGTGGATATAAAATAAAACCAAGACAAAGAAAGAAGAAAAAAAAACAAAAAAACAAAAAATAAAAATGTCCCCAGTCTGCTGTGATAAAGGAAACCTCACGCTACTGGGTGGAAATAACGCGTTTTTGAGTTTTCTGGCGACGCGGAAAGCCCCCAATGGAAATTCAGAAAGTTTGTGAGAAGCCTGCAGTTGTAGGCAGTTCAGCTAAACAATGTAACAGTTTTTGAACTGTTTGTGGTAGTTACAAGTGAATTAGTAACAAGTTTTCCTGGGGTCAGGTACCAACAAAACCAAAAAGTTTTAAAATATTAAACGAGCTGGGGTTAAAATAAAAAAAAAAAATCTAATCAATTAAACCCGCGGCGACGTAACACAACCGAAACAACTCAATAAGCCAAACGTAACGTATCTAAACACGAAACTTCAAAGCTAAACAAAAGTGAGTACTCACATTTTAACGGTGTCCTCAGGTTTCTCCTCTTGCCGTAGCCTCCTGCCCCTCGGTGCTGATGCGCTGGTCTGTGGTGGCACGTTTCTTCCTTGTTCTCTTCGCAACTAAAGCAACAGAGACGTAAGATTACCGTCAGTGTGACTCACTTCCTTCGCTCCGCGCCGTGAGCAAGCGCTGACAAGCTCCCGCCCGCCCGGCCCAAATATGGACTACCGGAGTACCGGAGTAAACAGCTGATGAGTGTGAAAGAGAGCGAAATCCTCTCTGCGGCGCTTTTCTAGCCTAAACAGCCAAGAGGGTGGGGAGGTGCGTCCCTCCCACCCACAGTGAGAACATAGCTGTACTCTCCAAAGGTGTGGTTTCATCCAAACTGTGAAGCAATTTGCAACTGCGTGTTTTAGAATGTGCTGTACAAATAAACATTTTATTACTATTATCGTCACCCTTCAGTGGAATTAACCTTCGGATTTCGTGTAAATCTGTGTTATGTTTGTTTGTTTAAGAGAAAGTTTTTGCGAGTTTGTTACATACCAGCAGCTTCATGTAGCTGCAGATTCCATCACAAGTAAGAGGTTAACTTAATTAGTCTAATTACTACCAGGCTAGAGGGCAGCCTCTAACCTGCTGTAACGTTGGGTTACATTGCTGTGAGGACAGTGCAGTATTTGCATAAGCATTACAGTTAACTGAAATGAAACATGAGTGAGGGGAAATCCCCCACGCCTACGCTTACCTCCGCACTCCCCCCACCCACACACACACACACACGTGTCGTGGCGTAAGACAACTACTGAAGCAAAGCCAAAGTTTCGTACCCTTCAAAATAAAAGCACGGGGTTATTCCCGATACTGTGGATAGTCTGAAACTGGCTGTAGCCCGAAGGCCAGGGATATCTCAGACAGGTGAGCGGCGGCAGCTTTTGCCTGGGCAGTCCAGAGTGTTATTATGAAGGTCATGCTATTTTTGAAAATAAATAAATTAATATAATACATAAGGTCCGAATTTTTTTATTTGGCGAGTGTATTTGTTACTTTAATAACCGAATTACTCACTGGATCCTACACAGTTTAGGAAACCTCAGTAAACGGGTCCGTTTAGACCGTTAAGCTCAGGCGTCTGAAGCATAAATCAAGAAACAGCCTACAAGTGACACACAATACGCGCGAGTGAACAGCAATCGTATAATATAGAATAACATCATTAAGAGCGAGTACGAATACAAGCAGCAATTACACTGACCAAGATAACTATTGTCTCCATCATTTAAAATGGACTGAAACTCCCCATAATGACCACTTCTGCCAATTTCAGGTCCTTGCGGGAAAGTGACCGGGTATAATTCCAGCATAAAACGACGTTAACAGAAATATGCGCATGTCTGAATGTGGCTTAAAATGAAAAAAGAGATGTGAATGAAAACGCAACTTGATAGTAAAATAGTTACAGTAATAAAGAAATGTAAATCTATTGGTCCCAGGCAGGACTCTAACCAGGGCCACTGCAACTAAAAATGTACCTGGCTGATATAAAACTACTGTTAATTCTTCTTTGAGCGCGGACAAATTGATATAATATGACCTTTTCACGAACTGCCCCCAGATTGTGTAGCAGCCTTTATCGGCGTTCACACAGTTTACAATTCTGAAAAAAAAAAAACAGTTTATCAGAACTTAAGCTGGAAATCAGAATTTTACTTACAATAATGCTGCAGAGGTTTCTTCTCCTTGCGGTGAGTGCTGTGTTTGTCTCTCCTAAAAAGTGACTTGGCAGAGATCTGCCAAGTATTTAAGCACTCAGTAAGATGATTTGCATAACTGTAACAGACAAAACAAACAAAGTGTTTTTAGGTGGTGCCATTGTGCTGACCTCAATTTCACTCAAAGTCCAAATGGCTCTTGTGGAGTGTGAACTTTTCCAGCTTTGCATGACATGAAAACAAAACAAAACACAAAAACACAAGATTATGTGGTCTCAAGCAATTGTGGGCTGATCTTACAGGAATTCTGGGGAGAAGGATCTCTACTAATATGTATTTATTTTATTTAGGGTGAACGTGTCAGCAAACTTATGCAAGCCTGGTTAGCAAGCTGCATCCACAGAGTGTATGGGTGGGTTCACTGTACAGACACAGATACCTGCTAATTAGTGCTTAGTGAAATACAAACTATAAACTATAAACTTTACCAAAAATCAAAGTTTTAACGTTAATCTTTAAAAGAGAGAGAGAGAGTTTCTGTCTCCCAGCCCCCAAATTGGGAGGGGGTTTGTTCCACAGCCTGAAGGCTGTTTTAACGGCTTCAGACTGGAACGGCTCCAATGTATGAAATCACACACACACACACACACACACACACACACACACACACCTGACCAACCCAGACATAACATTTATAACTTCTAATAAAACCTCTTGAAGTGGTTGCAGTTCTAAAAGCTTACTGGGGGTCTGAGGTATTGAGCCTGTAATGGGATTGTCACCTTGGTCCTAAGAATCGTTGACCCACTTTCCCATTATGTGAGTCGTTAGGGTCATAAAGCCAGTCAAGGTGTGGGCTGTTAGGGTGAGATGAACCCATGTGTTAATTCTCTGTGAGATGTTGCCCCACCCTGCCATCAATAAAGACACAATTCAAGGTGTAAATGGGGGGTTAAGCATCTGGAAAGGGACCTCAAGGCTGTGTTGGTACCCTTCTGTTAAAGACAGATAAACCCACAATGGTCACTGAAATAACTGACAAAAGTAATAATAAATAAAAAATTTACTGAAAATTAACTAATGAAAATAAGACATTGCTTTTGAATTGTGGTTCAGCAGAATTATTTTAAAAAACAATTGAAACTGGCCTGGACAAAAATGATGGTACCCTTAATATTTTGTTGCACAATCACTGCAATCAAGTGATTTCTGTAACTTTCAATGAGATTTCTACACCTGTCGACAGGTATTTTGTCCCACTCCTTATCATAAGCAAACTGCTCCAGCTGACTGAGGTCTGAAGGGTGCTTTCTCCAGACTGCATGTTTCAGCTCCTTCCACTGATGTTCAGTAGCATTTAGATTAGGGCTCATAGAAGACCACTTCAGAATAGTACAATGTTTTGCTCTGAGCCACTCCTGGGAGATTTTAGCTGTGTGTTTTGGGTCATTATCCTGTTGGAGGGCCCATGAACTGTGACTGAGACAATGCTTTCTGACACTGGGTAGCATATTTTGCCTACACAGATAAGACACCCTGTGCCAGATGCAACAAAGCAGCCTCAGAACATAACCGAGCCTACTCCATATTTCCATATTTAACTGTTTTCTTCTTTGTATGCTTCATTTTTTGCATCTGTGCCAAAAAAAAGCTCCAGTTTTGTCTCATCTGTCCAAAGGACATTCTCCCAGAAGCTTTGTGGCGTTTCAATATGCATTTTGGCAAATCCCAGTCTCTCTTTTTTGTGATTTGTTTTCAACAGTGGTGTTCTCCTCAATCGTCTAACATTAAGTCCACTGTGGCTCAAACAGCGATCGATGGTGTGATAGGACACAGATATACCTTGACCTTGGAGTTCACCTCTAATCTCTTTGGAAGTTGTTCTGGGCTCTTTGGCTACCACTCTCAAGTGGACCTTAAACTTCTGAATCATGTGTGCAGCTGTGGTCACAGGAACATCAGGCTGCTTGGAGATGGTCTTATAGTGTCTTATAGAGAAAAATATGGAGAAGGAAAAGAACAACCTGAAATCCAAAGCACACATTGCATCATCTGGCAAACATGATGGAGGTAGCATTATGGCATGTGTATGTTTAGCTGCCAGTGGAACCAGATCACTAGTGTTCATTGATGATACGAGTGCTGATCGAAGTAGCAGGATGAACTGTGAAGTGTACAGGGCCATACTTTCTGCTCAGATTCAGCCAAATTCTACAAACCTGACCAGACAGAGTTTCACAGGGCAAATGGCTAATGACCCAAAGCAAAGTGCAAAAGTAACCCAAGAGATTCTCATGGCAAAAAGAATGGGATAGTTATGTCACTCACCTGATCTCAACCCAAAAAGGACTTCTTTTTAGTTATTAAATACAGAACTAAATACAGAGAGACCCACAAACAAACAGCAGCTGAAGGTGGCTCCAGTGAATGCCTAGCAGAGCATCTCAAGAGAGGAAATATATTTGGTGATGTCCATGGTTTCTAGACTTCAGGCAGTAATTGACTGCAAAGGATTTTCATTCACGTGATAAAACTTATATTTATAGTGATGTTAATTTGTACAATTAATTTTGAGTGTCTGAAAATGGAACACTAAGTATGAAAATAACTGTAAGTCCTAAAGAGTTAATGCAAAAATGTTTATTTAACCCCTTGAATTGAATCCAAAAATCTGCACATCAATCACATATTGATTATTTTGTTTAAAATCTGCTTTGGTGGTATACAAAGTCAAAACTACAAAAATCACTTTTTCCAACAAATTATGGACGAAGTGACATAAGCTGTAGATGGCCTCTTTTACTTCTTTCTCAAACCATCTTTCTTTTCTGTTCAAAATGGGCCCCTTCTCCTTTAACCCTCAACCTACCAACTGGGGTCTGTGAGGGGCTTTTTCTTTTTATCATTTCAATATTTTATGACTTTCGCAATCAGTTTGTTCCTAATGATGTCACATTATTGTTTTGATTAATGCTTTAAAAAAAATCACTAATCAAAAACACCCAATTCCACATATGCAGTGTTAATAAATTGAAATTTATTCAATTATTGTTTGGCATAGGCCTTAAATTAAAGTATCAAAGGAACTGTATATTGAGAGAGGTGTTATGGTTGGGGAGAATCTCCTGAAGTGATGAACAACAAGGGGGGTGTCTAGACCTGTTTGTATTATGAATCGTCAAGGTGGTGGAACTAGGGGGCAAAAGTGTTGAAAAGTACTGGGTGGAGAGGGCAGAAGTCTTTCAGTACAAACCCTTCAGGTTGTTAACTGCCTCAGGCCTTTCCTCACAGAAGCAGAGTCGTTTGCTAAGGAGTGGTGTCATTTCTTTGAGTAGGCCTAGAGCTATTAAATCTGTACTTGGGCTGCATTTTCAAAGTGCCTCTGTCTCCAGTCCACAGCATGTCCTCCTTTTCAAATCTATCCTCCCTAGCTTAGCTGTGAACCAAGGTTATCAATATTATAACTCATCCTGGTGCGTGATGGTATGCAGCTGTCCAAACAGAAGCTTGATATAGGATGTTACTTAAGGGGTTGCACTCCAACCTCCCAGGTTTTTTGTCCTTGGGATGAACCCATTTTTGTCTAAGGGTGTTGCTGGGTCTGAAGTGATGACTCTCAAGTTAAATACCTAGGATTCGCTATCAGTTTTCTGCTGAAGCTTTTTGGATATGAGATGAAGCATCTTCAAACTTAAAAAAAAAAAAAAAAAGAACTCCAGTTGCCTTCAGTTCAAGTGTTTAAGACTGTTAAGGTGCCTGTTTTATTGGGAGTTAGAAATGTTATGAGCTGGAGAAGGCCTTGATCATGCTCCGTTGCAGACACAGACACAGAGACGGGACGGCCAAATAGTCATTCCTGTTATACTTCTTTGAAGTCAGTTTGTAGTCCGTTGCCTGGAGTGCATGCATAATTGATGCATTGTAATGTAAATATGTCATGCAGACTCGACCGGACTCTCAGATGCAGAAAGTATGATCCCAGCCTAACTGAGAACATACACAGACATGAAGTCACCTTGTCAGGTTTTCTAAAAAAGAAACAAAAAAACTTTCCATTGAACTGCAGATGCTTCAAAATCTAAATCTATACATGCATATCAGCTACATCTAAAATAAAAAAAAATAAACATAAAAACACGCTTTGCAGGTTACAGGTTAAGAATCAGTCCTTTGAAGGACAGATATATTGAGTAAGCCTTCACTCTTAGAGTGAAAGGTGTGGAACACATTTTATTGGTTTTGTTGTTGTTTTTTCATGTTTCTGGCATGAACCCTGGTTCAGTGTCTCCTCAAGTCTCCTCCCTTTGTGTAGAGAAAGGGTATGTTTTCACTGGGCTGGCAATCATACACCTTCTAACAACATACAGAGACGAATTCTTCAGTAAAATTCAAGAAAGGAGAGTATAATGAGAGGGGAAGTGTAATGAAAAGTGCTTACTGGTATTGGGAATTTCTTATTACTTTGATATTAGTATTTACAGTTATCATTCTTTGTATCATTTAGTGATAATTATAGTGGTCATATACACTGGATTAATGAACACTGTATGCTTTAGATTAGTACTATAAGACTGAGGCCTGTTATATTGACTCTCATTTATGCTTGAGGCCTCAGTCTCATCTGTGCACATTTTGGTTCACATGACAAACCTGACATATATCACCTTATGTTATATTTCAGGTTATTTTATGACTGTGTGCCCCCTGGAATTTGGTTCTGCAGACCAACCTGTGTTTGGATAATATGAATTACTATGGGGATAAATTTTAGTTAAGTGGAGATTGTCCAAAAAGTGTTGTTGTAGCAAAGTTTTTAATTGGAAGAGGATCTTTTATTTACTATGCCTGTCAGAATTGTCATAAAGCATGGGGTACGCTGGTGACATTTGTGTGTTTTTAGCACACGTGAGAATGTAGTTGGCAGTACGTCTGGAGGTAAGTGGTCTGTGATCAGGTTTCAGGGAACAACACTTTTTTGCAAATTGAGAGGGGTCGAAGGCAAGTGGGCAGAGTTAGGATCTTCAAGTTATATAATGATGTGCCTGCTCTTTGTCTCTCTTCTCTTCCTGTCTCTGCATCTGTCCCAGTCTCTTTGTTTCTCTCTTTCCTTTCCTTTCCTTTTCTTCTCTATGTGTGTATTCTTGTCTTATTTCTGTTACCGTCTGTGTCCTGGGCTTTGCCTGTGTTTTGATATGTCTAATAAACAGCCTGCATTGGATCCTGCTCATCCCAGTGATTGTTTGGAATCTTTGGTTTTAATTGAGATTTATACAGGATTGAATCCACTTCATTTCGGCCGAAAAGAAACTCGGGGACCCCTAAAATTACAACTCCAACAGGACCTATTCATAGTTAATGTATACTAGTCATTATGAATGTTAAATACCATTAAGATTAGAGAGCTTGCAGTTTTGGTTTGTTTTGTTTTGCATTTTCAAACACATCTTGTTGATGCCTGCAACAGTGTAATGTTTTTAGACAAATTGGTTGATTTTTTTTAACCATTTGTTCAGCCTTCCATATGTATATTCCATATTTAACAACAAGGTCAGCTACAGTCATTCTGCTTTCATCAATTACACAGCTGTGTTCCTAATTCCCGGTACTTTTCTTCTCCCTGTCTTATAAAACATTTCTCCAGTGTTATTAAGTAAAGTCATGGTTTCACATGTGGCAGTGTGGAAGGACAGGCAATGGATGCCTAACACTTCTTGGGGTTTTGCCAGAAGTGTATTATTATAATCAAAGGCCAGCAGGTTTTAAAATTCATACCGTCACTGCATAGTTTGTGTATCATGTGCTAAGTTAAATTATTGTGTATATAATTTATCAAAGCAAAAGAGTTTGATGCAAGAACTGTATATATTTTTAAGAACTGCAAAGTGTTTTGTTGGTTTGCTGTAATGAAATGACTGGAATATTAGCAAATCATTGAAAAATACTATTTTATGTATTTTTGATATTGATTTTTTAAAAAACATTTTAGTTAATTCACAATAGTACAGAGAGCAGGAAATGTCTTTTGAACAATATATGGCAGCAACACTTCAAAAAAAACTTGCCACAGGGACCACCAATATGTGAAAGCTCTTTAGTGAAAATAATATTTTTAATGCCAAAATATAATTATTGTTGTTTTCCACAAATTTGCAAATTTACTGTTTTACAAAAAAGCAGGAAAAAATAGCAAAGCACAATTATCTGTTTTAATTAAGATGCCAAATTACAGTTATTCTCTCACATTCCTGAGAGAAAATTTATTATGGAAGTAACAAACCTTTGTAAAGTATTGTTAAAGTGAAGTTACATACTTTATAAAATATTTAACTTTACAAGGATTTAACTGTATTTAATTTTAGTTTGATTCTCTTTGTGACCATGTGAGGGCAGTGTGGTCTTTCTTTTCAAAAGAAGAGCTTCTGGGTTGTTTTTAAAACACATTAGTCACATTAGAAATGTCTTGCCTTGGTTTCTTTATCTTCATTCTTCTATATTCCTTTCTGAACTATTTCTCAAACCCATCTATTTATCCTTTATCATCAAACATGTGTGCCACAACAGACTGCCCCCCCCCCCCCCCCCCAAAAAACCCCCACCCAAGTCAAATACTCATATCTGTTCTATAAGACCGCATTAGCTACTGTTTCATGGCAATACAGCTGCTACATAAATATGTACAAATACAGGCTGTAATTATAAAGTTGTGTGTGTGAGATGACATTTTTCTTTACTTCTGCCTTTAGTGGGTTGAACTCGCTGTTCCAGGGACCATTACAAGAGTAAATTATTATTGTGAGCATGTCTGAGAGTGAGCTAAAGATAAAGAATGGTGAGAGAGGGGTGAGAGAGGGGTGAGAGCAATAAAAACTGTTGAGTAGGGCATGTATTTTGCATTGATTAGCATTGTTTTGACAATTGATTAGAATTTAATTGGTTTCTCTGTCTTTGTTTTCCTTTTGTTGACCTTTGTCCCACTCCATATTCTTCATTTACCCATGTACCCTAAGACTAACAGCATTATATCTTTAACATTTGCTTTTCTCTAACACTCACAGGTCATTCATCTTCTCTCTTTCCTCCCTTGTTTCTCACACCCCTCACCTGCTTCAGTAGAACTTTATCCAACTGAAAATTATTTGATTTTTTTTCCCTGCCAGTGTGCCATTTGGGTTCTTCAAGCACTGGCTGATATTGTGCTGTGATAATATGAACCCAAACTGGGACTCTTCATACACATTTATGCACCTTTACCTGTTATCTCTCTCTCTCAGTGTTGTCATTTATAGAAGTATTGGAAATGAGACCACTTGACCTCGAAATGTGATTCTTTTTCAGGAACAGCTTCTCTTTGAATGCGTCTGGCGGCATCAATGAAGCCCACACGCATACGCCACATGTAGCCTGCCTTGCCTTTAAAAACATATTGATTTCTCCCTTTCACAGGGAGCTTAATGTGATTGATCGTCCAGGCTCTTTCAAGATCAGCGCCAGTATAAGGATCTCTTCTTATAACACACATGCTGCCTCTTTTCCTTCAGCTAATGATTGTCCTTGGCCTGAGAGAAGAGTTTGTCTGCATTAAAACAGAGAACTGTTTCTCTGCCCCCTCAGTCCCCAGTAATGTGTAAGAGTATGGAACTTTTAATTTCCTTTTTAACAAAAGGTATGCCAGATGCAGCACACACATCCTTTGACCTTTATCAATCCTCACCACACCCCATACCTTCTCCCCACCTGTCAGTGGATCGATAGCTCTTTGTGTTTGCAATGCATTACACCCCTTCCCTCTGTTTGGACAAAAAAAAAAGTTGTCCTTTCTCAAGTTCCTATCTTGCAGGCATGTTTTTTAATGAATTTTTACTTTTTCCCATGTTAAAATCAAACATAAAAGCAAATAAATAAACAAATAAACATACATGAATCTTTTAACAAACATGTTTTTAAAAAAGTTATATTAGCAATGGAATTCATTTTGTGCCGTATGCAGACACATGAAAAAGAAAGTTTTCACAGCACTCCATGCAGTCCTGTGAAAAACAAAGTATACCCTTATTGTTTCTATAGGAATTAAGAGGGTAAGTAGCAGTCAGGTGCTACTAAGATTAATTGATTAATTGATCATCAGCAATGTATTACCACCTCTATAAAAGCAGATGTTTTGGCAGTTTCTTGGTCTGTAGCATTCAAGCATGTGTTAACACAGAGACACAACCTTCCCAGGAGCAGATGTCCCAGCAAATTTACCCCAGGGTCAGATCGTGCAGCACTCAAAGAAAAACTGACCCCCCCCCCCCCCCCCCCCCCCCCCCCCCAAAAAAAAACAAAAAACAACAAAAAAAAACAAACAAGAGCTGAATCATAAATTTTAAAGTTCATGATCGCATAATTAGAAAAGGACTGAACCAGTATGGCTTGTTTAGAAGAGTTGCTAAGACAAAACCTCTTCTCTCTCTAAAAAGAACGCGGCAGCATGGCTTAGGTTTGCAAAGTTCCATCTGAACAAATCACAAGACTTCACAAGACTTCTGGAACAATGTCCTTTGGACAGATGAGACCAAGGGCTGATAGACTTCTTTTGGAGCCACAGGACCTGGGCACCTTGCAGTCTATGAATCCACCATGAACTCCTGTGTATACCAAAGTATTCTAGAGCCAAATGTGAGGCCATCTGTCTGACAGATGAAGCTTGGCCAAAACTGGGTCATGCTACTGGGCAATGATCCCAAGCACACCAGCAACAGAATGGCTGAAAAAGAAAAGAATCAATGTGCTGCAATGGCCCAATCAAAGTCCAGACCTCAACCTGATTGAAGTGCTGTGACGGGACCTTAAGAGAGCTGTGAATAAACAAATCCCTGCAAACCTCAATGAACTAAAGTAATGTTGCAAAGAAGAATGGTTCAAAATGAATCCACAATGATGTGAGAGACTGACAGTCAGCCAAAAAACTATTACCTCAAGTTACTGCTGCTAAACGTGGTTTTATGCTGCTGAATCGTGGGGTGTACTTAGTTTTTAAGTTAATTTTTAGAATTTTAACCTTTAAACATCAGGTTCTGGCATGATTTTTAAGTTGAAAACCTCCAAGATAATTAATTGAGTGCTTGCTTGCTTGATTGATTGATTGACTGAATAATTGATTGATCAATCAACAGACTGAGTTTTGGAGAGGTGGCATATCACAGTCTGGAATAATTCTGATTTTGCTGATTTTGTTGTATTGTTGATAAAAACAACATCACGATATTTTCTGTTAATTGCTTTTTCATTCGTCTCTAATGTGTTTGTTTCTCTGAGTCAAAATTTTTTTAGCTGTAATTGTTTACTTCATTAACCCACTAGATGCACATTTTGTGGGCTGTTTGAAGTGGAGCAGACTGGGCCAGTTTGTATCTGTATGTAACTGCAGCCCGAAAGACACAGCTGATCAGAGCATTGATCAGATAATGTTTGATCAATGTATTGCTCAATTAATATGCAGAAATAATCCATAATAGAACAAGAATGAGATCACTGTTTTCAAACAAAATAGTGTTTAGCAATAAAGTGTCACAAACTAAAAAAAAGTGCATGGAACAATAATGCAGGGAACAACCTAAACTTGTATTTCTATATTCCACTGATATTTTAATTGGTTAATTCTAAGTAAACACTATTTTTTGCCTAAAATAAACTAATTATCTTCTAGTGATTTAAAGAAGTGTTTGTGTTGTTGCTTCACTTCTGCTCTTGTGGGCATGCTCTGAGTCTGATGATGTACTTATAATCCCTACACTGTTCTCCAGTAGATGCTGAGACTAGTTGAGATTAGCAGTAAATTTAGGCCCCTATCATTGCCATTGTATGCTGTGCAATGCAAGATATGTCTTTCCAAGACCTTTTCTATCTGTTGCATTGATATGTTTTGTGAAGGACGCCTTTTTTTTAAATTTTTTTACCTAAATGTCATGCATGTACTTGAGTGACTTGAGTGAGTGAGGATTTCCTGAGCTCCTGTACAGGAGATCAGGAAATCCACACAGAAATTGACCACATTTAGAAATACCAGTGAGTTCATAGCACAGCCATGCTTCTGTCTCTAGAATCTCACTATACTGTATATGTAGGCTATATTTTAACAGGTTATTTCCAAGTCCCACAGTTTTTGAAAGTGAAGTCACTAATAAATAAGAATATTTCCAGTATTGTGGGTGGAAAGTCTTTACTTCAGTTTTGCAGGCGGCCCTTTACGGGTAGGGTTCAAATGCTGAGCAAGTCGTGTCGGTGTTTTTCTTCCACTTATGTTTTCTTCATAGCCAAGACAGCTTTACCCCAACCCTCATATCTTGCTGTTATGCTTTAGATAGGTTTAATTAAAAATGAAAATCATTTGCATGTATTATCATGTAGTTAGGTGCCTCTAACTGGTTCACATGGTTGCTTTTTAAACGCAGCATACAACTTAGTTCTAACCATCATATTAGTACATTATGAATAAACAATTCAATAGAGAAAATTATTTTTAAAAAGTAATGAAAACCAAAATAACTGTTCAATATGCTTAATTTTCTGCTTGGAGCAAAGTTCTTCTGCTTCTGTTCGAAAAGCTTGCAAAAAGTATTTCCTGTTTTTTAAAAATAATTTTTAAGAAACACCCTCTTGAGTCCCCCAAATTTCCTCCTACCTCTCTGCTGATGCAGCTCAAATGTGAACGTGAAACACAAAGGCCAAAGCTCAGGTTCAAATTTCTGATGAGAGTGAAGGTAAGCTTTCGATTATTTCTTTTTGGTTTAGGGAAAAAAACTCCTTAAAAGAAAGGCTAAGTATTCAGAGCTTTTCACTGTATGATGTGACTTCTTTGTCTGTGTTTTAATGAGGAATTAAAGGCAAATCTTTTTCAGGACGCTTAAGTTATAAACCAATATATTTTAATTTGTATTTTACTGCGTTTAATAAATGCCTCCAGATGCATTTTTGTAACATACTGCCAAAACTGCAGTGGCTCTAGAAAAATCTGAGGGGTATTAAAGTGACTGATAAGGTGAAGAAGAAGAAAATACTCAAAAAAGGTTATATTTGCCAAATAAAAAAGGAAATTAAAAAAATAGCAGTTATGGTTTAAACCTATCTCCTTTCAGCCACATGGAGGCAGTGCTAACACTCTCTTTCCATAACACCCTCACCACCATTAAGTTTACTGGTACACTTGCTAGCCAAAGCATGTTCACACATTTATCCGTAACAGTGGAAAGTCATTGATTTGCGGTCATTATCTGACGTAAGTCCGGCATTTTTTGCTTTTTAAGCTCTGATTCTTTAGCTGGAATTCTCCACTTTATTCACCAGCTGGTTGTCATATTTGTGTGCTCTCTGGAGATGGTGGTGGACAGCTTTCTGCTGGAAAACAGAGCAGAGTAAAGTTGCAGGCAGAAAAAAGAAAGCAGAAAAGGTAAAGTGAAAGACAAGCCTCTTAAAATGAGGAAAACTGTAGAGCCATATGTTTTTCTACCAATGGCATCTTTCACAAGTTTTTTTTTTTTTTTTTTAGTTAAAAAAAGGATAATAGTGTTTGGCAGCATAGGCTTACAAGCTAAAACGGTCTGGAGCAGTAATAAAAGGAGCAGATGATATTTTAATTAGCTAATTTCAGCTCTATATTGAAAAACTAACAAATTGTGATTTTACTGACTTTCAAGTGTCCTTCAGTTGCTTAGTGATAGTATTTTGGTCATTCAATTTAAATACCTATTATGGGAGCTTGGGGAAATTTGACAAAAAGTTCAAACCCTTGAGAACTTTCTGACCTATGCACAGTCAAAATGATCAAAAAAGTAAAACTAAATAGGCAAAAATGTCCCCAGTGATGTAGAACAGTTAAAATGCAGAAATTCCCCTTTTCTAATTTTTGAATTAAAGATACTAGATCAAGCTGCTAAAGCAAAAATCGTGAGAGAAACCCAATCCCATCCTGTCATAAATGATTTAAAGCTGAATTGTATAAGAGAGAAATTGGCCTTCATCTTCTGCATAAAGTGCAGAAGTGGCTCTCGACCTATGAGCCTAAAAACTCAGGTCTCTAGAAAAATCTGAGAGGTTTTACAATGACTCATGAGGTGAGAAAGAATGAGGGAAAAACTATTATATTATATCTGACACTAATAAAACATGCAGTCGAAACCAACCTTCTTTCATGCAGTGTAAACAAGCTCTTACCATAACACCACCATTATGTTACATTAAATGTTTGTTACCACATCTGACTGTAACAGTGGAACATGATCGATGACTCATTATCTGATTATTGTAAGTACAACATTCCCATTTTTTCCTCCACACCAATCCTAGTGTCTACACTATGGAGACACCAATCCTAGTGTCTCCATAGTGTAGTGGTTTACAGTTGCCCAACAACTGTAAAATCCACAGTTTGATCCTGGGTGGAGTCATAAATCCCTTTGGGATTGTGTCAGGAAGGATATTTGGTGTAAAGAAGGAATCTGTCACATCAAACATGTGGTGGTACCTGCTCTGGTGTCCCCTTGTGAATAAGGAGGAAGCTGAAAGTAGCTGCTTTTTCTTTAGCACCAGTCCTCCAGCTGGTTGCTCACTTTGTTGTTTGCGGCTGGACAGATATTAGACATTATTTAAATTTTAAGCATTTTAATAGCTGCAGAGCATACAGAAGAGAATAAAGCTGTTGGGCAAAAAAGAAGAAAGCCAAAGCAAACAGAAAGATAAGCCTGTTAAAAATGAGGAATGCTGCAGTGTCAGATAATCAACACACACAAGTTACACAACAAACAATCGAAGATGGGAATTTTTTTTTTTAATTAAGAATGTTTCCAGTATCGTGGGTGGAAAATCTACCAGCTTTACTTCAATTTTGCAAACAGCGCTGTTCAAAAAGCTTGCAAAGTGCATTTCCTGTTTTGTTTTTTTTAAACTAATTTTCAAGAAACAGCCTCTTGATTCCCCTAAATTGCCTCCAAGCTCACTGATGATTTTTAAACTTAAATGTGAATGTGAAACTCCAAGGTGAGCGCTGAGTTTCAGTTATCTGAGAAGCGCGCTGATAAGCTCTGGGATTTCAATTCTTTCATTGTCTGGATTATAATGAGAACCTAACTGCAGCAAAAATCCAGGATTCTTAAATTATAAACCTATAACTTTTAAAATACTCTACAGTTACAGCATTCACTGTGAACCTGTTATGCAAAGTTGAAAATGCTGAGGGACAGCTGTAGAACAATTAAATATATGCAAGTCTAAGAGACGGAGTAAGGTTCAGTTTACTGTGTGCCCCCACTGGCCTACAGTTGAATCCCGCCAGAGCTCCTGTCTGCATTATGTACACCCCTTCCCCCCTTTTGCTTTCTCAACAATTAAATCAGTCAAGGTGAGGTGACTGCACACTCTCTTATTTCAAAAACGAAATAAAAAATAAATAAAATAAAAATAGGCAAGTGGATAAAAGCATAAGCTGGTATAATAGTCCACTCTATGACCCACGGCACAAATGAATTTTCTTATTATGAAACATTTCACCTGTATGTCAGCAGTTGCCATGGAGATTTGGTGCAGATATGTGGGGCTCTGCTTAATGGTCTGACCTTAACCTTGCACTTTCTCCACTGTATGCTTCTATGATGTAACAATCATACTGAAATACTTTATAACGTAAATCAATATTTCAAAAGCCAGTCCATTCTCCCACCTCTTCCACTCATCTTCACACATATCAATCGTTCTTTTAATATCAAAGCAGCCCTCAAAATGAAAAGAATGTTTGGGCTCCAGTTTTCATTTTAATATGTGTAAGGTTTACATATATACTGTATTTCTTAAACTAAGTTTTCCATAGCCTTGAGCCACCATTTACAATCCATTCCCTTCCCCCATCTGCATTTGTCTTTCTGCCCCTTTCTGCCCCTCTGTCCTGCTCTCACTCTCTCTCTCTCTTCTGCAAGCTGTGTCTCTTTCCTGTGTGCTGGGGGGCCAGCAGAGGGGAAGTACACAGAGAAAGAAAAGCACTCTCTGAGTTCAAGTGCACGGGCTTAAAGACACAGCTGGCTATAAACAAAGGGTTACAGGATGAGGAGAAAACAGGCGTGGACAGGTGGAATAATAACACTGCTGATAAGGTAGTCATGTACTCGAGGACAGTATACGGCTCATTCCATAAAAATTACATTTTAAAACATGTGAACAGGAAAAAGGGGAAAAAAATGTCTCCTCCCCTTTTCCTCTTCCACATACACACTCCTCCTATTCCCTCCCACCTCCTTTCTCTCAATCTCCGTCCCTCCCTCTCGCTCTCCTTCATTCCTGTATGCACACACACACACACACACACACACACACACACACACACACACACACACACAATGACTGATGCCTTTTCCCTCCTCTACTTGCGTTCTCCGTTTTCTCAGCTCTCTGAGCACCTCTGAGACTTTTGGTTGTTTGTCCTCCAGTTTTACCGTACGGTGGAACCCGCTCTGCACAGCTCCAGCACCATGCTGTCCCAGCTACAAACTGAGCAGCAGCCGCAGCAGGAGGAGATCAGCCTGCCTCTCACTTTACTGCCTGTGACTTTGTCGGCCGCCTTTCCGTCCTGCACTTTTTCCTCATGGTGTTAATTTCCTTTGTCTGTAAGGCATGTTTTCCCTTCAAAGTCCTGAGCATGGAGGGATAAAGAAAATATTTTAAAAATGGTGCATGTGGAAGAGGAGATGAGGCAACAGTGGATAAAATGTGATGAGGCTGGAGTGATATAGAGATGCAAGGCTGCAAGTCAAGAGGCAAAGCATTAAGTCGAGAGAGAGGAAGAGGAAAGAATCAAGTTGGAAAATAGACGCGGGAAAAGGTAAAAGAAAAATAGGCTTACATGTTATAATATTTTGTTATTTCCATCTTTAACTGTTTGATTTTGGAAGTAATTGTGTTTATTTTTGTCGCTTTGATTCCTGTTCTCGGATCTGCTTTGGTTTGTGCACATAAAGTCATTTTCCTTCCTCCCACTCCCACTGAAACATTTTCCTGTCTGCATGCTTCTTCAATAATCCAACTATGCCTTTTATCTCCTCTACTTGCTTGACAGTATTTGCATGTTTGCTTTAAAATCGTTTGCCTGAAATTATTGAGTTACAGCTCAGGACCGGTGTTGGGGCCCAGGATAACAGGGAAGGAAGAACGGGGTTGGGGCACTCACTCTTGTGTCATTATTGTGTCCGTCACCGCCTTTGTAAATTTTGAACATGTTGTGTGTTAATAATGAGGATTCTCTTACTTAGTAAATGTGTCTTCGGCTGGGTATTGGATTTTGGTTTCAGCTGATTTGAAACTTAAAAAGACGACAGAAAGTATCTGGATTATTTAGGCATCATCCTCCCTACTTTGGAACCAACACGTCCCACCTTCTACTTCCCCTCACTGTTTGTTTGTAGTATCAGCATGCATCCCCCTCATCTCATCTCATCCTCTCCTCGCTGTTCGTTCACGGCCTTGCCTCCATTATTTAGGTTTGACAAGTTACTGTCATGCCCCACATGTTGGAAATCTCTGATTTATCCTCATCCTCATGCTCTTAACAATCCAGGCTCTCATTCCAAAACTCACAGATAGTGAGTCTCTGTGTAAGGGTGTGCCATTTGACAAAGGGTAGTAATAAGGTTTCCCTGACTGGGGGATTAGAGTTTGAATGGGGGGTTGGTAGTCCCGAGCATTGATCCGAATACGTCCGATTTAAACCAAGACTTAATGTTTGAAGTGAAGTGACAGGCGGCCGACCTTGATGGCTGGTGGCTGGTTTGCACAGGGTGTAGCAAAGGCATGATAGAGAGCAGTGAATTCACCTTGCCTGGTTAAATTTGAGCAAACCTTTATTCATTTTGCTTCTGCATTCACAGTGGGGAGATGGATGTAGAGTAGTAAATGTGATAAAACCCAATAAATAAACCCAAGAGAACCAAAAAATAGAATGTGCAGATGTTTGCACCAAAAACTCAGTGTTAGATACTTTTAATTTTAATGCTTTTGACTACCTGTTTACATTCCACACATCGATGGCCAATGAAAAGTAAAAAATTAAAATGTAATATCAAAAACTGACTTTTAAAGAAATACAAAATACCCTCCTTTACAGTCATTTTGACTCAGTTATGAGAGTTACATTTAGTGCAAAAGAAGCACATAACAGAATAATGAATAGTTTATTTTCACACTAATTAATGTGCCAGTTATTTTACCAATAATGGGTTAAAATATCAAAGCATAGCAAAAATGTTGCATAAGCGATCATCCTTAATGTGGGGCTGTTGTTACCATCGAAACCATCGAAAACCCAAACACACAATTTGCTATACCTAAAGACAAAGTAACCCCTGAAATATTCCTATCTGAGAAGTCTAATCAGTTTTCAGTGTAGTCACTAATTTATTTTCTGCTAAGCGGCTATAATTTCATCTCTATTGTAACCAAATGTACAGCAAAATCATAGAAATAATTTGGATAATCATACAGATCATTGACCTTAATGTCTGAATTAGTGAGTGGCACTTCAGCTTGTGCCTCACAAAGTGTAGCTCGTACTGTGGTGTATACGTGGTGCACACTGAGTAATGATGTTTGTGACCCTGGTACACCTGACGGCTGACAGATTGGGGTGCTTTGTTGTTACTGTTTTTAATTAAACCACTTGTTTTTTTCCCCCCATGCTTCATGCTTTTGTGTTGACATGTCTGTACTCTTCTTCTTATTTTTTCAAATGATTATAGCTATTATAGTTTGTTTTTTTACTCTTCCTCTCACATAGGATAACTTAGTGCTCATGCTAATGATAAATTCCTTGATTCACCCACATTTTCAGTTTGGTACAAAAGTTGCACATTTTTTGTGACTCCTGTTACAACAAAAGAAAGAGTGAGGCGACTGTAACAAATTAGGCTAATTAAGCCTTATCATTTTTCATCACTTGCGGCATTCGAGCAGTTTAGACATTGACTACACCTCCATGGAGCTGCCTTCCCATACTGAATCCATTGTCAGAAATAATGGATTGCCATGGCTTTTTGAAGTGACAAAGAACCTATCAGTTATTTAAAACCTCTCAACTTGAGGCTGCCACTTACTGACCCAAGCATATCTAAACATTAGAGTAAAGAGGAAGCCATTCATGTGTTTCAGTTTATAAAACATAACTCGGCCTTCGCTATCAATTATGTAGTTCTGGTGTGAAAGAGATGGGAAAAGAGCCACACAACAGGCAGCCGGGTCAAGCGTGAGAAAGCGCTGCACCACGTGACTGCTGTAGATGTACTAACGCTCTCTCACGGTCTGAGTGAGAGATATTCCCCCTGGACTCAGTGTTCCAGTTGCATCAGTGTTTGTCTGCCTTCTCTAGGACACAGGGCTGAAATGGGGCTGGAGCTGAGAGAGCTCCATCTGGACATCCATAGGGCCCTCCTCCTTTATTGGCACAGAGCCGAAAATGTTTCTCTCTGTTGCATAGGATGCTAAGTTTTGCGCTAGTTTAAATCTCTAAATGACCTTGTATTTTTATTTTTTTATGACTCCTAGAGGTGCATGGCTTAATTTATTTTCAGCTGCCTAGCAATGTTGCTGATATATGCAAGCCAGTTTATTACTGCAGATGCTTTTGAATCTGTTGAAATATAGACATATACGTGTTGAACTGTTGGATATTTGATTTACAATTACTATTACTAACAAAGATATGATTATCTTTTTTAACATTGAATGCATTGTTATTGATAAATTGGCCAACACACCTTGACCTACACATTAACACCTAAATAATATTAATAAATCAATGTTATGCAACTGTTTTATGAATTAATATACAGAACTACATTATAAAAGACCATTTTCCATTAAGAAGTAGTTTCATCTATAATACCTTTAAGATATTTTGTTGCTAATACTTTCATGCAAGTAAAACCTTCAGTGCAGGGCTTAATTAGGCCTGAGTAGGGTAGTGCACTTTCTACTTTTAAATACTTTCTACTTTTAAATTGCAGCTGATAAATATCTTTTTTTTGCAGAACTACAATAATAAATCAACCATGGTGCCAGCATATATACTCCTAGAAAAAAAGTACCTTATTGTACTTTAAGCAGAACCACAGCTTGTCACTGGGGTGGTACTCGCTAAGGTCCTGCAGTCACTGAATGTTTTTACTTATGTGTACAATTGGGGTTTGTACCTCACAGAGACCAGTCTAGAACTTGTGACAGACTTGTGCCTTAATGGAATTGACCTTTAAAATGTGCAAGGTACAGGTGTTCTTTATTCTTTTTTTTTTTATTATTACTATTCATTCATGCACTAGAAAATGGACAGGCAGGAAGAACAAAAGCTTTGTGGACTTTTAAACCCAGAATCTTGTTGTGAGGCGACAGTGCTAACCGCTGCCATACTCCCAATATGTAGGAAACCTTAAAACTTAAGAATAACATTAATATTAATGTTTTTCTTTTTTTTTTTCCTTTTTTTTTTTTTTTTGGTCAAATAGATTTTCTTCTGATTCCACACCTTAAAATCCAGAAGAAATCTTGCACTATGTACCTTTTTACTGCTGAAGCTCTGGAACAGCCTTTAAGTGAAGACCCGTGGGAAGAGAAATTCACTTCTATGAATTTTGCAGTACAGAATAGAATAGAATAGAATAGAATAGAATAGAATGCCTTTATTGTCATTATACAGGATGTACAATGAGACTGGAGGGCCACTCCTGTTCAGTGCCATGCAACAGAAAATCAAACTCTCTAAAATAAAAATAAAAATATTATAATCTAGTATAATCAAGAAATATACAGAAAATAAACAATGTATAAAATATACAAAAAATAGAATGTATAAAAAATATATACATACATTACATTGGTGCATCTGTACATTGTAAGAAAAGCCAAAGATATGTTAGTGACAGTTTAGATTACACAGTTGTTGGCTGTTTTTTTTTTTCAACTGTAAAATGCTGTGCTCAGCACATATATTAGTTACAACAAACATACATTTGATTAATGCTCATGTTCTCTTCAAATCACACACACACACACACACACACACACACACACACACACACACACACACACACACACACACACACACACACACACACACACACACACATATACAAACCTTAGTGGTTATGGCTTAGATGTGTTAGTCTAATTTAAGATAGTAAAATAGTAACATATAACTGTCTCTCTACTCAATGAGAGAAAGCTCTTCAGTCAAAGAAAACTATATATGCTTAACATCAAAAAATGAATTATGCTTAACATTTGTTTGCCTATTTAGCTGTTCGTAAAATAAATCTTCTGGTAAAAATCACGTTACTTGATTTTTGTGTCCTGCAGTATGGAGAGGACAGAGTGCCTGTGTCATGCTGGGTGGAGGGTGTTTTGATTGTTTTGTCCTCCCACCCATTACTGTGTCAGAATCTTTTCTAAACCTGGTCGATATGAATGAGTAGTTTCCTCTTATAGGGGCCAGGTGGCTGCCTTGTGTGTTCAAAAGCAAGCAGAGGTGGTAAGGTGGGGGTTAATATTTGCAGGCTGTAGGAATGTGTTTGGAGTCAGCAGTGAGAATTCCTCAGTTCTGCATTAGTAGGTCACAGTATTGCTTCTTACCTCCCCTAACTATCGCAATCCTCACTTTCCCCCTCTTCCCACTTGTCTGTCTCTTCTTTCTTCCTATATAACTGTCACATCTTTATTGACATGTTCGTACCACTGTCTCATTCTTGATGCACATCTTTATCTGCTATGTTCTGTCTCAAGTTTTGATCCTCACCATTTCTCCTCTCCGACTCTTTAGATGTCTGCGAGACATCTAAAGAGCCTCAGGAGTTGGGGGTTGGGTAAAAAGCAAGAGATAGTGAAACTGTGTGTGAGTGTTGATAGTGCTATAGTGCAGGGCTCTCTCCTGCTGATTCCTCTTCAGTACATCAGTCATGTATGATTTATGGAGTAGGTTCCTGAGGAATTGGCTTTGTTGATGTCATCATCTGTTCATGCAGTCATGTGAGAAAGAAAAGTTTTCACAGGACTCTTTGCAGTCTTGTAAAAAAGAAAAAGAAGCACACCCCATGATTCAATAGCTTGTAGAACCACCTTTAGCAGCAAAAGATTGAAGTACTTGTTTGCTGTATGACTTCAGACTATCAGTCTTTCACAACGTTCTGCAGGAATTTTCGCCCTCTCTTCTTCATGTGTTGCTTCAGTTCACTGAGTTTGTGCATTTGTGCATGCACAGCTCTCTTAAGGTCCTGTCACAGCATTTCAGTCAGGGTGAAGTCTGGGCTTCAACTGGGCCAATGCAGCACCTTGATTCTTTTCTTGTTCAGCCATTCTATTGTAGATTTGCTGGTGTGCTTGGGATCATTATCCTGTTGCATGACCCAGTTTCAGCAGAGCTGTAGCTGTCAGACAGATGGCCTCACATTTTTTGCTAGAATACTTTAGTATAGAGAGAAGTTCAGGAGGGTCAACTCAATAACTGCAAGGTGCCCAGGTTCTGTGGCTGCAAAACAAGCCCAAATCCTTGTCGTGTCACTACCATGTTTGACAGCTGGTATGAGATGTTTGTGCTGATATTATGTTTGCTTTTGACCAGACATGACACTGCACATTATGGCCACACATCTTCATTTTGGTCTCATCTCTCCAAAGGACGTTGTTCCAGAATCCCTGTGGCTTGTTCAGATGCAGCTTTGCAAACTTAAGCTGTGCTGCACACTTAGTCTTTTTCTAATTGTGCTGTTATAAACTTTAAAATTCAGCATGCTAACTGAGGTCTGTAGAGTCCAAGATGCAGTGTTTGGGTATTTGAAATTTCTCTGAGCATTGTACAGCCTGATCTTGGAATGATTTAACTATGATGTCCATTCCTGTCAAAATTGTACAATTGCATTAACGCACCTGAAGGCTGTAGACCAATCAGACCAATCAGTTTATCAAGTGCATTTGTTTAGCAGCAGCTGACTGCGAATTCCATCCATCCATCTGGCCATCCATCCACCTTTTTAACCAGTTATCCAATTCAGGAATGGGGGGGGGGGGGGGGGGGGGGGGGGGCTGTAGCGGATCCCAGCTGTCCGGGGGGGAGTTACACCCTGGACATTTCGCCAGTCACGCTCTTAACTCCTATGAAAGCATAAAGGGTGTACTTATTTTTTTTACACGGCAACTTAAAGTCCAATGACACTTTCATTTTTCACATGACTCTATTTCATATGAATTAATTCAGCTACAGATCAACTACAGATCAGGTAAATAAGAGAAAAGACCAGTTGAACGTTTATTTTCAAGAGATGAGAAGACTGGCACCCCTCTCATGTCTGTCCATTACTGCAGTAAATATACTACTAACAAGGCTTTTCTGGCTCCTACCGGCACCATTTTTTTACATAAATAAAATCAAATACAGCATGTTATTTACTCAACTCTGTACATGCTGGTATGCAATCTTTCCAACAAAGCTCAACTAGCTGGTTCCAGTCTGTGATTCAAGCTAATTTAAGCTAGCTGCCATTTCGCACTTACAAAAAGTTTAAGCAAAGTCTTGGGAAGAATGTGAATACCTGAGTAGGCTTTATTGACTTTAACTGTTCAACCGCAGGCTGAAGAATGAACAATTTAAAGTAAAAAATATGAAAGTGAAATAAATGTTAAAAACACATGTTGTTTATTGATAGTCGTTTGAAGTGTTACCATGTCTCCTCTGGCAACATATTGATGGCATTCACAAGGCTCTGCATTACACTTTGCAGTGATACACATGCTCTGCAATGAGGTGTCGTCACACAACGACTCCCTTGAGCATGCCAGCTCTCTGGTGCCAGGCAGGGAAGAGGAGAGAGTACAACAGGGAGGAGTAGGGAGAGAACGTGAAGATAGAAGGCAAAAGAAAGATGAAGGTGTAAAGAAACATGCTGTCTGAGAGGTACAGACAAGTGGGTGATAAAGTAAGACAGAAAACATCTGAGGGGGAATAAAGGGTTTAATGCTAGAGAATGGGAGGAGGTGCTGTAAGTAAAGGAATGGGAAACAAGGAAATATTTCAGTGTTGCTCAATGTATCATTAGAAAATGAACCTTGTGATTCCTTATCAGGAAAAATGAGCCAGTTTAACAGCCAAGTAGCAGCCAAAAGTAACCAAACGCTAAGCATTGCATAAGTACATAAATGTCCTAACAATCAAACTTTTACAAGTTAAGGATCGAGGAGTCTGTAGTGAAGGTAAAACCTGCAGTAGCCGCCTGTTATTTGGTCAGTAGGTCGTCAGGGTCACATCTGTAAGATGAAAGGAGAGGCTTTGGTTGGCTGCTTCCACAGAGAGATGGAAAGGTCAGGAAGTGGCCCCAGCACAAACACCAGACTCATTGTTCAAGTTCAAGGTAACATTGAATAGGGTTTTCCATTCACTTAGCTCAGCCCTCCATCCTCTGACGAGCTGCTGTTTTTAAAAGGGTCGTAATTAGAGGAAAATTCTGCCTTTGGCATCATCTGATGTTGGTTTCTTGGTTATAATTGCAAACTAATTATGTCAGTTTTATTTATTTAAATAAGGGTTTTGGTGCCAACTTCAGGGGGGGAAGGGAGGGGCTATTTTTAAAGAATTATCGGAAACAAATCTTTTAAAATGTGAAAACGTGTGTGCGTGTGCTCACACGTGGCTCATGTTGAGGGGTGCCCAGTCTCTGCCCTTTCAGGCATTGAACAAGGTCACAGCCAGAGGGTCAGATGTCAGGGCAGTGTCTGCCCCTCCTCCACATGTAGCTGCTTCCCTGCCTGCCTCTCGCTCTGTTGTGTCTGTTTCACTCGACAGCTCCTCATTAACTCCTCACATGGGATTTCCTGTTCACCTCCTTCACTTTCCTGTTCATGTTCAAAATGGAACAGCATATTAGCTCTTTTTACAAAACATGAATAATTAAATCCTTCACAGTTATTGTGCTGACTCTGTGAACTAACAGTCTAAAAGTTGTTACTGAACACAAGGGATGCAAAAGCTAGTCGGTGCACAGCTAGACCGGTGATGGTGCCAAACCTTTGGGAAGTCTAGGTCTGTAATTGATGACTTTGTGCTTTCAATGAATACAGTACAGCACACACACATATACAGGGACATAATTCAGAGTCTGACGCACTCCCTTTAACAGAAAGTCAATAACAATACAGGAATGATTAATCAGTCGCTCCATGGTCCCACCCTTTCTACTCACCACCTTCCACTCTCTCTTCTCAACCCCACTCACCCTCACTCAGCTTAGTATTGATCTGAATGCATTTGCCTCCCATTTATCCCTTAGCACCCCTCCCCCATCACGTATGCACTGCCACTGCATTGAGCGGTCACAAAGAACCTTTTACACAGGAATGTCTCCAATGCACACAAATAACACACATAATTACGAGCATGTGCACATGCAGTAAGGCACATCACTGCAGCATGCACGCCATATGACACTTTGATAGGTACTACACTTGACTACATTGCACTGGGGGATTTGGCTTGATTATTCCGGGCTGTGGAGTACAAATTAGGAGGGTCCATTTCATAGTGCAGGTGCATTATGTGCTTGTATGTTGCACACACATTAGCCTAAACACAAAGCCGCATTTTAAGAGGTTTAACTGACAGCCCATTTGATTCCCCCCTTCCCCCCACCCCCTCCCTGCTTTCCCCCCTGGCATTCTGGTTGGTGGCACACAGGTTGCCATGACACCAGACTGTTTTGTCTGCCCTTTGACCTCTTTAAGGGGCTCTGTGGTCAATCAGGCATTACATGTGAGGGGCAAATAGAAGGGAGGAGAGGGATGGCGGGCTGCATTTCCTCTGTAAAAAATTAGGTCCAAAAGGTTCCTCTATACATCCGCTTTGTGCTGAGCAGAAGGTGGGGAGCCTCCAAGAGGCTTGCAGTGAAACAAAGACACATGTGCACATACTGACCTGCCAGCACTCTGGAAGGGTAAATGAACTAGGCTGGAGCTCCCAGGAGGTGGGGAGTTATTATGCTCATTGTGCAGTCGGCCAGCTAAAGCTGTTTGGCTGCTTCTTTTGAAGTTATATTTATCAAACCGGAGCAGGAGGCTTAGCGCTCCAAGCTGGTGCATTGCTTTGTCCACACTGCAGAATGCATGTGTGCACTGAGATGGCTTTCAAACATCAAGACTTGAGCATCCTGCAATGTTTATTTAAAAAACATCTTAGGAAAATAAGCATAAAACACAATTTAGGTTACAATGTTTCTACCAGTATCTACCAGTTCTACCAGTGTCTTTCCACGATAGCTCAAAGTAGTGAAACACTGATATGATATGATATGATATGATATGATATGATATGATATGATATGATATGATATGATATGATATGATATGATATGATATGATATGATATGATTTTGAAAATATCCAATCATTTATTAATGGAAGCATTCAAAACATTTGCAACAAACATTTGCTATAATGAAATTAGCTGAGATGGATGGAAGTGCTTTTTTTCCACATTCAGTCTCATGTGTTCCAGAATTATTCTAAAAATTAGATACTGGTTCATGTTATGGTATTTTAAGTGCTGATAACTGATTATCTGAGTGTGTCATTTTGTTGATTCTGTCTATTTATACACCTTTTGATTTCCTGGGTACTTTGTACTCATTCCTTGTTTCTTATTTCTAAATGCTGACTTACTAAACACTTACTGTATATTCAAGAGCATGTCAAAATACACAAAAATGTGTGTGTTTTTACTTTGTAATTATTCTGAGTTTTTAGATTAGATATTATTAAGCTAAATAATTTAACCCATTTTTTTCAGATTTCATTTTGCTTCAGTAGTGACCGTGTGCATTTCAGTTTGGAGAGGTCGTTCTCTAGATTAAGTTGGTAGCTGGTCCATCGGCTCTTCATCTCTTACAGACATTGAATTTATGACCTACTGTGTAAACAGCCTTTTCATTCACAAGGCCAGTTTTACTCACTCTAACCTTGATACCGTGTGTGTTTTCTTTATATTTTTCAGTTACTTTTCAGTTCAAATCTAAAGGAACATCCAGAACATGCTGACATGGCAGTGATCGCAAGGTAAAATCTCAGTGGGACATTTTACAGATTTCTAAAGTGAAATAATAACCTTATAATCCCTTGTGAATGGATAACTCTGTCACACATGTACACACATACTCACGTTTAAACTATATGCTAATGTACACATTTCATGTGTTGATGTCCTTTTTCAATACACAGCCAAATTAAATATTGACAGATAATTAACCGATACCTTTAGTTTCCAGCAACAGAGGTTCAACATATCACGAGAGAAAATAAACCACTTAATATCAGGCCTTTGATCATTCATAGTCACAAAGACAAGGATATTTCTTTTTAAATTTACCCTGTTATGTTTTACTCTAAACCAAGCCCACACTTAACAGAATACAAATGTATTAATATTACAGGAAAAATGCAACTGAATTTCCAGTGTAGTCTGAATGTTTTTAGCTCACAAAACACAGAGAGCAAACTCTGTTGATTAGCAATTTACTTTAAAGAATACAAATAAAAGATACTGTAAAAAAAAAAAAAGCACCCAATAAAATAAAACAACATGCAGTTAGTTAAGGACAAATCAATTAAAACAGGTGCAAAACAGAAGTTAAATAATTTGTGATCATGAATTCAAATTAATCTAAGCTTCACCATCCTGAACCTTTCTTGATATTACCTGATGAAGGTAACGTGGTTGCATCTATTTGAGTGCTTGTGAGAATAGTGCAAATAATTGACTAATTTCCACCAAGCAAATCGGGCATGGCTCTAACTCCCGCTGGCAAAGCCACTGAAGAGGACCATCTCATGATGTGTGCTACACGTGAGAGAAATGTCCTGACCCAACTCTCCAGACATTTTTCTAAACTTGTGTGAAAACAGCTATGAAGTTACTGGTGAATTCATTTTTATGGTGCATTGTGAAGGGCAAAGGAACTAAAAGCAGCTTTTCCAAGTTCAGCATAGACTTCAGGGACTTGTAATGAAAGCATTATTTGCTGCTTGGAACACCATGTATACACTTGCATTTACTGATTATATTTACAGGTCTGGATCATATTGTCCAGAGCTTCAGTCATGTTATAGGGTCATTCTCAAGTGTGAGGTTTTAAATACCTGTGCCCTTACAGGCTAATAGCCCCCCTTTCATCATCTCCTTTATCTGAAAAAAAATAGATCCTCAATAGTCATTACATTCATTTCTTAATGTAGAAATGGATGACTCTTTAACTTACTAAAGATTCATTTAGTAAAGATAGCTTGGATAGCAGTGGCATTACTCACAAAATTAATTCATTATCGTCATATTTCAAATGACATTTAGAAAGGCTGTAAGCCAAAGGGCAAGCCTCAAAAATATATTAACATACACTCAAACCACTTTGGTTTACAAATTTTAGCCCAGAGGCATAATGGATTGTGATAACTCCGTGGAGCTTTAGGATTGTAAATCATGTGTCTTTGTCTTATTAGACAAGAAATCAAGTCATTAAATAATGTTTATCCAAATTTAAAATCACGATTAAACTGTGATGCACCTCAGCAGACGCAGCTGAAAACTTAAGATCAAAATCATTTCAGATGAAAATGGAATTTTAAACCAAAAAACAAATAAAAATCAAGAAACCAAATGCAACCAAATTTCAGATGAGGATGCTTTGGGAAAGAAAAAAACAATGGACCAAGCTCATTTTCAGTTACACACTCCTCCACCAGCACAAAGCCACCCCTTTAAAACCCAAGTACTTCATTTCCAATCAGGTCTATTCTTTCATCCCGCATGTGATTGGAAACTTTGGATGGGAGGTGTTATGAGCAGCCACTCACACACCAATTCCAGTATACGTAGCTTGACAGCTGTGCCATAGCAACAGTTTGGCTATTTGCCATGCTGTTAGAGTTGCCAGGCAAAAGGTTCCCATGGCAACATTCATTTTGCCATCTTGGTATATGAGGTTGGCGTCAACCAAAGCAGATTAGTGTAGGTTAGAACTGCTTTCACCTGGGGAAGAACACATATTTCAGCAGATCATTGTTACACTGTAACAGTAAAAGAAATATCAGCATTAGCATGATGACACCATCAGTCAGAGATGGTGTTGGAATTCTTCAAATGCAAAGGGAGTGGTTGCTTGCAGAGGTTGCGTGCTAATATTTGAAATATAAACCGTGTTGGTAAAAATCAGGTGCACACTTCAGAGAGGACGAGTATTTGTCCACTTTCCATTTTCCCATTTGCATCATGACTTTACAGTAATGTTATTTCATTGTGTTGACTTGTGAATCAGGCAATTTTTAGGACTGAGAGATATCACATTCTGCGTCAGCGTATGTTGATGATGATCAAGTATGTGAGGAATTTTGAACTTAAAGTTACACCACCCCATTTGAGAATTGCTGCACACAGTTTTCATAGTGGAGTAATTTAATTTTATTTTTTACGACTTAAATGCTCAACAGGCCTGCTTAAGGGGGGAGTGAGACAAAGAGGGAGAGAGTCAATGATAGCTGACAGTGGCACAGTTACACTGCATTTCTGCGTGATTTGACTGTGAACTATTGCACACATGGAGTAAAGTTGTTGGTATGTAAAAAGGCCGGCCGGCATGTGTGCGTTCAAAGGGCAGGAGAGGGGTATGAAGACAGAGGGTGGCTAAAAGGGTAAGAGGCGGGAAATGGGGACCCATGAGGGATGAAGCAAAAAGTAAAGGTTCAGTTTGTGAGGAGACGGGGGAGTGGGGGGTGCACTTTGGGACAGCAGACTGAAAGGGAGTGGCAGAAAAAGAGGGGCTAGGACTATGGATGCATACCAAGAAAGAAAGAGGAAGAGAAGATGTGCACAAATATATCTAGCTGCATTTTTAGTTACAGACTGCAGCTCAGTTGGCTTAAGGCTTTCAAGATGGACTATTTAGTTTTTTCTTCTCTGTTTCTAATGCTTCTTTGTTGGAAGATGGATACTTAAATCCTACATACCAGCAAATGCTTTCATGCAGAGAATGCAGAGCTCCCACACATACAGGTCTTTCGTCAGCGATGAAGAAATGTTTTAACTTCTTCATAAAAAATGTTTCCATTTCTATAATCACCTTTATTTTTTATATCATTTGTTGTTACATTTCTGCCCTGATAAGGGTCTGCTGGAATTCTTTAAATGCCATTTACACATCATATCATCTTGCCCCAGTTATGTCTGAATCAGTGCTCAGTGTAGCCTATCACTCCTGGCTTGTGTCTTTTGGAATGTAGCACTGTGCTAGCAAATGTAGCACCACAACACACAACAAATATGATTTCTACAGAGGGTGTCCACACATCTAAAAAGTTCCAGTTTAGCAATCATTGTGTGAAGGAAATTCCCTTTTGACTGTGAAGCAAAAGTCCCCCAGATTTAGATATAACAACTGACAGCAGATTTGATGCTCATGACAGTGTTATGGCAGATGGCCTTTAACTCCCATGAAAACCTGTCAGCTATTAAGCAGAATCAGACAGTTGATTTGGATGAAATGCTGCAGTCAGTGAACGCAGGTTCAATAATGGGTCGATGGCTCTGATGGAATAGGAGACTGTGATTGTAATTTTCTGCATGTAGCAATGCTTAGACAGTCAGGCCCTGAAATTGTATTTTGTAGTTGTCAGTGCTGCTCTGTTGCAGACTAGTGGCACTGATAGAACAAGGCCCAGAAGGGAAAGCAAGCAGGAGTTTGCCCAGTCACCAGTAGAGGGCAACAACTCCTAAGAAATGGTTGGAAATACTATGAATGAACAGATAAATTGACACTTTTGTAGTACTCACACTTGCATAAGAGGCTTAGATGTCAGGAAAAGGATTTTCATAGTTCTGTTCCAGCATTCTCAAATTTCCGACCAGCAGTGTTGTCTTCTTCCCTCCTATAGTACATTTGATTCCATTGCCATACATATGCATGCTGAGAATCTTTGTGCTTTTGTATACACGTGCTCTGCACAACTTGTGCCACTGCAGCCACTTAACACCTTCCTCCCTGTGGCATCACTGCAGCAGTGTAGGTGAATTTTCTGGGGTGCAGCCATACAGTTCCCATCTTTCAATCAGGATTGCATGTTCAGTCCCCATTCATTGTTGCACAGAAGTAACATGCATCCTCTTATCCTTCTTTTCATGCTGTTCATAGAAAAAATAATAGGAAACATACCACTGAATGAGCTCAGTAGAAAAGAAACAGTCTTTTGTAATGTCAGTGAATCAATTTTTTTGCCCAAATCCAAGCTCAAACAGCCTCATTCCATAGCACAATAAGAAATGCACAAAAGGAAATCAAAGAATAAATTCCCCATTGAGTTTGTACAATTCCATCTCAAAAACTAGCTGAATTATGTAGTGAAGAGAGCACTAACTCTATGAATGTATTGCTGAAAGAGTAAAGTGGGGCATGGGGTAGGAGGCAGACAGGTGAGTATGTACACAGATACCTACGCCCTGCTGTTGAAATCTTGTCTGGAGTCTCTACAGTCTGTGCTCTGCAGTGTGAGGTAGTTGGTTGTATGGTTTCGCATAATAAACAGCACGGAGATAACTGTACAACCTTCTAGCTTTCCCTGCGGAGTCACTTCTAGCCACGTCTAGTGTACCACCAGCAGAGAGGTAAGTATGTTTTGTTACTCTGTGAGCGGATCTCCTAGTGTTTAATGACATGGCACGTCCTTTTCAACTGCAGTGCCTTTTATCCCCCTCAAGGTCTTCATCATGATGCTCTCTCCTTTGGGCAAAACCTTATGAAGTCTCTTTCCCGGTTCTGTGTCATATTGAGGGCAATATTTGTGGCAGTTGGATTGTATTTGTTGGGATGACTACCCGCTGCTTGACAGTTTGCTGGCTGTACAGCAATCAGTGGCGCGTACTGCAGCAGAAATACTCTTAAGAGAGGATGCCAAACCCTCATTTTTATCAAGCTGTAGGCTCTGAATTTGAGTAGAAACCAATAATAAGTTAAACAAAATAGTCCAAAATAATCCAACTGCTTGATTGTGAGGAAAGGAGCTGCTTGCTGGAATAATTGCCCCACATATAACCACATAGGTAACTTTAAGATTTTTTTTTAACTACCAAATGATGAAATAATAAACAAATGATGTAAATTAATATGAGATGCTCTCCTAAAAATGTGAGACCACCTTTCAATCACCTAAAAGAAAAAGCAACCACTCTCCACCTCTTTCAGTTGCCCTCTAAAATTTCTATACAATACCCAACATATATGCATAATTTACATAAGTGACATTCATTATATACAGCCTCACTATGTAATTCATGAATTCCCTGCCTGTATTTTCGCAGTATTTCACAGTATCCATGTATTACTATATGTTACCACAGGTTGAGGAGCCGTTATACCTATAACCATTTCATTACCCTGAAACCTCCCTGCCTCCTCCCCTTCTTTGCTTCCCCTCAGCAAGTCAGACTGGTGGTTCGAAACAGCAGCCATCTGCAGTGCGTTACAGCCGGCTCGCCCCCCTCCTGAAAGGGGGGTGGGGGGGGGGGGGGGGGGGGGGGGGCATATATCAGAAATGTGCTGATTCTGCACTGTCAGTCGTAGCGTTCTTTATCATCTACCACACACTGCTGCTCTCCTGCCTGTGCAGACAGCTGAACATCAGACAACTGCTAGGTGTATGGAGTAATAATTATAATGTACATGGGAGGAAGTAGTATTAACCATGCATATTTTTTTATTGGCAAAGTAAAGATTGTTTATTACAGTGATTTCTTATACCTGGTTTCCATCTTAGCGTTTGCACCAGATTGTACATATGTGTGACCAGACTGTTATGTGAACATATTCTCATGACGTCTGCACGCACATATGCTGTTTAAAAAATGTCCAAGAGACTTGGAACTGTGAGGGAAATGCTACAACCTCTATATGAAGTGCTATGAGTTCCTTGAAGTACCTGCTCACTCAACCACATGCAAAAATTCCTACATTACTCTGCTTAAAGCACACTTTGGACAATACTTTACAAAAACCAGTGCTGCCATAAACAATGCCGCGTGCAGTCTCTTGGGATATATTGGCAAACTAGAGCATCCCAATCCTGAGACAGACAAGGCAGACTTCATCCCAGACTGATGATGTCATCCCTGTGGAGCACTCCCAGTGCTTTGTCTGTCAGTGGCACTGCAGAGTGCAGCCGCAGGCACACACACACACACACACACACACGCACACACACACACAAATTCAACCCCCCCCCCCCAATCCACACACACACACATCCACACACACACACACACACACACCTGTCCGTGACTGTGACATTCTGCATTTGTCACTCAGGTTCGGACACTGCTGTTGTCAGAGAGAGGAGCTTTTTCTTGGTTCTTCAGCCAAAATGGCGCCCACATTGCCTCTGTCTTGGAACGAGGTGCTTTAGTCTACTGGCAGAGGAGAGCAGGCACAGACTCCTGCACTCTAAAATCTATCCACAGCCAGAATCTGCATGTTGTAAATGCACAGGAGTTTGTCTCTGTGACATTAAAGTGGGATTAGGTGGATTATATATGCTGCACAAGATGAGGAACTCACATTCAGTGCAAAGGGATAGCAAAGACCAATAAATGCACACATCACAGCAGATTGTGTAAACACATTCTGTAGTGCTGTTTCTATGCAAATTTTAGGTGTCTTGCTATTACAGTATGATTGCAGCTATGGAGGAGAATGTTAAGAGCCTGAGGAGCATAAATTCAGTATACGTATAGAATACAAGCTGTGAAGTGATGCAGACTACTATATAACCGACACACAGCATGATTAGCCAAAAAGTGTTATTAATGAGTGCTATTTGTCTCGCTTTGTTTATTTTTGAAAAGTCTTTTGAAAGAAAGTGAAGATGAATTCACATCATTTGCAGATGTTCAGTTCTTACTTTTTAGTGAGAAGGCTTTTAAAACTTTCACCTAATGAAACACGCAATCAATATGCTTACTTGTTCCTGCTGTTTTCTTTATGTCCTTGCCTTTTTTATGGTTGCCAAGTTCTCAACTACCTTTTCATTACATTGAGGCTTTTATCAATTCATCACTGCAGCCCCTTTAGGCCAAAAGCAATGTATTTTCATTGTCAGTTTACCCTCGTTTGCTCTAAATGTGTGAGACACCGGTGATGCGCTCTGTTGTAAAACATGGTCAGAACACTTTAGGGCCATTAATGATGCTTACACATCAAGTGTAGTGTTTATGCTCCCTCTCACTGAAGAGACAGCCAATCAGTGTGTTCAAATTAGATTTACTTTCATTTCTGAATTTCCCTCGGGGCTGTATGATTCTGTTACCCAGCAAGCACAACAGCGACTCTCTGTCCTCTCAGAGAATAGCTCAAATACTAGAATCAAACTGCCTTAAGACATTCAAACTCATTGAACAAAGAGCAGAAATATTAAATGCATTTGTATGTATGTGCAAAGCTGTTGCAGTTTTGTTATTCCTGCATGCAACAGGGATGCAGGTTTTATATTAATTTCTCATTCTGTTTAAATAGCACCCATTTCAGACTCATTTGAACAAATTTGGTTGTACAGAATGGCTAAATGCATGCTGTTCACCTCTGATGTCAAGCTGTATAATCAGGACACATTTTACAATTAGCAGAGCTTTCCACCATGGCTTTATTTAGTGTGTTTGAAGTCACTCCAGCTGCAATTTACGGTGGTGTTGGAGCAACACCATAAATCCTGTAATCAATTTGATGATGGTATGATTGCTGTACACATATGAGGAGGCAGTAATGTCAGCCTCTCAGGTTTGTGAGACTCCTGGGCTTCATATTTTCTCTCTATTCTCATCCTATTAGAGATTCTGACCCTCCCCCTCTATCCCCACTTTCTGCTAGCCTCCCTGCTCACCCCCCCCACCCCCACCCCAACACACACACACACACACACACACACACACACACACAGTTCGTCTCTTTCACACACAAACACACATGCATGCACTCACGCACTCATATTCCCTCTCTCCTTCCATCTCTCACACTTTCACACACATATATGTAGCTCGCAGACTAGAGCATGCGTTCGTGCGTGTGTGTGTGTGTGTGCTCGCGCGCGCGTGTGTGTGTGCGTGCGTGTGTTGGGGAGGTTACCGGGTTTGTGTGAGACTCAGAAAAACGTGTGAGGAAAAAGAGGGAGATGGAAGGATGACGACTAGAGAGTGTAAAAGAGGGAGAGAGCAAAGGAGGAGAGGAGACTTGGGTACAGTGAAAGCAAAAAGAGATGACTGGAGACCACTTATGCAGCATAGAGGGTAAATGTGTGTGTATGTGTGTCGTCTTTAAGTGTTGGATAGTATGTGCAGCAGGCAGTTTGGTGTGTACACGGGCATGTGAGCGCACAAGTAAGCAAGCTTTTTTATCCCCTCTTCTTTATCTTCCTCTGTTTGCAGCTCTGTGTTTTTGTGACAACAGCCCTGCAGAGACAAAAGGTGAAGTGCTGTATAGGTGCTGGTGTTAGTCAGGCAGGTAGGCAGTGAGAAGAAGAATAATGGAATCAATACTATTGTCTGTAACCTACCTGCCGCTGGGCTCCCTGTCTGGCCCCGGCAGAGACCATCAGAAAGAGAGGGAGCTGAGAGGAAACACAGAACCACTCTGACTGGGAAAGAAAAGGAAAGAAGAGGCTGAGTGCAAGGTGAATTTCTTTCTCTTTCTTTCTTTACGCATTTTTATCTCACAAGTTCAATGCAGAGTAAGGATGGTATTTTTTTTTATGCCGCTGTGAAATGCATTTTTATACGAAAACTTTTTTTTTTTATCACTAATAATTCACATTTGTCTCTTTGATTATAATAAAACAAGCTGCATGTGTAAGCTTGTGAGCCCTCCTGTAAGTGGCTATATTTGTAGTATTTATGTGCTATTCTGTCTATGTTGGCATATGCTGAATAGCCTTTCAATTAGTATCTAGGATCCATGCTGCGTGCTGTCGAGGTCATGTCTGCATTTCATGTCTAAGTTGCAACTTGCTTTAATTCACATTTTCTGTTTGCCTCTTGTTCATTCGTCTCAGTTTAAATTAATTCCCTTTAAAGCTGTCAGTGAATTTCAGTGTTACGACAGGCAATAAAATTACATGCATTTTAATTAACCCAAATATAATCATTTTCCATGAGCTATCTAATTAGAGTTTAATAAGAGTTTTCTTCTCTGGATACTGACACAATTTTAAACAAACCTTAAATTCTGCCTCTTCTGCAGACAAATCTGTTATTCCATTCATTTCTGCTATTCCCTGTAGTCTGCTCCAGCTGCAACTGTTAACAAAGACAACCTCAAAATTCACACCTCTGTCTTCCAGAAATTGAAGGCCTGTAGATTATAAAGTCAACCTGTAGGTAATACATGATGTAATACCTGATATACATTAATGCAGTTCAATTTGATGCAGCATGTGATGTGGACACATTGCACCTTTATTCGCATTCATGCTAAGGTGTTGAAACAAGGCGGAAACATTATTCCTTCACAGATGAGTTATGATATAGATATTTCCAATTTTTGAAATATGTAAGATCATATGCAGTCTTCCTCAGTCAGCATGTGTTATTCTGTCTGTCTACCAGTGGGTGGCATTGCCTTCTAATATTTCTACGCAATGACATTTCGTTCTTGGGTAAGCGGAAGAAAATGGATGGATGTTGGACATTTCTGTCTTTGACCAGCAAAAAAAAAAAAAAAAAAAAAAGGTGTTTTACAGTGATGCTGGCACAGTTTAAGTGACGATGAAATGTAATTATATTATGTCATCTACAGGTGGATTGATACTTTGAATGCCGACGGTATCCTGCTCTGCTTCTTCTTCTGCTTCTTCTTTTTCATAATCTTTGAAACTAATTTCATCTTTTACTGGTAAGTCAGAGGACAGATGTGGTCTTGCTTTAAGACGTGGACTGACAAAGCATAATGCAATACTGTAATATTAAGAATTGCACATAGAGATAGTCAATCCTGAAAGCCCCTTTGAAATGAAAAAGTCTCAGACTGGATGCATGTTGAATGTAAGTGCTTTTAAACTCAGACTAATTTGAAGTTTTCTTTACAGTGAGTTGTGGACCTCCACAGTTACTGAGAACGTAAGGAAAAAAAATTCTCTGCTTTGTATATGCCTTACATATTGAAATAATTATATGCCAGTTATGACGACTTTAAGATATCGACGTCTGTTTGACGTGTGTTAAGTTCAGCCCGTAATACATCTAGTAATCTTACATCAGTACTAATTGGTTTTTAAAACCTCTTTAGCTCAGAAAGCTTTTAAACTATAATTTGTCCATGCTAGCTCAAAAATTATGTTCAAAACTCCCATGGCATTTACCAACAATTTAAAATTAATTGTTTCCCCTAAATTAATTGTGTCTCCTCTACAATGAGCCCTCAGCGGCTGCATTTCTGAGATTATATGTGCCTGCTGTGAAAAATGTTTCTTTATATCTGATTTGATTCACTGCAGAACAAAAGATTAGCATGGATAAAATGTGGACAAATCTGTCCCGATTATGCGGCGATTACGCTTTAATTGAACTGATCAGCTTTGCTTCTAATCTGCAGCAAACCAGGAGACCGGTTGGTGCCGCAGAATCCAAATGTCAGATGAGGTCATTTCTTTGTCTCTGTGCAGTGACTCTGCAGTTCTCTCTTTTTAACACATTTAAACTCAGCATTGGCATTTTTGTACAATAAACGACGCTGTCTTTACACCCTCTCAGTGTATTTTAATTTTACAGTATGCCCCTCTGTCCCTGAGACCCTTAACCTGTGAGGTCAAAGCAGGTCACAGGTGAGGTCCTCGGGAACAGGGCTGCATTCAGTTTCAACATCCTATAGAGGAGGGGATCATTTTAGCAAAATATATTCTACATGATAAACATTTTTCCTTCTAGAAGGTATATTTGATGCTACCATGCTATTCCCACTTAAGCCACTTTAAATGCAACAAAATTCTCGGGTGATTTAAGTCGTTGTTTCTCCTGGATTTAGTGCATCTTAGTATCCAGCTGAATGACTCCTCACACCATTTTACTATGTCCACCCATCATGTCACGATAAAGACGTTTCAGGTTGAAGAAGAGGACGACTGCACTCACAGTTTCAGGGAGCCAACCCTTTCGGCTGGCTTTGTGTTATAGACCCTAGTGGGGTCAAATAGGAAGACAGCCAAGGGTTGTGACCCCGTCTTATATGACACGTTTGAAAATCTGTGGTGTCATTTTTTGACTATGTACAATTTTCCATACTTTGCTGTTTTTTTCTTTTTACCACTGTATGTTAATAAAATTTTAAAATGTACTGCGTGTTAATTTTTTTTTACAAAACATTATTGGATGATTAAAAAAAATGAAGGCACCGACTATACAGTCTCCCAGCTTTCCTTTAATTTTGTCTAGACAGTCTCCGAGATTAGGGAATTCTTTATTATTGTTCTATTTTTTAAGTGACAAATCTTTCATATACATAGTCTTTTTTCTCACAACCAGACATTTTGAAAGCTCTGAGTGAGTTTGTAAATGCACTGGATATGGAGCAGGAAAAAATGATCAAAGTGTCCTTGTCACCAGACACAATTAAATGCCCTCAAACATACACACATATTCATTTGGGATTTTCCATGTCCAGCCATCTGACTAGCTGTCTGACTTTGGCAGTCCTGGAGCACACTCTTGCCTAATATTGATTGGCCTGTCTGTGTGGAGACAGATGAATGCATTAGTACCCAGCTCACCCTGCCACTGGAAATATATTAAGTTCATGTATTAGGCACCCTGTCTGGTTGCCATGGAGATGCACCAGGAGTGAGGGACAAGGGGGGGGGGGGGTATGGGGGGGAGGAGGAGGATGGGAGACGAGTGGGGGATACAGGATGCAATGAGGCAGTCGACTTGATTTGTAGTCCCGCTCCCTCTTTCTCTCGCTCTCTCTGTCTGTCACTTGCGTGTCCTCTCTTCCCTCTTTTGTCTTTTCTTTGTTTCCTTTTTGTTTTTCCTCACATTTTTTCACCAATTAAATTTTTTTTCTAAACTTCATCAGCCAGAACGTGCACGCTCTCTGCTCACTACCCTATCGATTTTGTTGTCCCTTTTGTTCTTTATTTTCTATTTGGCTTCTTTCATTCCCTGTCTCATCGTCCCCACACCACCGGTTAGACTTTCATTTATCGTACATCATGCATTTCTCTTGGGTTGTCATGCTGGCACCCTTCACACTTCATCCCCTACACGTACATAAACATTTAACTCCATCTTCATCTGCCCCTCTCCCTCTCACTGCCGCCACCCTCCTCCTTGGCTCGCTCCATCTCTGTGCTCTGCAGTAAAACTGGTGCATTGAGGCAGCAGGAAATAGGGACTAGAGACAATAGAATGGTGGGAAATACAGAGAGGAGTCTGTGATGCTCTCCTCTCATGTTAAGAAAAGATGAGCGTGATATACTTTCAAGACTTTACTTTCATTCTCGTGTGGGATGTGCACACAAATACAAGGCTCTTATTCTTAAAGCTCCCAAAAATACCCAAAAAAACAAAATGTGGAATTTCCACATTTGTCGTTGCTATGAGACGAGGATTTGAATCAAAACAGTTCACAGGGAAACATTTGCTGAGTTTTTAAAGCTCATATTGAAAAATGTTCACATCTGCTTTGCGGCTTGTGTACATTAGCTTGCTGTTGAGCCCCTCTCAAAGCTGCTATCAGTGTTTCGTTGATGTGAAAGACAGTCTTCGTCTGTGCTGGGGTTACCTTTTGACCAAGTACAATGTGAGAAATGTTGACACCTGCTTCGAGAAGCTGGACCACATCTTCAACAATAATAAGACGGTGATTGAAGCTGGTAGAGTGGGTATGAAATACTTTCTTTTTGCTACTTTACTGCTCAGATAAATGAGCAAATTTGGAAACAATTTTGCAGCAGCATCTAAAGATCTGTGTGATGTGATTTTTTTTTTTTTCCAGGTAAAGGCTATGACATCCAACTGAAGGAAATTCTGGATGCAGAGATCCTGCCACTGGTGGAAGAGTTTGACCGAAAGCTCAATAACGGTAGCAAAACACCTGTTCGAGTAGTCTATATAACCGTATCAATAAATGAGTCAAAAATTGTTAAGTGAGGTCAGAAAAGGAGAGGAGTTAGAAATTAGATTTAAAAAATGACGCCCCCAGCCACACAATTCCCCAGTATGCACTGAGCTAAATATTTCTATCTTCCTCCTCCTCCTCCTCTCCATCTATCAGACACTGTGTATGAGCAAAGGTTGCAGACAGCAGCAGACAATTTCATCTCAGCTGCCTCCAAACTGCCTAGAGGTGAGCTACGGACTCTCTCCTTTTCCTCCATCTTTCAGTCCATAATAACCTATACTAAGTCATTACAGCTCACTGTAATCTCTGTAAGATACTAGCTACATTTTCAGAGCCTCTCAAATATTGTGAAGGACCCAGGAAGTGGTTAGTTCAAACTCACTTTCACTTCAGGGTGCTGTGTCAGAAATATTCATTCATCTAACTTTCCTTCTCTTCACAGTCTCTGGATGTTTCCCCCCATGTGGTTGGTCTTTAATTTTTTTTGTCTCTACAATATAGCAATGATTGCTTCTATAACCAAAATATTATTGTCATCAATATATCAGTATCAGTTTTATGCAACCATCAGGTTTTCAGAGTGCAGGTGCAGTGTACAACTGTATCACCTGTCAGTATGACTCCTGTGAATTCCTTCTCGACTGTCCAGGTCAGTATTGATATTATACCCTAGCACATCGGATTACTGATTCTGTTATGTCACAATTTTCAACTACGAAAAAAATATGTACTAATCCACATGTGACATATCCTTAAATAAGTATATTTTCCCCTCCATAAGCATCCACTCTTGATCCTTGAAATGCTCTGCTTTTGATCCTTGAAATGCTCTTAGCAAAAAGTGAGGATTTGAAAAAAGAGACAGAGGAAAGGTTTTATTTCCACACATTATATCTTTTGCACAGAGCCCCCAAGATACTCTTTAAGTCCTTGGCTTCTTTATGCAAGGTGACAGTTGACTCCCACACACATGGTATTCATATCAAGCCTTTACAGCACAGCCACTCTTTAGCATATCATCACTTTTACTCCACTCCTCAGAGACTGGGCTTAAGTATTATCATTAAGGAGGGCTCAGACTGCAAGAGCTGCCCCTATGTGAATGTTATCTGAGTGTGTGCATTTGCCTATATGCATGTGGGTGGCTATATGTTTATTTCAGTGGAAGAAATTAAAGTTATGGAAAACAGCAGGATTCGAATGTGGTGCGCTGTGCCATTTGCCTTGCCAAGTGATATTGAAGTGATCTGGAGGTTCGCAGAGGAGGTACGCTCAGCACATGGTGAATCATTCAGGGTCACCGCCACTGATAAAAGTAACAGTTCAACATTTTACAAAATACGCATACTAGCTTCCTCGACAAGAGTTAGACAAAATGAGCAATATAATTTCATGTCTTTGAAATATGAGGCTGGAGTCAGAAGAGTGTTAGCTTGGCTTGAAGACTGCATGTGAAAACATCTGCTGTTGCTCCTCTGACCCACCACCTCATAAACGTCTCCTATTAACAGGGTTTTGCAGTGTTGCCTAAAAATTTCCAGATTTATATCTATATGAACAGTGTTATGATTTCTTGTAAGAACAATTTTAAATATAACATGGTGAACTGTTATTTTAACACTTAATTCTAACAAAATCTGTCAGTGCAATGCAGACAAAAACTGAAAGTGTTTTAATCCTTCAGGTTAAAACCCAACAAATGGATCAGTTTAAAGAAGTGACTGTGGGAGTGGACAGGCTCTACTCCATCCCTTCAGTGAGTTTGCAGCATCAGGGCACCTACCAGTGTGAGATTTACTCGGGCCAACTCTCCATTGTCAGAGTATACTACTATATCTCAGGTAAAATATATCATTTTCAGAATGACCTCTGGAAATTGTAATTGGTCTGTGGGAGAGCCATTGCACCACAAAACTGGCAGCTTCTTCACATTTAAAGCAAAATTACTCATAGTAGCAGTTAAAAGTTTGGAGACTAACCTGAATAAATAAGGACAAAATGGCAAATCTCTTTCATATTTTGAATCATTTTCTAAATTAACTTTAATTTCAGGGCACATGTACACCCTCACCAGTCAGATTTTCTACCATAAATTTCAATCCAGTATTTTTTGAATGCCACGTTTCCCTCTTTTGATGCTTCTGCTTTCATATAACACACCCCTTTAAATTGTGAATTAGTAGTATGGGTACTGTGAGTGACAGGCTGGTTCCATTTTGTCTTGCTCACCATTTGATTTTACTGAAAAACACTCTCAGTAGTTGAATAATAAGTCTCTCCAGTAAGTGCATTTCATTTAAAACCTTCTCTATCCAAAATGAGCATCCTATAGAAAAATCACTGAATTATCCATGCACCTTGCTAACAAAGCTAGCTACCCTTTGCCAAGGGGAGGCCTGTGACCTCTAAACATACCACAGAGAGCTTTTAACTTAGCTGTGTTGCTGCCACATTACTCATGAAATCCTGAGAGAGTCTGATTGAAAGTGCTGGTTTGAATCTTTGTATCAGAATAATTTATTTTCTCACCTCTCCTCCAGACTGCACTTGGCATCCAGCTAGTTCAGACTGAGTCCAGGCCCTTTTGGACTCCTTCTTTGTGGTCAGGTTTTTGGGAGCTTGTGCCAAGTGTAGTATGAAGGAGGGGGAGGTCTGTCTGATGTTTGAAGAAGGAGCTGATTTTAAATTGGTAAAAAACAGGTACATTGTCTAAATATATCAACATTTATTTTCTCACTCTTCAATTCTTACCATTGTCTTTGAATGATGCATTGAAAACTGTCGTAAGTTTGTTTAATACTTAATTGATATTTAAGTGTTATTTCTTGGAGAAGGAAGAGTTATTAACTATATAGGCAGGAGTTGCAACTCCACTCAAGGATTATTGTGTGTCAGGCCATGGTGGTGAGCAGGTCACAGTGGCTGTACTGCCAGAGGCCCCACTTAAATGAAGTTTATCCTGTCGCACAATTGTTTGATTTAGTTTTAGATTCTAATCTTTAAGTTGGAAACACTAGTTATTTTTCTTTTGCTTTCTAGAAAAAAAATAGTCAGATTTTTCTTTAGTTTGACCAACTAATCTGCGCGGTAAATATGGCACACTAATGCACTACTGTGAAGAAAAGGGGAATAAAAAGACGGTTGATCTGCTGAAAAGACTCTCACACCCTGTTTTCCAAACATGTTTGCATCCAGTTAAATTAAACTGTAATTATAATAAACTCAAGACTTCTAAACAGTATTCCAATACCAATGAGAGAGCTTCCAAATGAAGTCTATGATATTGAGAACATTTGTGGAAAAGTGTGTTTCTGAGGAATGTATCCTAATACAGTTACTGAGGACTCAAAAACCCTGCAGCAGAGGGCTGGCAAAACAAGCACTGGCTGTTTGGAGTTAAGAGGAAGTGGCCTGCATGAAAACAGAATAGAGATCTATTAACTAATCTAAAGGCTAGCATGTCCAATTTGAATTACTTTGCTTTTTCTAGCCAAATTCTTCCTACAGGACACTAAATTAGACTTGGTTGGTGTCTGGCTTTGTTAGCAAAGTTGTCGAGATGTTCAAAGAAATGTGGAAAAATATATCAAAATGTTGAAATCATATTGTGTAATTAAAATGAAATATGCTTTCCCCGTGTGCACATTTCCCTAATACTGGAGGTAAAGGGGATATATAGTCAATGACTGACTATAGTCAGGTTATGCAGTTTCATACATTTTTGCATGTGTAAAAATATATATGGGTATAATATACTACAAGCACGTGTGTGTCTTGCCTCCTGGATAAGAATTAAAGAATTAGTTTAATAATTGCTTTAAATTGGTGGGTTAAAACTTACTTATGATAATGTGTCTAATTTGTTGTCATACAACAAATTAGACACAGAAGACTAACTAAATCCTAATTTCTGCTTAATAAATATGGAAACTCCTGCCACGCAAAAGATGGTCTCGGCAAACTGAACGCTTCCCTTTCTTCACCATTATTTCTCACTGGTTCAATTCGTCTCTGTGTTCCCTCTCTTCATCTCTTTGTGTCTGTCTTAGTGACCCCCCAGCTTGTGGCAGGCCACACAGAGCTGCAGGAGATATTTGACCTGTCTCTTCTCCCAGGAGGGCAGTTATTCCCTGCATCTGGTGACTCTCCCCGCTCCTTCCTCGCCTCATTGTCACTGCTTCTCGCTGCCTGTTTAACCGCTTTACTGCTGCTGCTGTTTATCTCCCTGGGGTAAAACAGAACTATTATTTGCACAGTATCAGCATTAACAGATTTTAACAGCAAAGACACTTAGAAATGCACACCTGTCATGTGAATACGTGGTGCCCCAGAGCGACTACGTGAGCTGGTATTATAGCTCACACTTGTTTCATTTATTTATTTTTTGCTGTTTCAGGGTTCTGTGTTGGTCATCAATACAAGAGCAAAGTCATACTGAAGAAACAGATGAGGATGAAGATTTAGATTTATTCTGAGTGTTTGGAAAATACACGTTAAGAAACAAAGGCATTTCATCAAGTCTGCAGAGTGCTACGTCATAGTCCAGACAACCTGTGTGTGACTCTTTCCACCACTAGAGGGCAGAATCCGCCTCTTTATTAGTAGCATCCACTAAATATTTTGCTGTATGCAACAAACACAGTGTAGTTGATTTTGGTTTCACATTTGTCTCTCTCTCTCTCTCTGTGTGTGTGTGTGTGTGTGTGTGTGTGTGGACAAACAAAAATGCATAGGCTACATGCATATTGTCATTATAGCTTCATGATGAACACAGCCTTGCTATCACCACTGGTAATTAAAAGCCTTTCTTTATAGTCATAATTGACTAGAAAGAAAGACCAGTATCAGACAAACCACAAGACAGTTGGTGTTAAAAATACCAAACACATTTTTCATATTTATAACCACCAGAATGGAACGTGTGGTAATTCCTGGATATGTACAGAAAATTTAAGTGCTGGATTGAACACTGGCTCAGGTTCTTTGGTTGATCCAGAAGGTAGCCGAGCTAAAAATATGAGATCTTAAAGACAGGCAAAATGTGTTAATGTATCAACACAGAAAGACCTGATAACTTGCATGAGTCAAGATAGACTGTAAGGAAAAATGGTGAGGTATAACCAGAGGTGGCAAAAGTACAGACATTCTGTACTTAAGTACAGATACTTGTGTTAAAAATACTCTGGTAAAAGTTGAAGCACTGATTTAACTTCTTTACTCAAGTAAAAGTTATGTTCTTAAATGTACTCAAAGTAAGAAAGTAAAAGTAGCTCACTGAAGGACTATTTTTGTGTAAAGCTAACTGAACCTGGTATATTAATATAATGATAAAATGGTATAAACTGAGAATACAAACATCAATCTAAATTCTAATGAATGTACTCATCTTGAAGCTGTTACCCACATTGTAGAGGGTGGCTCTACCTCCACACATAAACACAAACATTAGTACAGTCAAGGGTTAAAGTGGGATTCAGCAGGTGGGGGAACCCTAAGATCAGTTGTGGTGGCTCAGCGTGGGGAAAAGAGTCACAATGATCTCTAGTGTGAAGTCCAGTAGATTTTTATTGTGTGCAGGCTGTGATCAGCTGACCTATGTTACTGCTGCTCTTAATGGATGAAGTGGATTCAACAAGATGTAAACCAGTATTTCACATGCTATCTTGGCTGATTTCCATCCCCTACACCAGGGGTGGGCAACTCCAGGCCTCGAGGGCTGGTGCCCTGCATGATTTAGATGTGTTCCTGAGCCAACACACCTGAATCACATATAGAAGTCATTAGCAGGACTCTGGAGAACTTGACTGCATACTGAGGAGGTAATTCAGCCATTTGATTCAGGTATGTTGGATCAGGGACACATCTAAAACCTGCAGGACACCGGCCCTCGAGGCCTGGAGTTGCCCACCCCTGCCCTACACTGACAGCATACTGTTTGTATAAAGGTTGAATTCAGTGAATGAATCTAAGCACCACCAGCTTCAATTCAAACTCATCTCTGCACTTGATGTAACCTGTAACTTTGACTGTGAACTCAGCCACTGTGCACCAGAGCATTACTGTAAATACAGTACAGCAAGCTAGCCTGTTTATTCTACACTAAACTGCAGTATTTTCATGTAGTCTTTGAATAACAAAAAGTTAGTATACCTGAGTTTGTTTACAGGATGTTTCACAATATGAAAAAACACATCACATACAGATCAATATCAGATTTTTTAAAAATGAGGACATTACATGTAAGCTTTAAATTTCTGATTTATCAAATGTGACTGAGCAGTCCTTAGCTTTAAATATAACCTGTCTGCTTCCTCTTTCTTACATCTTTCTCCATTGCTGAGTGAACTTCTCTCTCAGCAGCTGCAGCTTTAGCTAGCAGACACACCGTGTGACAAACTGCACACAAACAATGTGTTTCCTGATATTTGTTGAGGTGATAGAAACGTTGCATTTGAAATTACTGGCTACAACATTTTCCTCCCTTTATGCTCACTTCTCTTCAGTAGCACTAGCTAGATGCTGAAATACCGCGACCACAACTCAAGGACATCTGCACTCGGTCCGGCCCACTGTAACCTCTGAGTACAGTGCTATAAATGATACATAAAGTATATGGTTTTGTCTCTTTGATCATTTCATGTATGCGATAAGTCCCGGTGATGGAGACTACTGCAGCGGGATTGGCTTTTGCGCGTTATGATTCCTTCATTTAGTCTCAGATTGGTTTGATGTTTGAAGGCGCAGTGACCCGAAATAAAAACTTCCCTCAAATAGCTGAAACCTAAAGTAACAAGTGCGTTTTGAAAATTTAAGGAGTAGAAAGTACAGATATTTGTGTAAAAAATGTAGGGAATAAAAGTAAAAAGTTGTCAGAAAAAAAATCTGTGGTGTAACAGACAAGTCATGAGTAAGCATTGTGACCATGATTGCACTCTGACTGGTTGATGGACTCAGTTACACCCAGACAGTTGTGTTGAATACTCCTTTCGATGTTATACTGCAAAAAAAGGAGAAAAAGGTACCAAAAGGGTACAAGGAAAATCCTTTGTTCCACTACCCACAAGTAGAATAGAGCCACAGCAGGTGACCACAGAGAGGCAGCAACAGGCTGCAGACTACAGTCAGTCTCAGAGAAACCACAAGGAGAATTCAACCTAGACCTGTTTAAATATATGTAGCTTGAATTTGCATTGAACTTTGTGGTTACATTGACAAAGTGTCACATTACTGTGGGCCAGGAAAAATATGGTTGCTTAAACAAACCAACGTCATCATAGACTGAATCACATCTCATATGATGAAACAACTCAGTTGCAAAACACTTTACAAAAGTTGTGACACTTTAGTCATTTACCAACCCTCAAAGCTGAAAACCTCAAGCAAAAGCTTCTTATATCAAAGTCTTCCTTTGTGATTTGCAAAGAAATTATAGCTGACATCATTAAGCATTATGTAACCAATTCAGCCTATGCTGCACTTTGATCAGTATGAGCTGAAAACACGTCTTATGGTAGATAAATGTTATAAATCACCAATGACCTGTGATGATAAAAAAGCAACTATTAACAGGAAAGCAGCCCTTAATTATTTACTGATTACATTCTTTGCCTGTGTTAAGGTCACACTGGTTTGTTGACTTCCTGGTTTCTAATTTTGTCATTCAAAAAAGGAGCATCAGGCTAAATCAGTATTCAGTTTTATGCACACAAACATAAAAGCTCGCGTTACAACGCTAAAACCACTGATTGTTGAAACAAAATTGCAGTTTAGCTGTATTCCTTTTTATATATTGACAATAAAGATAAAGATCTCCTTAACTTGTTACAAGACAAGGTACTGGAAAACCTTTGGTCGTGCAATTCATGTCCTAAACACTGCTGAAAAATCAAGCCTCATGGCAAGACAGTGCACCTGCCACACCACTAAAAATTCTCATGGGCAGCTCAAGAAACAAAGCACACAGATCTTAGCCTCAGAAAAGTCTTAATCCAATCAGGCATCTATGGGATGTGCTGGAAAAGCCTGATCCAGGCCCCCACTCCACAAACAACAAGACCAGAATATGTGCATCTGGACGGAGTCTAGCATATCCTTTACGTACTGCATGTATGAATGTCAGTTAAAGCGCACTTCCAGTTTTTATTGCTTTGAGAAATTGTAACATTTGTTTACAACTGCAGACAATATGGCTCAAGCCATGCTTGTGAAAATTTCAATATCACCTCTCAGCAGCATCTTATGAGAGAGTTTTTTTTTTTTCTCAAAATAGCAAATATCCAGTTGTGCGGGCTGACACATGTCAGATGAAAATAGTCTTTCCAGGATGTCAATAAAACTTATGATGAAAGAAGTGTCATGACTCTACACACACAATAAATTCCAACACATATAAATAGTACATTTTTAGCCATTTAAATAATATAATACAAATATTATTGTTTGTCTCTAGGATGGATGCTTGCGTGTGTTTTGAAGAGACTGATAGGGTTAAAACCATAAAGTGAACGTGAAAGAGACAATTAATAGTTTTCAGTTGTACAAAGCACTGATCCTCCAGAAAAATGTTTGGCTGAGATTAAAGTTAAGCTTCATAACTGGATAGTTTTATTTAACCTTAATGTCTTACTGAAGCAGCCCTGAATTGGGACACAGCCTGACTCTCAAAACCCCACGTGACATGATCTGTGCATAGCAGGTGACCCATGCATGCACATTTAACTGTCAGTAAGTAAAGATAAATACTGTCACAGGTATTTTTAGACATTTGTACATGTGTGAGGCTCATGAAAGTGAAACGATTCAGATTTGTAAATCATATGATCTTATTTGGGACAACTTTTAGATTAATTTCTCACCAAATCCTTCATATGAAACACAGCACGTGGTGGTAGTTGTGTTTGTGTCATGACTATTTTGATTAAATACACATTTATGCTTGTCTTTCTGTTGTTGATCTTGTATTTCTCAAATAAAACATTATGAACAAATTAATTGTATAGAAATAATTCATCTAGTCTAGCAATTTTCCCAGCACCTTCCCTAACCACCTGTAGGAGATTTTTACTTTACTGATAATAAGTAATAAAAAGTATAATTTAGCAGCAATTAACCTGAAGGTTAGATCACACTGATAACATTGAGTCACTCCCCAAAGACAGAAAAATGTGTTTAATTTTTGTGTAGTTTCAGTAAATTAAATCTGTTCCAGTACAGATAATGTTATTGAAAAGTTTACTGCAACAAATGTTAAACTTACTGTTACATTCTCACAGCTGTGAGTCACACTGAAACTGGTACAAGAAGGAGATACAACTCTGCACAGTCTATTCTCTCGGTCTTCATATTAATATGTGCAGTTTTCTGGAAACTACCAGAGCACCATACTGTTAATGAGGACTGCATTTAAAGGGAAATTAAACCAACTGTTTGTTTTTTTAAAAAGGTACATAAGTGGACTCTTTTTTGTTTTTCTTTTTAATCTCACATTGAATTTTGTGCACGCACAAAATGCCAGATGATTCAACCCTGTTTGAGTTGTGTTAGATCAAACATGGCTAAGTGGGGTTAGTGGAATGGGTACAAATTAAAGTTGATGTTAAATCAAACAGGGCTTTTTTAGTTAAGCACAAACTTCAGAAGTGGTAATGAATTACCCCCAGTTAAACAACTGATTTTCAAAAAAAAAACAAAAAACAACACAATAATTTAAGACATGGTTCTTTCACAGTCTCATTCTATTGTTGAGCTACTTTAGTGAAACTGTGCTGTGGATAAAAGCAAAGCCCTTCTAGAGCCAAGACTTGCCACTCAGTCACCATCTTAAAATGCCTTATTTGTAGCTTTTATAAAACATTATGTAAGGTTTCAGGTAAACCTTTTCCCCATGGAAGTTATACTTCTAGTATCATCTTTGCAAAATTTCCCCCCAGGGATTTTAATTCAGGATTCTTTCACTGTCGTGTCTCAAGTCTCTGATAAAGTTCATCACATTACTTCTCTAACAGGGTCAAATCCAGGAAAGAGCTTTTTTCTCTTTTATCCTCAGTAATTAATTCATTTTATCCACCAATAATTTATTCAAAATATTTTCATCCTTAGTTTCTGGAGTGTCAACAACCTTGCTGAACTTGAAACTTCAATATCATTGTTCTTTACAAATTCTAATAAAAACATTTTTTTAAAAATAGGATTTTAACATGACATTTAAAACAATTTCATTTCCTTCAGTTCTGTAACACACTTAATGGGTTTTACTTTATGAACACCAAGTTACACTTTTTTGAAGTGCAAGCTAGAGAAATTTGTAACATTATAAGAACTGGTCGTTAAGAGACATACTTTAAAAAAGAAAATTATATATATATATATATATATATATATATATATATATATATATATATATATATATATATATATATATATATATATATATATATATGTTGAGTGTCTGTAGTATTTGCCTGAAATGAATAGTGTCCTGTTGGTGGAGAAAAGACAATGTGAGGACAGCCTGCAATATCCAAGCCTTATAAAGCTCTTGTAGTCTATCTAAATATAGTCACACATGACTCAACACTCTACGTGCCATCTAATGCCAGATTGCTTGTGTTTTTTCCATTCACTTACCAAGTTGCCAAGCCAACCTACGATGCAACGTGAAAAGGAGAACGTGCTTTTTTACTTTACTGTACAAAACTCTTCAGTCACCCGTTATTTCTTAATATTTTGCCTCCAAGGAGTTCCAACAAACTGTAATTTTTTAAAGTGGTCTTGAGCAATCGTTCTCTAGACTTTCTGAAGGTCTTACTCTTTTGACCCTGGGCTGGTCGCCCAGTATGCTATAGGTTTCTTCTGTGAATTATGTTTGTACTTTGGATTATGGGTTAGGCTTTTAGTTTATCATAGTTTTCTGTTTAGTTATTTGTGTTTAGTTCCTGTTTCCCTCATATTGTCTTTCCCATGGTCTGTGTTCAAGTGTCTGTTTCGCCCCTCTGTGTCTAGGTTCTTTGCCTAATCTGTTTTGGTCATGTTTAGGTTTCTTCTATGTGTCAAGTCTGCGTGGACCATGTGTAGTTAATTCCTGTTTTATTGTGACAGTCTCGTGTTCCCTGTACTAAGTGTTTAGTTTTGCATCCCCTTGTCTCATCTGTATAATTATGTTCAGCTGTGCCCCTCACCTGTTTCCTGTACCCTCATTATCCCTTTGTGTATTTATTGTCTGTGTTTCCCTTTAGTCTTTGTTGCGTTGTTGTTTGTTCATTCCGCTGTGTGCTTTATGTTCTATGCCTCGTTCATAGCTCATAGTTCATGTTTTGTTCATAGGTCTGAGTTTAGCATTGCATACTGCTGGCACCTGACCAGCCCCACTTTGTTTATGTTGTTGTCAATAAAGCTTAAGCTTAAATAAAGCTCCTGCCTCTAAGTCCTGCATTAGGGTCCTCTGCCTTGCGTGACACAGCAGCAAACCTGACACAAAGCTTTTCTTTAGAATTTGGCTGCTTGTTTAGAGAAGTACTGTCAGATTTAGAGCTACCATGCAATACCATCTGGAGTGTCTGATTATCAGTGGCTTCATTTTTCAGAATGTCAGTGATCCCAAACATACTGCCAATGCAGTAAAAACATACCTGGGTAGAAAAACACACAATGGAACACAATCAGTCATGGACTGACCTCCTGAGACCTTCAAAGAAGAGCTTTGAATGTCCTCCAAGAAGCCTGAAGAACTATTCCTGAATACTACTTAAAGAATTTTTCTTAGCAAACTATAATGAAATAAAAAGTGACTCAACACTTTTCCACAGTACTGTATTTCATTATTTAGGCCAGACAATGACAATAGTATCAGATCTTTTTAAGGCTTAGCCTATTCTAGATGGTCTTTTTCATTTTGGCCCCATAGTTAAATGTTAAATGCATTATTAAGATTGAAAAGCTCCTTCAGCTGTCACTAAAGTTCCTTTGGCAGATCTCACTGTTGACAGAACCATAAATATTCCTTTTCTTTCATAACGGTATGGATAAAAGGTGCAATTCCTTTGGTTAACTTCTAATTTTGAATGTTTGAGTATTTATGTTTACCTATAATAGTACGTGGAAAAAATAATGGCCTTATTTGCAGTTTATCATAGATTAAAAACCTCTTTTTAAATAAGCAAATAACCTATTACATGGAATAGTATCTGGCCATGTGGTGTGCTGACAATAACCTGCTCCTTAATGCCAGAAAAACAAAGGAACTCATTGTAGACTTCAGGAAGAAGAAAGGTGGCAAACCTGACCCCATCTACATCACAGGGATGGCTGTTGAACATGTCTCCAGTTTCAGGTTCCTGGGAATACGCTCAACAGAGGATCTTTCCTTCACCACAAACATTTCTAGCCTGGTCAAGAAGGCTCACCAGTACCTCTTTTTCTTGAGGACACTAAGGAGACAACACCTGTCTTCATCCATCCTGGTGAACTTCTAATGCTGTGCAATAAAAAGTATCCTGACCAGCTGTATTACAGTCTGGTATGGGAATTGCACTGTCGCAAACCGTTAGACTCTACAGCGAGTAGTGAAAACGGCCCAGAAGATCACAGGGACTCCACTTCCATCAGTTGAGGATGTCCAGACGAAGCATTGTCTGCGGCGTGCTCACGGTATTCTTAAGGACTCCTCCCACCCTGCCCATAGACTGTCACTTTGGCAGGCGCTTTAGGAGCCTCCGGACCAGGACAACCAGACTGAGGAACAGCTTTTTCCCCAGAGCTGTCTCCTTACTGAACTCTGTCCACTGTTAACATTCACTTATACTCTGGACATTGACTGCACTACATTCATTTACATCACTTGTTACACAGTACATAACTGTATAATTGTATAACTGTATATTATCATAGTTTCCACTTATTCAGCATATCCTGTATATACATGCATATATCCATCTCTTACGTTGAGCTTTAAATGTAATGCTATGTATAGCATTTTATATTCCAACTGTATATTATGTCCATAGTAATTCTATATTACATCTGTATATTATGTCTATAATACCTCTTAATATATTCACATTAATATATTCACATGTATATTTCACTACTGTTTATACCTACTGCACTAGCTATTTATTGCACTTCTGGTTAGATGCTAAACTACATTTCATTGTCTTGTACTGTACATGTGTAATGACAATAAAGTTTAATCTAATCTTACTACAGCTGGCCTTTGCATAATTACTCAGTCATTCACCTGTTGCAGTTGATCACCTTAGGCGTATTTTTACGCATAATATCGCTGATAGATGTGCACTAATTTTTTTTCTTTTTTGCATTTTTGGCCACAGCGACTTTTATTGGCAGTGAAAGGGACTACAGATGCAGGAGAAGACATGCGGGCAAATTGACAACAGGCCGGGACTCGAACGCGCGCCGCAATGCGGCATATTTATGTGGTCGCTGGCTTCACCACTAAGCCACCCGGGTGCCCAGATATGCACTTTGATGAGGACAATAACTTCAATAACAAATAGGTACAGTAGAACAAGTATGTAAAAGATTTTGTAGAAAAAGAAGAAACTAATTATAAACTAATTATAGTTAAAGTTTAAGGAGTATTCTGGGTTATATTAAAGGAAAAGGAAAACAACATTTCAACTTTTTACATTTTAATTGGGTCTATATTACAGATTGTTATAACCTCTCCTTCCTACATTTATTCTAGCATATCCTAATTTTCCCTTCTTATATTTTGAGACACATACACTTCAGTTGCAGTTACAGGAAGAGGTAGGTTTGAAAGGGATGAGGTCTGGCAAGCCCTCTCATTCAGAAAGGAAATGTGTCACACCTAAACGCATTTTCCTAAGTGAGAAAATTAAAAAATATATGTTAAAAAAATGAAAAATAAATCCTAATTAAACTGCACATTCAGTAGTCCCGAGTTATTGTCCCAATTTTATGTGTAGGGGTTTGTCTTTAGTTTTTAGCTTTTTGGTATGTAATTAAAGAACTAAGAGTAGAGACAAACAACTTCTTTATTGTTGGTTGCTGGCATCCATTTTTATCTCCACTGCTGAAAAGTTCATGTTGTGTATTGTTTGTGATTACTCGTTTTTCATTTTGTTTATTTAGTCTTTTCATTTTACAAGCCAAAACAAAACATTGTTTCCCACAGCTGTCTTCAGTGGAGGGCCTTCCTAACACAATCCTCCTATTTTTCCAGACTTAAGACTCCCTGAGGTTGACTTGGTCAGTTCACATCCCAGTCTTAAACCAGGGATAAAGTAAATGTACTACACCATGGAGCCCCTCGCTATCTGAAAACAAAATAACCAAGGCAATGAAATGAACAATCTTTCTCCCCTACTTTAAAGTAGCAATGAGGTATTTATTACATTAAAAATGTACACAATAATTTGTGTCTGCTCTCTTTTCAAATACTATACTTTTGTTTGTTCTTACCTTTAAAAATGCTAGTTGGCACCCCCTTGCTATATGTGTTATGTTTTTTTTTAATCAAGCTTGTAAATTGTTTAATTAAATTGAACTAATTTTAAATTAATTAAATTTCTGGTTTTAAACCCTGCTGCATGGAGTTTTCCTGTTTTCCGTGTCTGTATTAGGCTTTCTCCCAACGTCAACAACAATAGGCTCCAGCTCCACCGTGAACCTGGGAGTATCTTTAAGTCAAATAGACTGGCATTTATATATACAACTGTATCTTGCCCAAAAATACTTCATCATGGCTTTCATCATTTTTGTTTGTTTGTTTTTTTGATGATCCAGTGTGACAAATGACTCCAAAGACCTCAAGGTGGTCATCAGTCAGTGTTTGTCATCAAGAAAATGGGACTGTTTTATTATCCCTGCTACAGTGACTTCAAAAAGTTTGGGAAAAGTTGTGGGCTCTGATTGGTGTCCCCTGGTATGCTGCTTCAAACTATGTACTTTTGCGTAGTTTCCAGTAAATGACAGCTGCTCCACCAGCATGAGTATGCATGCAGCATGTAGACAGGGAAACACCCTCAGTTTAATTTGTCCATATACTGAAAGCCAAAAATAACTAAATGATCTAACAGAGCTGTTCATTCTTATCCTAAATAACGGTTCATTCTCTCAGCCCTGCTACTTTTTTCCAGGGAGTAAAAGAACGGTAAAGAACTGGAAACCGTAAATTTAATGTGGAAAATACTGCAGTGGTAATTGCAAGCACAAGCCACAGCAAATAAAAACCTAAAAACAAATTTGTATGTGTTACTTTATCATCTTATTGTTATTGTGTGGAAAGCAATGTGAACATCAATATCAGTATAACCTTTATATTACTGATGTTATTGCTACCATAGCACTTTCTTGGTTTTTCTATTCAAATCTTGTATTAATTATAAGATTTCAGTGCAGCATGATCATGATCACCATGCTGGTTTCCAGAATTACAGCAGTTTGGTGGGAAAGGTTGGTGGGACAGCTTCCTCTAAGAAGCGAGTGAGCTGCTCAGATGGAATGAGTCCAGGAGGTGAAACATCACTTCTGGTTCAGACGGGAGGGAAGTTGAGACAGGGTGGGGGAGGACAAGTTGATTAAAAACAGACGTGTAGGGAAGTGATTTTTATCTTCGTCATACTTCAATTTTTTTCTCTCCTTTTCATTTCTCTGCCTCCAACTGTACCAACACTAATTTCCTCTAGTAAATCACCTTATTGCTCTAATTTTGTGTGGAGACCAAGAACACCTCCACAAAATCGAATGACTAATACAGTATGAAATCTAGACACATTTATCGAACGTGAGAAAATACTTTAGTCAGCCATCACTGGTCTTGGATGGTGTCTGCTGTATAGCGTCATGCTGGCAAAACACCAGGTGCGTCTTTGAAGTTAAATCTCTGACGCAGTTTTGTTCTATCTTTCAAATAGCGTCAAATCACACAGACACAGGGAATTCAGTCTGCATGAGGTCTTTTATTTTCTTTTTAAGTTGACCAGATTTTCTGTGCTATTCATATGTCTAACTTCTTGCCCTAATTATTTGTTCTACGTGACGTGATATAAAAAAACATTGCCGTTACTCTCTTTGAAGCGATGCAGAGCTGAAAGCCGCTGTGACACTCCTGGGATAGCTGGAACGTTACACAGCCACACCCAATATATTTCTGGGGTTCGAAGGGGCACAGTGGTGTATTTGTTAACTAGTTACCTTGTATATTTGCAAAACTTTTGACTGTTTTAAAACAAAAGTTGAGTAGTATCATCATTTTGAGAAGTCTCAATTACCAATACCTTCAACAGCCTCAATGATCTCCCGACATTGTGCATTGTTCCCTTCACAGAGCTTAGCAGACCCACATAGTATACACATTGTAGCTATCAACTGACATCTTGGGGGTAAACTCATAAATAAGTGGCACAAAGAGTAATGTGGGCTACTGTTTTTCTACTGTTATAGTTCATGTTAGGTTAGTCCCTGCTGCAAAGAAGACAAGTTGAAATAGACAATTTCTTTGTAGTGAAGGTAAACAGAGGAAAAACAAAACTGTCTACTGAGCTAGTTATTTTTTTCTTTTAAGTCAGAGATCAGAAAAGGCCAGTTTTCATAGGGTCATCTGATTGTTGGGGTTGTCTCTCTATTTTTGTAGGGTCTATACCTTATAATAGCACCTTGAGGCGACTGCTGTTGTGATTTGGCCCTATATAAATAAAATTTAATTTGTATTTAACTGTTCTCCCCGTGCTTGCGTGGGTTTCCTCCGGGTACTCCGGTTTCCTCCCACATTCCAAAGACATGCACTTACTGGGGTTAGGTTAATTGGCTAATCTAAATTGCCCATAGGTGTGAATGACAGTGTGAAAGTGAGTGTGAAAGGTTGTTCTGTGTTGGCCCTGTGACAGGCTGGCGACCTGTTCAGGGTGTACCCTGCCTCTCGCCCTATGACAGCTGGGATAGGCTCCAGCCCCCCCGCGACCCTGAACAGGATAAGCGGAAGCGAATGGATGGATGGATGGATGGATGGATTGTATTTAACTGAATTGAATCAGCCACGGTGCTACAAGTAGCACCATGGCTACTGGGCTATACACAGCTTGCTTGTTATAGTGTCTCTCTAGCCTCACCACCTCCCTTTGTGCTAAACAAATGAAAAACAATGCTGAACTGTTAAGAGGCAAAAGGCTGGGATCACGCTAAGATAAAAACAAACCTTGGCTTACCAGTTCTCCCTGGCTGCTTACCAAGGGTTTCAGCCGTTACTGTTCAATTCATTGCCTGCCTGCTCTTTAACATGCCGTAGATGTATAAAAGAAACTAACTATCTCTAGGCAGTGGTACACTGTAACAGATTTCTGTAATTTGTCTTCTTCATTCATGCTGGAATCAAGAGCAAGCTGGATGCTACCTTAACTTATTATCGCCTCTTGAGGTACAAAGCGGTATTACAATATGGACAGGCTTTTCTAGGTGATTAGCATGCTAACTTTGTTAAATATTTCAACAAAACAATACAGAGATATCCGACATGACTGCTGTTATACACCCATTACTAGACCTTCTGATTGAGTTCATTTTTTAATGTTTTCAACTAAAAATCTAACATATTGTGTCTTTCACAAAATCAGCTCTTCTAGATTAGTTTTATTAGGCCCGAGCCAACGAGGAGCCTATTGTAATCGTAAGGGGCATGGGCGCAAAAATGGGCACGGTCGCACGGGACGCAATCACAAGTGTCGCTGGACCTCATGGGGATGTGCATCAGGTCAAGATGTTTCCGAAAACATATATATGTGGGTTACTAGAAAAGCGCCTAATTGGAATCGATCGCAAATTTCACCCCCTGAACATATACGGGAACTCACCAATTCTTCCACAGAGCTCAGGTCTGGTGAAAAATTTCATTTTTTAATGTCGCTAAGAACAAACTCTAAAAGGGGGCTCCACGGTGCCCCCAAGAAAAGTCAATTTTTCAGCCTCCTATGGGAGAGGCAAAGATCAACTTTGTTGTGCAGCCACGAAATTCACGTCACACAGAGATCATGTCAAGACAAGCAAAAAATCCTCTTGGACCACCCCCACACAACAAACAGGAAGTCGGCCATCTTGGCCTGAACTTTGCCCTTTGCCAAGTCAGCGATTTTCCACACCTCGTATTCGAATCATCTCCTCCTAGGGCGTTACACCTACAGACATCAAAATCGCTCAGCATCATCTACACAAGTAGGGCATCAAAAGTTATTCAGGGTTTTATAGAATATTATATATATATATATATATATATATATATATATATATATATATATATATATATATATATATATATATATATATATATATATATATTGAATTGGAAGCCTGAAATTTTCATTTGATCTTCATTTTTCTTCTTTCTTCTCCTCGCTTCATGCTGGTTGTCATTTCAATTTTTGTAGCCCACGAAACGTGCACATTGTGAATGAAACTACCCCTGCTCTGTGGTACATTGCAAATTGCAGTGAAATGATACAGGTGCAAACGGCAATAATAGCAGCAACCTAGTTGGGGCAGAGTCTGCTGGGTGCGCTCCCGGGAGAAGGCAGAGGAGCTTTTTTGGACTTTTTTGGCTTTGAGTCAGTACATTTTGCCTCCAATAAAAGCAAAGATGTTAACAAATAAATTTTACAATATTCTGACACTTTAGTGATATTTCCACAGTTGTGGTCTTGACTGGTCTTGAAATAAAATCCCAAGTCCACAATGTCCGTGTCCATGACCAGACCGAGACCACCAAAATGCTAATATATGACCACCAACGCTATACATACATACATAAACACACACACAGTACCAATCAATATATACTGTGTGTTTACACACACATAAAATAAGATACTGATAAAATAAGGTACTGGCAGTTGCAGGACAAGGTGATGGTGTGTACATGTGCAATGTGTACAATGATTGTTCAAAATATCATGTATATACAGTATAAACTATTCTGTGCAAACTGTCCAGTATTTCAGCAGTTCAGTAGCCTGATGGCTTGCACGTAGAAACTGTCCCTGAATCTGCTGGCGCAGGCCTGGATGCTCCTGTACCACCTGCCTGATGGCAGAACGTGAAGCGTGAATGGCTGGGATCAGAGAGGATCTACTTCTACTACTTCTTCCTACAGTGGCTGGCAGTTCAGACCTGATAATAAGTTGTGCCTATGTGACAACCCTCTGCTTTGCAATCCAGAGCACTACAACTGCAGTACAAGGTGGTGATGACAGAATAGTCTCGATGGTGCATTGATATAAGTTGCTGAGAATTCAGGAGTCCACACCAAACCTCCTGAGCTGGGGTGTGGGAAAATGTGATGTGATCTTTGACGATCCACTCAAAGCACTTCATAGCAATGGAAGTGAGTGCTACTCAGTGATAGTCATTACGGCAGCTTACGTTTGGGTTCTTCGGGACAGGGATGATGGCGGTCCTCTTGAAGCATGAGGAACTTCTCAGAGGATTAGGGATATTATTGAGCAGTCCATCAAAAGGAAAAATCCTTTATTTAGTTTTAAGTTTCCTAAGTCCCCTCATTATTATTGTCATGGATCAATGGTGGGTGAACTCAAGAGGCAGACTCCTGGGGAAAGTTTAGGGAGGTTTATTTACAAGTGAAGCAACTCAGGGGATAATGCAAGGTCGTCTTGGGCTAGGTGGTTGTGGGGCTTCCTGTTTCATTTCTGGTTTACTCCTCAGGTCTGTTTTCCTCTCAAGGGGATCTTGTCTCTCCCTCCACTCGCAGTAGTCTGGGGCACAGGACAAAAACAGGTTAGCAAAAAGTCAGGCAACACGGAAGGACTTGCAGGTAAGAAATGTGAGACAGACTGACTGTTTCCTAGTTAACGATCCAGCGAAGACTAGATGCTGCTTGTCAGCTTAAATAGGAGTCATGATGGCCACATCAGCAACAGGTGTGTGAGTCAGCCTCCTGCAGCAGCTGGTTCAGTAGGCAGAGACCCAGGCTAGCCCAGCCCAGAAGACAAATGCCACAGAGAGAGAGAGAGACCCCAGCAGAACAACCCCAGGACTGCCAGGGACCATGACAATTATTGTGATCTTGTTAGATACAGTATGTTGTAGATTAGCGAAACATTGTCAGTGTTTCCAAAAGATCTCATGACATAATGATAAAATTACCCTGAAATTACCCCCCCCCCCCCCCAAAAAAAAAAAAAAAAAAAAATTTAAATATGAAATCTGTGAAGTCTTTAAGTTTGCAACATAGGACACCATCTTTTTGTAAAGATAAATGTCCAAATGTTCAGTTTGTGGAGATACAACTGAGAAAATAATATCTCAGCTGTACTTGAAACTACATGCCTCCTCCCACATTACCCAGTGCATTTCTTATCATAAGGTTCCCATTATAATTACCCACAGAGGCAATGAGTCTATGACTATTTTTCTTCCTACCTCTCAGATAGTGTCCTTGTGACAGGAATTTGTCAGTTCCTTTTTGGTAAACACCTTCTTTTAATCAGTCTAAAAGGAAACGATGTAATGTATATAATATATTTTAGGTTCTCTCTGGGGTTCTGTTACATTTGGCCCATATTGTTGTGGTACAGTATTTTTATATTATATTTAACATGAAACACATGTTCATGTAGCTAAATTTTAGTAATAATAGAAAAGTCACCTGGGTTTTGGTCAAATGAAATGCAACATTTTGTATTAAATAAAAAGAATAAGCAGAAGTTTTGTGTGTGTCAGTGTGTACAGGAGTGCATGCAGAAAGAGAATCCCACTCATCCACACCCACCATCAGAATGTACACATTGATAAAGGTGCATTTGTCAGTTGCAATAATGCTCTTTGGGTGTTGATCTGTCAACAGACATTTTCATGTTTGTACAAGGAGAAACACCTAATTTGTAACATTATTCCAGTACTTAACACAAATAATTACAAGTTGACTTCATCCTGAGTATTGATTGTTGGTAGGTATGTCCCAGTGTAGTTCCTCCATTTGACTAAGTAACAGATTCATAATAAGCACATACCCTCTAAAAAGGATAAACAGTTGCCCCACCCCAAATGTTATGGAAAAAAAAAAAAGTCAGCTCAATTTATCAGTTATTTATCAGCTAATGAAACTGTCAGGGAAATTTCTGCACAGTAATAGAGCAAACATAATACACAAATGTTCACTACAAATTATCCATCCATCCACTTCCACTTCCCAAGTTCAAGCTCCAAGGGGCACTGGAGCCTATCCCAGCTATCATAGAGTGTGGGGCAGGTTATACTCTGACATTTTGCCAGTCTATTACAAATTATTCAAAAAATGTGTTTTTAATTTTTTTTTTAATATTTATTTTCTTTAGCATATGAAGCATGATAAATGCATTTTCATCAAACGTGTCTTCTGATATAAGTTTGTATGGGGTGGGGAGTTACCGTACCACAACAATTTACAACTACTACAATTTTCATGCAGTTTTGTACACCTAAACCTTCCCTTCCTTCCTTAAGGCTGTTTTCTAATAATAAAACCTGTTACCTGAAAGTGTGACACAACCCACAAATAGCTATTTTATTACAGCTGCAGACTTTTCATTCAATTCCTTTTTAACAATTTTGAACTCTGAGTTTGTGTTTGCATCAGCTTGGCCACCTCTATTCTTCAACAGAGGCTGAACTCTCTTAGCCAAGATTTCTTGTAATTTCTTTAAGTCATCTTCAGGAATAGCTCTCCAGGCTTCTTGAGGATATTCAAAGCTCTTTGGGTGTTGGCCGCTTTTTGTTCTGTTTTCTGACAAGATGATCCCACACTGCTTCAAATATGTTGAGGTCTGGGCTCTGGGGAGGCCAATCCGTGACTGTTCGTATTCCACTGCATGTTTTTTTCTATCGAGGTATGCTTTTACTGCATTGGCAGTGTGTTTGGGATCATTGTCATGCTAAAAAAATGAAACTGTTGCTCTTCTTCATTTTTGGGCTTCTCCCTTTAGGGGTCACCGCAGCAGATCATCTGCCTCCCATCTCACCCTATCCCTAGCATCCTTTTCTGTCACATCAACTGCACGTCCTCGTTCATTTCATCCACAAATCACATCTGTGGTCTTCCTCTTTTCTTCCTGCCTTGCGGCTCCACATTCAGCATTCTTTGTCCAGTATATTCACTCTTCCTTCTCTGCACAGCTCCAAATGATGTTGCATCTCTAACTTTGTTTCCAAACCACTCAACCTGAGTTGTCCTCCTGATATACTCATTTCTAACCCTGTCCATCCTGGTCACTCACAACGAAACTCTTAGCATCTTCAACTCTACCATCTCCAGCTTGGCCTCCTGCATCATAGTCGGTCTCATTACTATCTTGTAAATCTTTCCTTTTGTTCTTGCTGCTATCCTTCTGTCACAAATCACATTCAGCTCCTGACAACCGACACTCATTTCCACCCACCCAGAAAGGATTTTATGCTAGATGGCCTTGCTAATGCAACCCTCCCTGTTTGTCCGGGCTTGGGACCAGCACTATGAGCACACTAGTGTGTGGCCCTAACATGGCTGGGGGATGTAGATGGTACTGCATGATGGATCAAAATCTTGCAGTGCCGTTCTGTATTCATAATTTCATCAGTTTGGAAAAGGTTTCCAAGACTGCTGACTTGAATGCTGTCCCAAACCAAGACAGAGCCTCCACCGTGTTTTACAAATGGCTGTAGACACTTGTATTTCTCTCCTGAGATTCTCCGTACACACTGACAGTAATTTGAAACTCCGATTTATTAGGTCAGTTTCAAGTGGCTTAACAAACAAGCAAACATTCCTCTTAAAATGGTCAGGTACAAGGACTGGACTAAAAATGAATGAAAAAGCAGCCATTGTCCAAAGAAAAATGTGGAAAGACGATCACAAAACTTGGAAAACTATTGCTCAAGACTACTTGCTTGACTCCTTGGAAGCAAAATATACAGGACTGATGGGTGGCTCAAGACTTTTGTGCAGTACTGTAAATTGAGGATCCAATTTCCATTCCAGGAATAGCAATTTTTTTGATCATATGTTAATCTGTAACTGTATTTATATACTACCTGGTCATAGGTGGAAAAAAGTCTTGACTGTTATAATCCTAAATGTACTTTGCACAGATTTTTGCTCCATAGCCACACCCTGTATTCATGCCAGTTTTTTTTTTTATAAGGACAGTCTTTTGAACATTTTGGTGCTTTGTGAATTATGACGGCATTGATATATATTACAAATGTTCTTGTGTTATAAAACTTTGTGTCTGCTTTTCTTTGATTTAATTTGATTTTAATAGTTTTCTATAGATAACATAACTTGATCCAAGACAAAAGTTTTCATGTTAAAAAATATATTTTATTTCTTCAGAAGCTCCCCAAACCATCATTTCTTTTTCACATTTTCAAAAAAAATGAAAAAGATATAGTTGATGTAAGTACAGCCATTACATCAACTGCTAAGATAATTCATAAAAATATATTTTGTCATACTGAAGTGCATCCACACTTCACCTATCTCAATATACAGCAACCATGTGATATACAATTTCAAATGAAAGAGCCCTTATTGTTTCATGTTGCAGTAAGGACCTCCATGTTTTAATTCAGTTTTCTGCTTGTTTTAGTTTCCCACTAGAACATTTCTTTTCAAGTAAGTCTTCAGAGCTGCAGAAAGTGCTGTCCAGGATCCAGTGCAATGACACCAACAATGGTAAAGTAATCCTACCATCGTAGAACTTGTTGTTGTGGTTAAAATTATCTTCATACACATACATGGACACATAGAAACATTCTGTTTCTACAGCACCAGTCAAAAATTTGGACACATTTACCCATTCATATGTGTGTCCAAACTTTTGCCTGGTACTGTATACATAGATATCAGAAATAAATATTATGGAAACCCATCTCCACCGTCAACATCTGACAAAGAGTAACTTGACAAGTACTTGGGCACCAAAATCTCTCAATACAGTTTCAATAAAATGCGCAACAACATCTCCATATAAATAAATAGTTTTTTATATATTAATTTTTCATATGTTATTATAATTATCACTCTAATTTGCATGCTTTTCACTGAATCATTTTTGACCAGATCTATTCCTTTTTCATTTTCTTTGTTTCTTTAGCAGCGGTATGGAACATCTCTGTCCCTCAGTAATGTGAGACAAAATAAATAAATGTAATCAACTAAACTCAACAGTAATGTTTAAATTCAAATAAATTACCTTCACTTTTCAGACCTATACACTCACTGTGTAACTTCCAGAGCGCTTTCTACATGCTCTGTGGAACCACACAAAATAGAGGAATATCATAATAAGCCAGTAGCATATGTAGGCTACACAGCCAAAGATAAGAAATATAGTTTCCACTTTTTTAGCGTCAGTTGACCAGTCCTGTTGGCTCTCCCTGTAGATGGTGTAACCAAGTCCACCTAATAAAATGGTAGCCCACACCGACAGGGGAAGTAGTGGAATGTAGTTACCAACCATCTTACGTCTGCCTGATGTTCCCCAGCTGCTTTTATTCATTGTGAGAATGGCAAAATACTTAGCAGGCAGCAAGCTGGTCATGTACAGAGCTGAGTAGAGTGACATAAACACCATCACCATGTTTCCCCGCAGGATGCAGGCATAGGCTGCTTTCACCAGCCCAATAAGCTGGATGCAGCACAGAACCCAAAGGATGTCCCACAGCGAGCCTGTCCAAAACAGCTGGATGATGGTGGCCGTGACAAAGAAGGGGAAAATACCCGACACGATGGATTCATAGGTCATCCAGAGATGGTGCTTGTGCCACCACATTGCATTGTAGAGCCACTCCCGGAAGTAAGATTTCGTCCAGCGAGTCTGTTGGTTGAGCCAGCGAAGGAACTGAGCAGGTGTTTCTGTGTAGCATTTTGAGCGAGCTGTGTATCTAAAGGAAAGGGTAAAAAATAGACTTTTAGAACCTGTACATTTAATATTGTAGAACCATCATTGTAGCTACTGAGGTTTATTGAGCCCTGTGTAATTTCTGTGCATAATAAAATGAAGAAAATATAGAATATACATACTTTGTGGCATAGCCCATGCTCAGCATACGGTTGGTGAGATGCCTATCATCTCCAAATGTGCAATGGGTTCCCAAAAACATCTGATTATACCATGACTCCAGAAACTGCTGAAGGATATCATTCCTGTACAGGCCTACATTGAGAAGTACAAGAAATGACAAATTAACAAGTTGTCCGTTATGCTTTTAAGTGTTTAATGTACTACTGCCTCACAAGAAAATAAATCATTTTCCCTTACCTAAAGGGCCACTGATGCAGGACACACAGTTGAAGAAGGACTGGCAGGACCTTTCGATGTTAAAAGCCATCCAGTACCTGAGACTACTCATGAAACTGATGTAAGAGTCTTTGAGGTTGAGGATCATTACATCCCCTCCTACTGCCCCATACTTGGGGTTACTCTCCAGTACCTTGCACAGTTCCACAGTGGCCGAAGGGTCCAGCTTCGTATCAGAATCGCACACCTGAGAAAGGAGAAATCATGTCACTGAAAAAAGAGAAAACACTTCATTTTTGTTTTCATAAAATAATAAGAAAGAAAGCACTTAGATAAGAAAAGTAGGTACCTGTATGTAGTCAACTGATGACCCGAGTGCTTTAAATGCTGTGTACATCACCTCCCGCTTGCCTCCCCACTTCTGCATGATGCAAACACATCTCTTGGTCTGGATCAGGTGCTCTACTTCTTTTCTCTGTGGATCCTCTCCTACTATATAATCAGGATCCCCTCCAGGGCTCATTACTGAACCTATTTCTTCATCATGTTGGACCTGGGTGGGATCCCAGGTATGGTAGTTATTATTCCATACATAACAGCCAGGATCCTGGTCTGCAAAGACCTCTTTGAACATGTCCATCATATATAAGTCATCATCTGAATTCCCATCTATCACCATGATGATGCGCAGCAGCTCAGGGGGATACTTGAGGGCCCTGACTGAGTTCAAGCACTCTCTGAGATAAACAGGGTCCTCCTGATAAGCTGATATAGTGAACCCAATTGTTTTGGTATAGGAGCATGGTTCTGTACGAGATTTCATTCGCCGGTGCTCAAAGAAGGCAAAGATGCTCTGGACCAACACATGGAGTAAGAGCAGGAGCCCATAAATGCCAAAGGAGATGATTCCATACATGGACCACACCAGCTGAAAGCCCTCAACATAGGCCCACACCATCACACCCAGGACCACCAAAGCAAAAAGGAAAGTGAGTGTGGCACGGACTATTGAACCCAGCTTCTTCAATAAAGGTTTTAGCTCCATTTTTTTTTTTTCGCCTAAAGAGATACAGATACCACATATTAGTAAAACTTGTGCATACAGGGTACAGGGCATAACCATCTAGAAATCTTAAAGGTGCAAAGTAGGCAGTCAAACAAAAGATCTACACACTGCAGTGATTGCTGTTTTCTATTTAACATCGCATGACAAAAATCTGCTAAAGACAGAAAGGCTGATCTGTTAAACTGCATTTCATGGGCAGATCTTTTTCATGCCTATAAATGTAGTCATTAAAACATATGCAGACACTCAGGACTGGGAGGAAAGGAGTTAAGAGAAATTAGTTGTTTTATGTGAAATGTCTGTGAGACATATTATCAAGCTACAGATTGAAAAAATGTTTTATAATTCCACTATATTAATCACTGATCATGGCTGATAATCCAAGACTATGTTATCACTTATCATGGGAACTATATTAAATGATGCAACAGATGAAAAAATATATTAATATTAAAATATACTGAAATAATAATTATAAGAAGAAGAAGAAGAAAGTGATGTGTTTTGTTTGTTTATAACATGCCTATAAATAAACTAATGATTATAATCGTGTAGATTTATAGCATAAATATGAGTAGGCTAAAACAACTTAGCAAAGCAGCAAATACAAACAAACAAACAAACACAAAAGCATAAAGTTTTAACCCTACCTGATGTTAACACTCACGGCCTTTAGAATTATGTGGCATCCACGTGGTGTTTCTCTGGTCTTAGAACTTGGTTTGAACTTGGTTTGAGTTTTAAAGTGTCCTAGGTGGGGGGCGGGGGTCGTTGACTCAGTCGTGCGTCAGGAGTAAGGGTGGTCCATCTGACTTAAGCATATGACTGTACGGGGCATACGGCTGCTTTGTTTTCTCCCTTTACCATGGAGATGTTAAGTCTGTGACCTCCGACCAATCTTTCTTTTGCTGTAAAGAAGGGAGTTCCCAAGTTTTTCATTGTTGGCGCCCTGCATAGATTCTGTGAAGAGCAATCAGCTGACATGGTTAAAGGGTTGTCTTTCGGAGTCCCGAGTAAAATAAATAATTAAATGTCTTTTTAACTTGTAGTGAATGTGGCATTTTCAACTTTATGTCAGGAACCCCCAGATTTATTGTCAGTGACCATCAACTGACGAATATTATCTATCTAAGCTTAGACCGAACTTAACTTCAGTGACATCTTTCAATGGCCTGCAGTTTTAGATATAAGTTTTCTGTCCGGACATATTGTGAAAACAGCAGTGGGCTGTCCGAATTTGTTTTTATGTGTTTCTTCATTGCTGTTGTCTGTTGTTTTTTGGGACCACAGTGGAAATAAGTCTTTACACTTTTTTTGTGTGCAACCCAGGTTTCTTATGCAGCGCTGTAGTATGTTTTTTGCTGATGAACCGAATAAACTCAACTACTGAAGTTGAAAATCCTGAAGTTCTTGTGTTTCGCAGAAGCTGCTGCAGCCATCTCCGCTGTATATTCACTCGCGTTGGGGCTCATTCACAGTTAGACGTTGCCCTCTTGTGGGTCTTTTCTGGAACTGCACTTGTCAAGTCAAGTCAAGTCAAAATAAAAAAAGAGAAGAGAGTGTGATTATACGTTAAATGATCTGTCTGGTAAATGCCTACTTGATTGCCTGCCTCGATTCCCCCTTGTCTGCTTTCTACTACTAACTTCTCAGAGGAAGAAAGCTCTCCCAGATGATTTAGTCCACAGCTGCCACCAACTCTTGATTTAACCATGATCACATCCCTGGAGAGTTTCTTTAAGGGAACTCTGTTGACCACTCATGATGGTCCACACCCTTTTAGCTGGCTGTAGCCATCAACATGCCCAAATAGAAGCCACCAGGAAGTTGATGTCATGTAGGGAGGGCATGCGTGCTTAGGGGTGGTGAACAGGCTTGATTTACTGGACACGTTTTTGAATGTGGGATACTGTGCTGCAGATTTCTTTGATCAACAGAAACTTCTTTGCGTGACGCTCCTGAATTGCACCCCACGATTGTTAATTTAAGCTTTTACTAAAGTCCTACTGTGCACCAATATTTCATATGGTACTGAATCATAATATCGCTATAAAGATTAAGCTGCTTTGTCATGGTTTTGTCAATACAATTTATGATCTCTATGAAATGTTTTTGCTATTAAATATAGAGATGTCCACATGTTTAGTATTTCACTAAAGCTTTTCACATATTACTTTTATTCCATTCAGCTCATAATTTTTTTCCTTTGCTTCCTATCCCTTTTATAACTCAATTTATATTAAAAGATCGTGGCTAAACTGATGGTTTCTTCTATCATATGCCTGACTAACCCTTACAGTTACTGATGGTTAAACTGCATTAGTATGTGGCCACATCAAGAACATGTCCTCTAAAGCACACTTCAGAAGGATGAAGGTGCCTTCACCAACCTGCCACAACCTCTAAGTAGCTCATAAACATGGTTTGTGGAATTCCAGATGGATTCAAAACACAGACATGTGTGTTGCCAGAATAAACATCTTACCCAGCATCATGTTTTCTAAAAAACATGGCAGCCCCCCACATGTTCTGCAGCACTGAGAGCTATTTTTTGCAGGGAGGCTGTGAGGAGCCCTCAGAAACCTCATTAGGTCCCAGTCTTTATGTGGTGGTCAAGCAAGTGCATGGTGACTCACTCAGCTGCTCCGTGCCACACCCAGGAAACCGAAATCCACTTAAATCATTTCAGGATTTTCTGATCGAGTATTCCCATGTGTGCACCTGGTGCTGTGTTGCTGTGACAGATGCTTATGTCTTTAGTTGATAGCTTAACATTAACAGTAAACCAGTACATCCTGAAACTGACTGTTACATATTTGTAGCAGCATTCTGCTCTAATCAGTGATTATACAGAGTTGCCAGAGTGTGCAACATGCTTTACAGTTTCAACCCACAGAGAGGAGTGTGGCAGCATGTTTTGCCCTTTGTGATTTACTGTTGCCTGACTTTAAGTGCTTGGTTTGCTCCTTAACTACTAAGGCATCCGTGAGCATGAAATTTGTCTGCCTATTCATTGTAAAGCCATTTTGAGTCAGAGCTTGTAACTGCAAATGCTGTGACAGCACAGCAGGCTGCTATATAACACTCCTGCTTGCCATCTTGATTTACAGTCTTACTTGCTCAAGTTTGAATTACACAGAAGTGACTTTTCAAAGCCAAATACTTTTGACACACTTGTTTTAAATGCTTGCTCGTCAGTTTACTGCAAGGTAAAGTCTAAAAGCGAACTCATGTGTGTGAGAAAATATGAACCACAAGGCAGATGCATGTTCAGTTTTTAAAAACTTCAAATAAGACACAAATAGACCTGTACGTACACACCACACATCATGTAGATGACTTCACTGATGTTATCACTTGACATGAATTTTCATCCAGACGCCATTGTGTTCTTGATCCAGGAAACATAATTGCAAACTTTTGTGTAAACCCCAGGCTTGTTCCTCTGAGCACAGCCGTGCCCCCACGACACAACTCCCTGGAGCGCTCCGTCACACACCAGTGGCCCCCCGGAGTCACCCTGGAGTCAAAATAGATGATTTTTCAGTGGTTCATCCCTTTTATCATGGTGCATAAACATTTACTGTTTTGATCTTACCTGGCAGGAGTCCTTCCCTCCCTCCAGATATCCAGCACACACCATGTTTTCAGTGATTTGGAAAGGATAGGCATTGAAGCAGGTGTCATCACTCAGGAGGGGGACCTCCAAGCACTGCAACTTATCTGGGTATCTTGCTGCAAAGACCCCAAAAGATCAACATCTTTAAACAAACCTGAGTTGACTTAAAAATGGTATTCAAGCAATCTCACACAGACAGACTGTATAAGACAGTATAACTCACAGCCCTCATCGCTGGGACGAAGATTCCCCCATCCTGAGACCTGGCATATCATCCCATCACTGGCACACTTTGAAGGAAGCACAGCAGGATGTACGTAGCTGTTCAGAGTGGCAGGGTGACTAAGTTTGATCAGCATGATATCACTGTCCTGTGTGCTGGAATCATAGTCAGGGTGGCGAATAAACTCAGCAGACATAATGTGCTGTTCAGTCCCATCAGGTTCCCAGATGTCATGTTCTCCCAGACGAACTTCTAGATTTGACCTGAAAAAATGAAGCCCACCTTGAAAGTTGGTTCCTATATTTCTTTCCATAAAGTAATAAAAAAAAAAACTTGATTTTAAAATTTTAAATCCATGATTGCCATCCATGTGCTCGCATTTAAGCTTGCTGGTGATCATGTGCCTTACTTTGGTTTGCAGTGTGCAGCAGAGAGCACCCACTTATCAGACAGAAGAATCCCCCCACAGAAGTTGTAGCCAGTGAAGAGTGACACTTGGTAGGGCACAGAGTTCTTTGGGCACTCATACCCTCCAACAATCTTGTCATCTCCTTCCAGGGCAACTGCAGTGTAAAAAGTATAAATGAATGTGGCAAAATCAGAAAAGTATTTTATCAATGAATTGGCATCTATCCTAAATCACTGGTGCCACTTGAGCCCCAATCATCTGCATCTATGAATTAATTGTTTTTTTTACCAGTCCCTCCAGAGAGAATCAGGAGAAGGAAAAGCTTCATGCCTTCTGTTTCCCTTGCTGGCAGACCAGTGTATCTTAATTCTCTTAGTTTCAGGTATTTTAGTCCCTCTTATCGCCCTTTTCTCAAGGCCACCCTAAGCACACCTCACACACTAAACATGTGTTACATTTCCCCAGTGATACTGTCTTTAATGTCCACTACATAGGACAGAAAAACATCAGTTTAGTACTGTGTGTGTGTGTGTGTGTGTGTGTGTGTGTGTGTGTGTGTGTGTGTGTGTGTGTGTGTGTGTGTGTGTGTGTGTGTGTGTGTGTGTGCGTGTGTGTGTGCGTGTGTGTGTGTGTGTGTGTGTGTTAGAAAGTAGCTTGGATTAGGAAACAATTTGAGCGGCGTGTTTATGGTCAGCATATTTGTTTTTCTTTCCTTCATGTTACATTGTGTGTTCTGAATAAAAGTTCACTTTTGCTTCAATACATTTTCTTTAGTCAGTCTTTTTTTCTTCTTTTTATAACAGGCTTATTATGCCATTAAATACTTTAAATGATGTGTAATGCCATTGGTACACATCACTGCCACAGAGTGACGTCAGTGCCTCTGGAAGTTATGATTCCACATGTGGGTGAAACTCATGTGGTTACAGACACTCAAGTACCACTTTTTAACACAAAGACAGCCAAAAAAAAAAAAAAAATACTTTAAAAAAAAGTAATGTAACAATATTTACCCTTAAAATGTGATGCTTTTTCATTTAAGGCAGAACTTCAGCTTCAGAAAGTTGCTGCCTGGTTAGTTTCTGACATACAAATCTAACCAGATCAAAGAAAGTGTGACAAAACATCTGCATATTTTTATCTTTTATTTTTTTGTATGTTAGAACTGAAATGTCACTGAAGATGCAAGGAGTAAATGTAGTGAATGTAGATGAGTTTGAATACCTGGTGCACTGTGCAAAGCAATGCACAGTGCACAAGAGAGGTAAAGAAGAGAGTGTGGGTGGAGGGTGGAGTGGGTGGAGACGAGTGTCACGGGTGATTTGTGATAGAAGCATGACTGCAAAAGTGAAAGGGAAGCTTTACAAGATAGCAGTGAGACCTTCTATAATGTATGGCTTGGCACTAACAAAAAGAGGCCAAGCTGGAAGTGGCAGAGCTAACACGAAACTAGCAAAGAACCTAGAGTGACATTAAAGCTGCTGACCCCAGACCAGAGTCTGATCTTCAGTGGGTAACAAAGGTAGTGATGAGCAGTCAGGCTTGCAGCATTATAGCCTTCTGTACATGTTTCCACAGTGAAGTCTCTTTGGGGTGGTTTTCAACTTTGTTTTTTGTTGCTGGCCTTGTATTCCTACATGGACACTGAAAGAAAGAGCGAATGCTTCTCCTCCTTAGGAAAGGGATTTGTTTTGGCATGTGAGATTGTAGCTGGCTTATATTTTTAATTAGTAACGGTGTGACAATAGATTTCAGGTCACGTTACAGAGCAATGTGAAAGTAATGTAACAAATAGTGTGACAAGTTACTTTCTCTGGGGAGTATTTAAGCAACATACTTCAGAAAAGCAACAAATAATGTGTAATACATTACTTTTATTAAGAAATTAGCCCAACACTGATAGTGAAGGAGGACTTGCAGAGGTCTGGTTGACAGAGGAGGATGTTAGGGGCTGGGGTAGGGAGTAGCCAGAAGAAGAAGGACCTAAATTTCACCTTTTGGTACTGAAAGTGTTTCTTACATTAGTTCTTTTAGTAATGGACATAACACAGCCAATTAAAGAAATACATGTCTAAAATTACCTGAAAGTAATCCTGTCTTGAAACTCAGTCTGTACAGAGTATATGTTTCTAGCCCAACTTCACCTTCTTCCAAGGCACACGGAGACACAACTACATGTGCCGCCGGAGCTCCAATCTCTTGAAAATCAGTTTGATCAGTACCTTGGGAAACCAGTGTATCATTTGGATCTGTCTGATTTAAAATATTAAAAACAAATTAAACCAAGATTGCAAAATTATTGCTGAGTCATTATTTCACAACAGAGATACACTGAGAGATACGAGGCGCTGTTACTCATGTATGAGCATAGGTGTTTATCAGCACCAGACATGAAAACACTTAAATGTTAGGGTTCATTTACCCAAACCCTGTGATTATACACTTAAGGTTAAAATATAATGCATTCCCATCCAGCACAGGCAAGTTATCCACCCTGTCATTGGTATGAGGCACTCACATATAGTCTGCTTCACTCTTCCTCCAACCTGTACCTTCCTTTCTTCTTTCTCTGACTGCAAACAGCTGCTTGGTTCTGCTGGTAGAGTTACTCTCCAAAGTTAAAAATATCTCAGGCTGCTTATGTGTGCCTTGATATGAGCAGCTGTTTACCTCTTCTAGGTCTAGATTTCACAAGACCTACTGACAAATTTCATTACAATATCAAAAGAAGATACAAAACTGCAGAATCTTACAGCAACCCGAGTGGTATTTCTTAGACAAATCTAAGTTTAACAAATGTCACGAATTTAACTGCTGCAAAAGTGGAAAGCCCTGTGACAGTCTCACATATGACACCCAGATGTCTGTTTAGTTGCACATCTGCAAAACAGCATTCAAGATGCGATCAGCTGGATGAAAGTTCACTGCTGTTCTCTCTGCAGCCTGCGACTGTCATTGACCTCCAGTTATTTCCAACACCACAGCATCTGTTTTTCCACATTTGCTACCCTAACTCTTGCTTAGATTATATGGAAAGCATAAAAACATCCATTTATTTCACCATCTGGCACTGCCTGCATAACCACTTCCGGTTCCCCTAATCCCATTCCACTTTACCTCAAAATACTCTCAGACGGACAAGAGAGAGCACTGTGTCAGATCTGTACGACATATGCAGTGCAGAGCTTGTTTCCTGTCAGATAGAGCTGAGGTTGATTATTCATATTCACTTGGTCTGCTAAGGGGGACCAGGCACTGAGGTTTAAAGTAGGGCTGAATGTAAGGAAGCGGTTTAGGTTATTGAGGTGCAGCTTTTTTCCCTGTGTGTGGTTTGTTGATGGAAAAAAAAAAAAAAAAAAAAATTTCCTACCCTTATGAGCAAAAACTGTTGGCATGGGTTTTGACTTGAAAAACAAAATTCCTAACCTCTCCACACCAGTGAGACTAGGGTTTGATTTCCAGTCAGCACCGCAACAAGATCAACAAACCTTTGAGGTTGCAGGATACAGCAGATTCCCACCGTTTGTGACTTTATGGCATTCTAACAGGAGTGCGGAAGTTTCAACACATATGTTCCCCCGTGAAAGGAGTTGGGGATTTACACATTCATTTTTGGAGTTTAGAAAATGCTGCAAGGTCACACTGTTTTGCACTCAAAAGCAAAATACTGGGTGTATTACAGTGATGCTGGAAGTTGCAGTATGTCATTAGTACTTCACTATCCCACACACAAAGACACACACATACAGAGACAGGGAAACATGCATGCATAAATGCACATGTACTGTATGTTTGTTGTGCCTTCCAGGTTGCTCCCAGCTCCTGTATTAAATAATAACCCCCAAACTTCAACAGTGCATATCACACTCTGCTAAATCAAAATTCTCTTTAAACCTCCACTGGTTGTTTTACACACCCAAATTGGTATTTATGTGGCACACACATAATTACAGGTTTGGTTGGTAAATCAAGCCTTGGGCTCTGAAAGCTTCCCTCAAACTATAGCCTTGAGATAGCTATTAATATCCCCTACAGACTCTAGCAAAATGCTTTGCCTTTAAGTTCTGTAACGGCACAGCACAGCAGAAAAATGAAAAACACACATTTTAGCAGAAAAATAGTGGTTGTATTGCTCAAGAGAACCACGACAAAATTAAACACTGTCTAGACTTTTGCTAAAACAGGCATACAATTTAGTTTGGAGCTGAACAGTGCAATGTAGTTCTTAAGAGAGATGAAAAAGATGATTAGGTCGGTGTATTTTAAACAGTTTCCTGTAGCTGATGAAATGTTTTTGGTCTGAGTGTCAGATATCGCTCACTGGGGAAATTTTTCACATGCTAAATATTTATGTGCTCTCCAAAAAAAGCCGAAAAGAAGAGAAAACAGAGTTATGAGTCCTCCTACGCACTCAAATCAGGGTGTTGTTCTGAACACACGCAGAGACTGAGAGCACATGCACGGTCACATATACAGGCATGTAGTATTTCTTTCTCCCTCTGTTCCTCCCACAACTGTGTTTTATTTCTTCCTCCCCCTCACATCTGGACCACTGGCAGGACCCAGTTCCTGTGTGATGTGTGTACATTAGTGGGGGACCCAGTTTCTGGGTTGGGCAGGTTCTTGCAGAAGCTTGAACTGTGTGAATCTGATCAGTTCAAGATTTAAGCTTCATTGTGCTTTACTGTGAGAAAAAGTTTGATTATCATAGCCATCACCATCTATATTGATGCTTTTCTGAATTCTTATCATTCATCATTGGCTTATCTCTTCTTCTAACATTGCAAATACTTCTTTTTGCAATTAATAACTTTGGCAGAATATTCTAGACTGATTGAGAGGATTTAAATCATCTGGCAGCTAATTTAGAAAGCAGTATAGCCATTTACATGCATTTATATGGGAGTCTCAAACCAGCTGTGTTCAGAGTGCTGCAACTTTAATGTTACTCCATGTAAAAGGTGAAGAGACACGGATCAAAGAAAAAGTATTAATGCCCATATGGTGTACATTAAACTCCTAACCAGGAAACATGGCTTTACAAATGTGTGGATAGTGGGGTAGCAAAGCCAAAAGAAGAGGAAGGCCAAGTGGGAGGAAATGTGAGCTTGAAGTTAAACTCAGATGATGCATTTTTTCCCCGCAGTGAAAGGTAGGGCTTTACTCAGGGGATGTGAGACTGATTTGCATTGTCTGTGGCTAAAAATCCCCTATATCCATCATCTTTAACTTATTATATTTTGGCTGTTCTGTCTATTATTGTTCTTCCTGAAACTTGATTAAGTATCATATAGTTTGATGCTTCAAATGTGGTTGATGTAAGCAAAAAAATAGATTAAACTGACTGAAACAATCAAAAACGGATATTTGAGGAACTATCCATTCTTGACTGGGAAGCTCACAAAGCAAAAGAAAACAAGTGAAGTGCAGAGAAGAAGGAATGCGCCAGGTAGACGTAATAGATGAAATTGCCAGGCATTCCAGTTTAGGTTTGCACTGGGGTAGTTATTTAAATTGCTCTTTAAGTTAGAGAGACCTGTGATCAGATCTCTAACTGGTTGCTCGCCCCATTCTTGGCATATACAGTAAGTGTACAGTGTCTCAGAAATGCCTGGATTACTGTGATGAGTGACCATCATTTCCCACTTTGGAGTCCATGCAAAATGTACAGTTACAACAAACTGCAGTCTATTCAATAAATATGTCAGATTTCCAGCTTGTTTGATGATGACAGGTTTACAACTAAGATCTGTAAAATGCCCCATTATTACCTCAAATTTAAACTTCCTCCAGATCTGTTTTGTTTGCGGGTTGTAATCTACACCAGCACCACAGTTACTGACGGACGCTGCTGTGACATGCAGTGTAGGCTGGAGATCGAAAGCATACCTACAGATGTCGAATCAGTCAACAACACAGCGCAATTACACTTAACCTCAAGCAAACATGAGCTCAACCCACGCAGAGAAAAATACATTACGCAGCAGGAGCCTAAGGTGGGTGTATGAGAAGTCAAGGCTCCACTCCTTCTCAGGTAGTTATTTCAACAACCCGCAATTTATGCATTTTGCTGTTTGGTTACTCGGGGTTTTCACTTTTGGAGTTTCCCGAAGGACTAAGGTTTTATCATAGAGCATTTGAAGAAAATCTTGCCTAGGCAGGAGTTTCTGCATCAGCCTGCAGTGAAACAGAAGAACAGTTCTCGCAGATTAGAGCATTATTTTCACTGAAAATGGGGAATACTGAATGTTTGCAGGCAGCACACTTAAACAGCATCTTCACTCTGTGTGCATAGCATTCGCTGATAGGCTGCTTGTTTATGAAGATGTATAAAAATTCCTTGATGCGATGCATGAATATCAAAAGTTCAAGAAGTACGTCGGAGGTGACGGTGGGAGGGGGTGGGGGGTGCTGGAGGTCCCGCCCCGACGTGACGGTGACGTCACATATTTAAAGAGTCTGGGATTTGCGCTGCAGAATTTCCAAAGAGGAGTTTGAGGGAATCGGAAGGTATTCGACATCAGAGCGGATCGCTGAGAGAGGTAGGATTGTGCGTCTTTTTCGTTTTTCAAGCTTTGTGATTCAGATGAAGCTGTCAGGGGGAAAAAGGCACCAGAAGCGAATAAAATGTAAGTTAGGTGTACTGTTTCTGGGGAGCATCTCACATTAGAATGGTGGAGCTTTGTTTTTGAAGTTGAAAGGTATAAACCATATATGCGCTATGCAATTAACAAAGTATCATAAATGATTAAGTACTTCCATATTTTCATTCGTGGGAACTGTTTCTTGTATGCATTACATTGGGTTTACTGTGGTTAAACCCCTTTTTTCACTTGCTTTCATGTGATTTTAACACAGTGGGCAAGTTGCGTGTGCATGGTGTACACGACTCTGGAGGAATTTAAGGATTTTGCAGCCTTTTTATTGAACTCAAAATAAGCATGAAGGAGTAAACTTTATCAAAATGCCTTTTAGGGTGCACTGAAAGGTTGTATAATGAAGTCGCCCTGTTTGAGTCATGTTGGTGCTAACATATGAGTTCAATATGAGCTTTTGGGGGACTGAAATAAACAAGGCAATTCTCTCTTTTTATTTAACTGTGTTCTATGTTTCAATTAAAAGTGTTTTGCTTTGTCAGGTATTATTAATCTAAAAAGGTTAATATTCATGTTTGTTTATGTTGCAGGTTCAAAGACAATGATGGAGCTAATGACTACTACCCCCTTCTATCACATCAATGGAACAGATGACATTGGAAAAAATGGCTCTGTTTATGATGAAAGTTCAGAGTATGACTACGGGGATGAGCATGCTGATTTGAGACATTCGCTTAACACTATGTCTGTCGTGGTTTACTCCCTGGCCTTTGTCCTTGGTGTGCTCGGGAATGGAGTGGTTATCTGGGTGACCGGGTTCAAGATGAAGAAAACAGTTAACACAGTTTGGTTCCTCAACCTTGCTGTGGCTGACTTCCTCTTCACTGCGTTTCTGCCGCTGAGTGTGACTTACACAGCCATGGATTTCCACTGGCCTTTTGGCAAGTTCATGTGTAAGTTGAACACCACGATCAGCTTTCTGAACATGTTTGCCAGTGTCTACATCCTGGTTGTGATCAGTGTGGACAGATGTGTGTCTGTGGTGTGGCCAGTCTGGGCTCAGAACCACCGAAATGTACGAAAGGCATCCTATGTGAGTCTGGGTGTTTGGGTTGTGGCTTTGATTCTCAGCGCTCCATACTTCATCTTCAGGGACATCGGGCCATCGTACCGCAATGAGGACATCATCAACTGCTTCAACAACTTTGCTCTTTCTGATGACAGTGACACCTTTGATCAGACTGAGCTGTTTCGTCATCTGGCCATGACCCTCACCCGCTTCCTCCTGGGATTTGTAGTCCCATTCACTGTCATTGTTTCCTGTTATGCTGTCATCATCCATCGTCTCAGAAGAAACCGCACCTTGGCCAGCCAGTCAAGTCGGCCCTTTAAGATCATCGCTGCCATTATCATCACTTTCTTTCTCTGCTGGGCTCCCTTTCATATTATGGGTCTAATTGAGATGACGAATCACATGCCAGAATATTCAAGTGAAACACTGTATGATGTCATCATAATTGGGGTACCAATAGCCACCAGTCTAGCCTTTCTCAACAGCTGCCTGAATCCACTGTTGTATGTATTCATGGGGCAAGATTTTAAGGACAAAGTCCGCAAATCCATCCTGAATGTGCTGGAGACTGCCTTCCAGGAAGAGGTTTCTCGCTCATATACATATACAAACTCAATGGTCACCACTCGGAGCAAAGAGAAGTCATTTTCTGATGTTGAGTTATAAGGCTGTCAAAGAGATGAATCAACTGTATATAGCAAACACAACTGTATAACAAAATCACTTTAAGCATTTTTATTCAAATGTTCTCTGACACAAAAGAAAGAGTTAATCTGTTATCTCTCTGTCAGGTCTAAAAGAGCTTTTTCTCTCTGAGCTACAGTTTGTTATTGTGATATTGTACAATAAGCTTGAAATTCATCTGTGGGTTAAAAAGCATTTTGGGTGGCTAAAATGTTTCTGTGGCAGTTATTTAGTATTTGTAGGAACACTCAAAATCAGATGCATGTTACGTCTAAGGTGTTTACACGCCCAAACTGAGTAATATTTATCCATCTCTAGTACCTTGTGCTTCATTAGTGTTGTCGTTGCTTTCTTAGACTTAGTTGGTAAATAATCTGCCATTTTTTTGAGAAGAGATACCAGTCATAGTTTCAGAATTGGTAAGTTGTTTGCAGGTGAATTTATGCAACAGAAGTAACATCAACATATCATCTGTAGATAAAGGAAACACTCCAGATGTTGCTTCTCCCTGCCTGTATGAAACAGACGAGACAACTAATCACAGGCACAGTAATAGTTAAGAATGGGCCATAACTGCTGGTTTTACAGATAACTGACGTAGGAATAAAGACTCTGCTTCCTGCTATACAATACAGCACTCTGTAAATTAACCTATAAAATTAGAGTTTAAAGAAAGTCTTGTACCAAGTTAACTCTGTATTACATGTTTGCTATCATAATGATTGTAAATGACAAAATTGGCTCACAATATTGCAAGCAACCCTTAGATGCATACAGTACCAGTCAAAAGTTGGAAAGTGGGCAAAGTGGACACACTCACCCATCCCAGCTTTTGAATGGTATGTAAATTAAAGTAAAATGGGCTGTTACAGTAACCCAGTGATTTCATGACAGAAATCAATTCTAATATCTATTTATTTTAGTGAACTGAACAGTTTTCATCAGTACTATCTGCCACCAAAGTAATTGATTCAACTATTTTTTTGCTACACGTCTACTGCATGCTATGATAATATTAGGAGAACAGACCTAATGAATACATAGTGACTATGAACTATAGCTTCATTGTTATATTTCAACCCCCCACTAGAGGTGTGATGGGATGTGATGTCTGTGGCCTCCACAAGTATTGTTATGATTTTTCAGATATTCAGTAATTCTGATTAGAATAAAAAAAAGACTCATAAATCTCATTATTTTTTTTAATTTAAATTTCAGTGAACTGATCAGGGAAACTTCTGTAAGTTTGCCTCAAAAACTAAAGTAGAAGGAGCAGTTAGCCTTGTTTCCAGTTCATGATCAATCAATCAACATTGTATGATTATTTGGGATATGTGGTATTTTATCGTATAACATAAATGTCTTTATAAAAATTTTGGTTCAAATGTTCAAAAAAAAAGATTTTGTTTCTTGTCCCCAGTGGACAAATCTACTTACAGTCATTAAATGTTAATAGTAATTATTGTTATTGTGAACCTTTCTGTCTTTGTTATTTGCATTAATAAAACATTTTTGGCTTAACTGCTTTCCCACTCCTAATTTAGACCTACATCTCACTTCATTATCAAAACATGAAAGCTGAAAAAACATCTTTTCCTGTGCTGAATAATTAGAGGATAATTTCTGTAGCTAATAACTAAATACACAATGTATCTGATGACAAACATGATAGTTGTTAAAATAAAACACATTATTTTGCTATACCTTTCATGAGTAGGGTGTATTATTTTACATGCAAGCTGCAGAGTTAAAGGGCACCAGTGTTGAAAGAAAAACGACTGCATACTGGCTGATTTCCATCTTTTAATTGAGTGATTATTGCAATAAACTTGTCTGCACAAATCCATTCCAAATCATTCAGTATGAAAATTCGCTCAGAGACAGGAAAGAGCTAAAGGAAGTTGTGCGTTACATAGAGGCCACATGCGGAACAGTGAGGAAAATGAGTGACGGAAAACGTAATGACTGGACACATTTTAACCTTATACCTTCAAACATGTCAAAGGAGATACAGCGTACTTCTAAAGTGCCGGCGTTTGCGGACTTCTGGCAACAAATACCGTAATACCACTAGATGACTGTGAAGTGCAGTTTCTGAGCTTTCAGGAGCCATTTGAGTTTTTTCAATAGCACGAATGGTTGCGGAGTTACGGTAAAAAGCCAGCTGATCAAGTTCCTTTGACCAGCTGACTCTGCGGTGAGATGCCACGTCTTAATCAGCTGTTCGCGGATAGTAAGGTCAGGAAACCAGATTCAGCAGCGATCGCCTGACGTTAAAGGATTAATGTGATAGACAAACAGGATGTAGACTGCAAATTTTAAATTTAATATCGAGCAGGCTCCACAAACAACCTGCACACGCATATACGAATTGTTCATCCCTCAGTGCAATTAGAAGAACAAAACAGGGCAGGTCATCACTTAGACTTAAAGGGATACCCCCCCCCCCCCCCCCCCCCCCCATCCTTCATTTTCATTTTATGTTATTGTCATTGCTTATTGTTACTATGTTCATTTATCCTCACTCTGACATATGTTATGCTCGCTGACAATCAGGGCTGGACTGGGACAAAAAATCGGCCCTGGCATTTTTGACTTAGACCAGCCCGCAACTATGTCTTAAAAGCATTTCTCACGGTCTTACTCTTATTCAATGTGAGCATCCCCTTTGCTAATAATACTTTTATACTTTTTTACACTTACTTTATTAATGCTTAAATTGCAAAGCTTTTACTCATCATTTAGCTTTTTTAAAATCTCTTATTTCACCTGTTTGAGTGGTTTTTAACACATGTTTAACCAGCATAGAGGCTTCAATTTCAAACTACTGTGCAGCCTTTCAACACACCTTAAACTTAAATATCTAAAATGCTGTGATGTAGCCTAAAGTGGACACTTGCTGCTCGTCCAACACTTCTCAGCCTTGAGCGTTTGCTATTTTATCAGATTAAGGTGCCGTGGCTGCCAGATTTTGGGAAGTATGCAAATACCAATAATATTTATACTGATCAATTGCCATTGCTCATCATTCTTATGTAATAGAGCTAACATTACCTCCATCATCTCAAAGTCCCTGTATTATCCTAATGTTACTACCTGCTTACGTACTACACTTTCCCGCTCACTTTGTCCCTCGGTTTCCAAAGCCTGCATCTCTGGCTGCTCCTCTGTCTGCTGCTGCTGTCTTCACCTACAGCAGAGCTGGCCCAAGCCTCGAAGGGGCCCTAAGCAAGGTAAAGACCCTACAATAATTACAGAGAAAACCCAACAGTCATCCTAATCTTAAGAATAGAGAGGGTGTCTGTTTCCTGAATGCAAGCTGGGAGCTGGTTCCACAGAAGAGGGGCCTGAAAGCTGAAGGCTCTGCCTCCTATTCTACTCTTAAGTAAACTAGGAACCACAAGGAAGCCAGCAGTCTGAGAGTGAAGTGCTCTATTGGGGTGATGCGGTACTATGAGCCAATGAAGAGAAGCCAATATGGGAGAAATCTGCTCTCTCTTTATAGTCCCTGTCAGTACTCTAGCTGCAGCATTTTGGATCAGCTGAAGGTTTTTCAGAGACCTTTTAGGACCGCCTGATAATAATGAATTACAATAGTCCAACTTAGAAGTAGTACATGCATGAATTAGCTTTTCAGTATCAGCCTGAGACAGAAATATTAGAGTGTAGCCTACTCATTAAATTAGTGTTGTTACAAGTAGACAAATCTGCACAGTTAGAATAGTCTCTTCTTTCTTTTAGGAAATTGGCATTTGTAAAAAATTTTAAAAACCAAGAGTTTCATGACAAATGTGGATGAGCTTGGGGGCCCCCTGGTGGTCAGCCGCATATGTCGCCTATGTCTCTGACCGACTCTGCCTACAGGCTGCTGATGCTGGAGCATTGCTGTTACAGAGGATGTGGAGGCTACAGCAGCGAACATGTCTGTGATCTTTACACATTTTGTAGCATCTACAGTGACACTCTTCTATTTCTTCTCACATAACTTCTCCACACCTGCTTTCTGCTGCTTTGTTTCTCCATGTTGCCTCTCCTTTAGCAACGCTCAACACTGAAACTACTAGCGGGAGTTACAGGACACCAGGCAGAGAAAGGGTGGTGCTGCTTTCATCCTATATCCTGATTGGTTCCATCCACTGTCTATATTGAAAATGGGCCAATGGGCCGCCCTCTCTGAATTGTGGGCCGGTCTCTGAAAAAAAAAAAAAAAAAAAACATCCAACAGCATTGGCCCTGAGGACGGTCGGCCCACCGGGCAAATGCCCGGTACGCCCGATTACCAGTCCAGCCCTGCTGACAATCCAACTGTAGTATTTTAGTAGGGTAAGTACGATTCCAAAGACTGAAACACACAGGCACTGGGTGGGCCAGCTCAGGGGTCCCTCAAGTAAGTCGCAGGGGTCTGGTGTCGTTTAGTGCACGGATGGCCTGTAGAGCGCAGCTTCTCATGGAACTGAAGTGCTTGTGTTTCTGTGTTCACAGGTGAGCAAAAGTGTTGTAATGTTGTATATGCTAAGCGACGTAGGAGTACAAGAAATGTTTCAGAGAAGGGTACTGTCATTAATGTTAACACAACTGAACAGTTAAATGACGTACTGTACATAAAGTCTGTGTGGGAAACACCTAGCATGATCAAGGGGATCGTAATGGTGATCACCAGCATCCTGTTAAATGATGAGTCAAGTGAATGTGTATAATATTGCCAGTGTGAGCAGAGAGATAAATAATGAATGTTTTGTTAACACCAGTTATGAATACAGTAAGTCGCAGGGGTCTGGTGTCGTTTAGTGCACAAATGTCCTGTAGAGCGCAGCTTCTCACGGAACTGAAGTGCTTGTGTTTCTGTATTCACAGAGCAAATGACCAGTAAAGTGGAACTGTTATAAACTCATGCACGCCTGGAAGTGTCTTTTGTCCAAGTGTGCAACAAATATTGGAGGCACCGCTGGGATGATTAACGTCGTGTGCAGTGTGGCAGAGATACAGACAGAGGGAGTTTGATGGATGCGAACAAGAGCGCGCTGATGGGCGTGGCTACAGCCGGCGCAATGGACCTGGAGGAGCTGGCAGAGACTGTGTCCCAATTACTCTGGAACTTAGAGCTCAACCAACTCAAAGAGGTGTGCGTGGAAGCCAAAATACCAAGTGGAAATGCTACAACAAGACGAGCGTTAATCAGATTAATTACAGAATCCATGGACAAGGTTATTAATGATGAAGAACAGGATGTTGCAATGTACTATTTAAGGACAATGTTAAAAAGGGTTGACCCAAATTTGGGGAGTGTTGAAAACACAGAAAGAGGAGAGAATACAAAAAGCATAACACAAGAGAGTCAGAAAACAATGGAAGAAATGGGTTTTGCTGAGAGATGCTCACTGCTCCAGCAAAACAGTGAAGCTCTGCAGGATGAAATTAGGAGATTGAGTGAGAGACTGGACCGAACACCACCGAGCCAGCCGACAGTCTCACAAAATGTGTCACCTGTAGCAAACCGGCTTCCAGAAGTTACAATAAGGAGGGAATTCAAGATTTGTGGTCAGACTGGGGAGAGGGGCCAAAAGGACAGACTCTCATACACAAACCTGATGCATCAGATTGACAGAGGCTTAAATAAAGGACACAGTGAAGCTGAAGTCATAGAAGCGGTGGTCAAGTCAGTCAGCCCAGGGTTGAGTCTTAGAGACATGCTTGAGATTAAACATGACCTCACCCTCCCCCAGTTAAAGACAATATTAAAGGGACATTTCAAAGAGGACAGTACCCCAGATTTGTATCACAGACTAGTGAACATCACACAAGACAGCCGTGAATCCCCTCAAAACTTCCTCTTTAGAGCAACTGAGTTAAAGGAGAGGCTGATAATTGCATCAGGAGACACAGGGTCAGATGAACAGTACAGCTCTGAGCTCATCCAGAAGAAATTCTTGAGATCTGTCAGTACTGGGCTTTTAAGTGACCACATCAAGTTTCAACTTAAGCCATATCTTGATGACCTTCACGTGACAGATGAAACACTCATTGATAAGATGAATGAAGCAGCTAGCGTTGAATTAGAGAGACAATCTAAGCAAAAGAAAAATACAGGCAGCAAACCAGTAAAAGTAAATGAACTACAGACAGAAATGCAAAGCAACCAGCTGGGTCGTGGTGTAGCTGAAACCAGGGTGGGGATTCAAGAGCAATCAGCGGAAGTTGTGAAACCCAAGAGCAACAAAAAACCTGTTGTGGCTTCTCTTAGAGACTCAGAACTGTATGAAACGGTCAGGCTGCTGAGAGAGGAGATGGCCGAATTAAGAAAAAGCATGGCCACCCCCCAAGGACCCACTCGTTAAATGAGAACCAGAGCAAGGAGGGGATGTAAAGCATGCCAGGAACAGGGGACCGGTGACCAGTGTGACCACTGCTTTAAGTGTGGCCAGCCAGGACACTTCTCCAGAGGCTGTAGGGGGCAAAGGAGGCCAATAGAAAAAGCAGAGGGCACAAAAGCGGCAATCCAGACTTTCACACCCCCCAAATCGTTAATTCCGATCCATGCTGAAGCAGATGACCAGTTGAATGAACTGCTTTGGAATCGAATAAAACAGTTGGAGGCATAATTAGAGCAAAGTGGCAAGGCTAAAGAGACTGTGGGTGCCACATATGCCAGCCATCTCTCACTATGTCGTCAAGCTAAGCTAAAGGCCCTGATTGGAAAGAAGTGTATGGTGGATTTTTTCTTTGAGGGGGTACCAACACAAGCATTGTGGGATACAGGCTCACAGGTCACAATTATTAATGAGAACTGGAGAAAGGGTTGCTTTCCCCATATCCAGTTGAGAGGCACTAGTGAACTCCTAGGTGAGGATGGGGCTCTTGTTGGCAAAGCAGCAAATCAGACGCCCATACCCTTTGCCGATTGGATTGAGCTCAATTTCAGGCTGGGATCAAATAGAGACCCACGGCCAGAGTTGCTTCTACCCGTGCTCGTCTCTAAGGAGCCAGGAGTAGCAGAGCAACCGATTATCGGCTATATGTGATTGATGGGATGGGATGGAACAAGCACCCCAAAGTTACACCTGCTGTCGTAAGAGAAGCCTTCTCTATTGACTGTAAGAAAGCAGATGTGCTGATCCACATAGTGCAGCACTCTGATGAGAATGATGGGGAGGGTGTGGTGAAAACTGGGAGACAAAAGATGGTGATTCCACCTGGACAGAAAAGGGTCAAGTGCAGTGTGCGAATAGGTCCCCTCCCAATGAAGCAGGAGGTTCTTTTTGAACCGGAGGACATTGCAAAATTACCACAGGGGGTTAACCTGAATGAAACAGTCATCTGCCTGCAGAGGAGAAACTGGTCCAGGGTGGGTATTCCAGTCACTAATGGCAGTAGCCGTGACATCACTCTCATCCCTCACACAGTGCTGGGGCAGCTACAGCAAGTTAAAGCTATTTACCCGGTGGATGTAAGACCAGCAAGTGCTGGTGAAAACACAGCAGGCACAGGCAGAGTCCCTGACCATCATAACAGGGAGGTGGGGAGGTGGACAAATGCAGCCATGATTTATGGGACCCACCTGTGTCTGTTGATCATCTGACCCCAGGTCAGCAGGAGCAGATGAGAAAGATGCTACGTGAAAAGTGTGCTGCATTTTCAAAAGAAGAGAATGACGTGGGATGTATCCCCTCTCTGAAGTTGAAAATCAGACTGAGTGACACAACGCCAGTAAGATGCACATACCTCTCAGTACCCAAGCCGCTCCACAAGGAGGTAAAAGAGTATTTGGAGGACCTGTTGAACAGAGGATGGATACAGAAATCCCGATCCCCATACTCATCACCCATAGTCTGTGTGTGTAAGAAGGATGGAAGTTTGCATCTCTGTGTGGATTACCGTGAGCTGAACCGGAAATCCATTCCTGATCGGCATCCTATCCCTCGTGTGCAAGATATGTTGAACAGCTTGAGTGGGAGTGCATGGTTTTCAGTGTTGGACCAGGGCAAGGCGTATCATCAAGGCTTCCTGGACGAGAGTAGCAGACCACTCACAGCCTTCATCACACCTTGGGGCTTATACGAGTGGGTAAGGATTCCCTTTGGTTTGTCCTCAGCTCCAGCAGAGTTCCAGCGCAGTATGGAAGAATGCCTTGCAGGTTTGCGAGATGAAACCTCTCAGCCATATCTGGATGACAACCTAGTTCACAGCAAATCATTTGAGGACCATCTGCATGCTATAAGGGAGGTCCTGTGTCGTTATCAAAAACATGGTGTGAAGCTGACTCCAAAAAAATGTGAGATCTTTAAGGACAAGGTGAAATTTTTGGGAACGATTGTATCTAAAGATGACTACTGCATGGATCCCACTGAATTAGCACCAGTTCAAGCGCTGAAAAATCACAAACCTGAGACTGTGGGAGATCTGAGGAAAATGCTAGGTTTCCTGTCATACTACCGCCCTTATATTCCAAACTTCTCATGCACTGCAAGGCCACTTTACAATCTTTTATGTACCACAAACACTCAAGATAGAGGGTCGAGCGTAAGCACGCACAAGGGAAAACCAAAGAAATCAGATCAGCTCTCCTCAAGCCAGCTAATCACATGGACAGAACAACACCAGGGGGTGCTACGCCAACTTATAGAACATCTGCTGAGCCCACCACTTTTAGGCTTCCCAGACTTTGAAAAACCATTTGTGTTGCACTCTCAGGAAGGGCTGGGTGCAGTACTGTACCAGAGACAGCAAGGCAAACTGGTCATTATTGGTTATGGGTCGAGAACACTAACTGCTCCAGAAACGAATTACCATCTCCATTCTGGAAAGCTAGAGTTTCTAGCAATGAAGTGGGCGATCTGTGAAAGATTTAGAGAGTATCTGTATTACGCACCGTCCTTCACAGTGTATACAGATAACAATCCACTAACCTATGTCCTGACCACAGCAAAGTTAAACGCCACAACCCACCGGTGGATCGCTGAGTTAGCGTACTTTAACTTCTCAATTAAGTATCGACCGGGAAAAGTCAACAGAGATGCCGATGGTCTGTCACGGATGCCACTGGACATGGAGCAGTACATGAGCACATGCTCACAGGAAATGACACCGGAGGTAATAACATCTGTCACGCAGGCACTCCAACTGGAAACTCATGTACATGAACCCTGGATGTGTCCAGCTACCATAACCACAGTGTGTGCTAACGTGGAGAAGGAACAGGTAACAGCCCCAGTGACACAGATCTCCACAGAGAGACTAAAGAAAGCACAGTAAGATGATCCTGTCATTGGCAGGGTGCGAGAATATGTTGTGACAGGACGGTGGCCTTCTCTGAAAGGGAGAGACAAATATGATGACAGTCTGGTGCTGAAAAGGGAGAGGAACAAGCTGCACATTGATCAGGATCGTATCCTGTACAGGAAGTCAGCTACTCGAGCTCAGCTAGTGCTACCCACAACATTTCATCAACTGATCTACAAGGAGCTCCATTAAGAAATCGGACATCTCGGAGTGGAACGAACGCTCAACTTGATCCGTGACCGATTCTGCTGGCCAGATATGCAAAGAGATGTGGAACATTATGTGACCAAGGTGTGCAGTTGCCTGAAACGGAAACGTCCAAGCAAACCAACCAGAGCGCCTTTAGTCAATATAGTAACCACATACCCTTTCGAGATGGTGTCAATAGACTTCCTGCACCTGGAGAGTTGTAAAGGGGGATATGAGTACATTTTAGTTGTGATGGATCATTTCACCCAGTTTGCACAGGCATATGCTTGCACCAACAAGTCAGCAAAAACGGCAGCTGAAAAGATCTTTGGGGACTTTGTGCTCAAATTTGGATTCCCTGCTTGGTTACATCATGATCAGGGAAAGGAGTTTGAGAACCAGCTCTTTGCTGCACTGGAACAGTACTGTGGCACCCAAGGTTCATGCACGACACCTTATCATGCAGCTGGGAATGGTCAAGTAGAGAGATTTAATCGGACCCTCCTTTCCATGCTGAGGAGCCTAGTAGAAGAAGCCAAGTCAGGCTGGAAAAGCTCATTAGCCAAGGTTGTGCACACATATAACTGTACCCACAGTGAAGCAACAGTATATGCCTCATATTTCCTCCTCTTTGGCAGAAACCCGCGTTTACCAGTGGATATCATGTTTGGTCTGACTCCAAGTGACCAGAGTACATTGCACAGTGAGTATGCCAATAAGTGGAGAAGTAGGATGCAGGAGGCATACAGACTGGCATCAGAAACAGCTCAGAAAGAGAGAAACAGAGCAAAGAGACACTATGACCGGAAAACTCACGGAGTGGAACTGCAGCCTGGATGTAGAGTGTTAGTGCGGAACTTCAGAGACAAAGGGGGACCTGGGAAGCTCAGGTCTTACTGGGAAGAACAAGTCTATGTGGTCATAGAAAGAAAGCACTAGGACAGTCCTGTCTATTCAGTAGAGCCAAAGAGAGGACCAGGGAAGGTGAGGGTTTTGCACAGGAACCTCTTACTGCCCTGTGACTTTCTGCCCATCAAGGAAGAGAAGTTGGAGAAAAAAAAGAGTGGGAAAAAGAACATGAAGCAACAAAGGAAAGGAAAGAACCAAGGAAAACAGAAGGAGAGTGACTACAATAGCAGTTCAGAGGATGAGGGAGACTGGAGATTCATCACCACGCAACCTGCAAAATCACCCAATCAGGTGGGAAGCCAGCTAATAGCGGAGGCGGAGGAGTTCCAGCCAAAGTCAGCTAACGGAAAGCTGTCACATGCTATTGTAAGCAGTGAATGGCCAGAGGAGGGCGATGAAGTCAGACAAGAACCAGGTACAGCGCTGGAAGACATCACTGAAGTGAGGCAAAGTGAGTCATCTGAGGAAGCAAATGAAGGAAATCAAGAATATGCATCCTCATCTGATGAAGCAGATGAGAGAGCTCCTGAACCACCACCAGCTCTCACAAGAAAGTATCCTTTTCGATGCAGAAACCCACCAAAGACACTTACATATATCACCTTAGGTCAGCCATCAGTCATACAAAGAAACAAATAATGTCCACAGCTAAGAGCAAAAGACAAGTTCACCGTCACATGTTAAGTTCATGGTTGTGACAGTTTATAGTGTTGATATTCGCAAAAGTTAAGAGCAAAAAGTTGACTGATTATTAAATACATGCAGCATTTAAGTGCAATGGTTCATGTTAATCAAAGAGTGAATACCAGAACACAAAGACACCGGGATGTACGTAAGACATACAGTAGCAGATGTGTATCTGTGTATTAGGTTATGGGGTAGAGAATAGGTCAAAACCTTCAGTCTGATACAGAACATGCACAAAGGGCGAAGTGACTTTACAGACATTGCCTGGCCAGTAATGTCTGTTACGGGCATGCAACATAAAGCAGGAGATGTATGTCATGCCAAAGACTGTTGCTGTACAGAAAGCTACTGCTTTCTCCCAATAAGCTACTGCTGTAACTCCCCAATAAGCTACTGCTGTAACCTTTCTGTAAAAGACGTGTGTACACTGGGAAATCTGTAATGTCGGGACGACATTCATGTTGGAGGGGAGAGTGTGGGACCCACAGTATGGTTGAACACATGAATAGACTTAAAGGGATACTGCCCCCCCCCTTTCATTTTCATTTTATGTTATTGTTATTGCTTAATGTTACTATGTTAATTTATCCTCACTCTGACATATGTTATGCTCGCTGACAATCCAACTGTAGTATTTTAGTAGGGCTTTAAAGATGGACTTTGTAAATGAAAAAGCTGTTGATGATGCTGGGGTGTCAAGGGAGGTCTACACTGCCTTTTGGGAGCAATTTTTGGAACAGTGTGAAGGTGAAACAGAACGAGTTCCAAGGCTGAGGCCAGACTTTGGTGAGGCAGAGTGGCAAGCAGTTGGACACATTTGGGTGAAAGGATTGCTGGATTATGGTGTCATTCCAGTGAGACTATCAAAGGCTTTTATTTTAGCATGCATTCATGGAATCAACTCAGTTGATGCAGACATCCTGATGTCATCGTTTTTAAACTACCTCCCTCCTGTTGAGAGATCAGCTGTTGAGAAGGCTCTCAATGGCACAATGGATGAAAGTGATGAAGAGGACCTGCTTGACCTTTTTACAAGGATGGGTTCCCACTCCCTACCTCCTCAGAACAACATACAGCCTGCCAATGAGGCAATGGCTCATAAGGCGATTCTCCAAGAGCCAAAGTATGTAGTTGATTGCTTCTCCACAGCCATGGCATGTGTACAACTGAAACTGTCAAACAGGGAAAGTGTGGTGTCTCTGTATGAGACAAAGGAGGCCACAGGCAAAAGAGTATCACAACTATTTCAAACAACAAAGGTGATGCTGTCTCAAATAGAACAAACAACCTTTAACCATCTTCAGCGATATGTCAAAAATGCTGATGAAAGCAAAGCTGAGAAAATCCTGCGTTTCTGCACAGAGTCTTCTGTCATCTGTGTTGACAAAATTCTGGTGTGCTTCAATGCTGAAACAGGGCTGAACAGAAGGCCTGTTGCTCATACCTGTGGAGCTACTCTTGAAGTACCGTGCACTTACACTTGCTATCCTGATTTTCGCATGGAGATTGACAACATCCTTTCCAGCAATTACTTGGAAATGGACATCATTTGAACTTGCTGGAAGTCTTTTTTCTGGATTAATAATTACAGCTGTAATTGATTACAAATATGTTTACCCTTGATTTCACTGTTTTCTAAATTTGTTATTGAAATGTTGAATGCATTCTGCTATATAGTGATCAGTCATCGGTTTTATTTTCAGATCGTGTAATGTTATGTTCTGTTGCATTTCATAAGGATTTTCTTTCATTTCTAATATGCTCGTACATTGATTGTAGGTTTCACTACTGCTAACACCATGTTTGAGGCTGGTGTCAAAGTTCGGCTCACATGAAAGCCACCTATACTCATTTTGCTGTGTCTAGCTGTTTATAGGAACTGTTGAAGAATCCAGGCAAGAAGAAAGAGATATACATTTGATTTCATGGTGAAAGGTCCATGTACTTTTAGTTTTTTGTTGAGTAAAAACGATTTAAAGTTAATGATGATGATTTTCAGTCATTTGTGTTTGTTGTCTGTACAGTGTATATTTCAAGTTAAGAAATAAAAGTTTGATTATATTTCAGTTTATTTGTCCCATATTACAAAAACATATACCATGACTTCATTATAAAAGTGGTGACTAAGGTCAAAGTATCATTTGAATTAATTTACATTTTATTAAAGCTCATCAGTCCTGGTGCCATGTGCACTTATGGACATCCTTGTGTTCGAACACGGTGTTTGTTATGGAATAAACTGTAGGTCGCAGGTCGATGATCGATTTTGTAATCGTATCATCAGATCTGCGGCCGTATGTTCTGGACACTCGGGTGAAGAGAGGAGCTGAGCTGTCAACTGATCACCACCTGGTGGTGAGTTGGATCAGGTGGCGGGGGAAGATGCTGGACAGACCTGGCACACCTAAACGTATTGTGAGGGTGTGCTGGGAACGCCTGGCAGAAGCCCCAGTCCGGGAGATCTTCAACTCCCACCTCCGGCAGAACTTCGACAGCATTCCGAGGGAGGCTGAGGACATTGAGTCCGAATGGACCATGTTCCGCACCTCCATTGTTGAGGCTGCTGCTCAGAGCTGTGGCTGCAAGGTGGTTGGTGCCTGTCGTGGTGGTAACCCCCGAACCAGATGGTGGTCACCAGAGGTGAAGGGAGCCATCAAGCTGAAGAAAGAGTCCTATCGGGCTTGGTTAGCCTGTGGGACTCCGGAGGCAGCTGACAGGTATCGACAGGCCAAGCGGAATGCAGCTCGGGTAGTGGCCAAAGCAAAAACTCGGGTGTGGGAGGAGTTCGGTGAGGCTATGGAAAAAGACTTTCGGATGGCATCGAAGCGATTCTGGCAAACCGTCAGGCGACTCAGGAGGGGAAAGCAGTGCTTCACTCACACTGTTTATAGTGCGGGGGGGGTGCTGCTGACTTCAACTGAGGCTATAGTCGGACGGTGGAAGGAATACTTCGAGGACCTTCTGAATCCCACTGACACGCCTTCTGTAGTGGAAGCAGAGTCTGGGGATGAGGGGGATGACTTGACCATCACTGGGGGTGAGGTCACTGAGGTAGTTAAACAACTCCTTGGTGGCAGAGCCCCTGGGGTGGACGAGATTCGCCCTGAGTTCCTGAAGGCTCTGGATGTTGTAGGGCTGTCTTGGTTGACACGCCTCTGCAACATCGCGTGGAGATCTGGGGCAGTGCCATTGGATTGGCAGACCGGGGTGGTGGTCCCCATCTTTAAGAAGGGAGACCGGAGGGTGTGCTCCAACTTTCGGGGGATCACACTCCTCAGCCTCCCCGGTAAGGTCTATGCCAGGGTGCTGGAAAGGAGGGTGCATCCGTTAGTCGAACCTCGGATTCAGGAGGAACAATGCGGTTTTCGTCCTGGTCGTGGAACGCTGGACCAGCTCTTTAACCTCTCAAGGATATTCGAGTGTGCGTGGGAGTTTGCCCAACCAGTCTACATGTGCTTTGTGGACTTGGAGAAGGCATTCGACCGTGTTCCTCGGGGTGTTCTTTGGGAAGTTCTGCAGGAGTATGGGGTGTCTGGCCCATTGTTGCGGGCCATTCAGTCCTTGTACAACCACAGTGAGAGCTTGGTCCGTATAGCCGGTAATAAGTCGGATTTGTTTCCTGTGGGTGTTGGACTCCGTCAGGGCTGCCCTTTGTCACCGATTCTGTTCATAATTTTTATGGACAGAATTTCTAGGCGTAGCCAGGTGGCGGAAGGCTTCTTCCTTGGTGGCTTCAGAGTCTCATCTCTGCTTTTTGCAGATGATGCGGTTCTGTTGGCTTCATCAGGGGGGGGCCTCCAGCTCGCAGTGGAACGGTTCGCAGCCGAGTGTGAAGCGGCTGGCATGAGAATCAGCACCTCTAAGTCTGAGGCCATGGTCCTCAGCCGGAAAAGGGTGGAGTGCCATCTCCGGCTCAGGAACGAGTTCTTGCCTCAAGTGGAGGAGTTTAAGTATCTTGGGGTCTTGTTCACGAGTGATGGGCGAAGGGAACGGGAGATCGACAGGCGGATCGGGGCTGCTTCTGCAGTGATGCGGACGCTGCACCGGTCCGTCGTGGTGAAGAGGGAGCTTAGCGTAAAAGCGAAGCTCTCGATTTACCGGTCGATCTACGTTCCTACCCTCACCTATGGTCACGAGCTTTGGGTAGTGACCGAAAGAATAAGATCGCGAATACAAGCGGCAGAAATGAGTTTCCTTCGAAGGGTGGCTGGCCTCTCCCTTAGAGATAAGGTGAGGAGTGCGGCCATCTGGGAGGGGCTCAGAGTAGAGCCGCTGCTCCTCCACATCGAAAGGAGCCAGTTGAGGTGGCTCGGGCATCTGATTAGGATGCCTCCTGGCCGCCTCCTGGGTGAGGTGTTCCGGGCATGTCCCACCGGGAAGAGGCCCCGTGGTAGACCCAGGACACGCTGGAGAGATTATGTATCTCGGCTGGCCTGGGAACGCCTTGGGGTCCCTCCGGATGAGCTGGAGGAGGTGGCTGGGGAGAGGGAAGCTTGGGCTTCTCTGCTTAGGCTTCTGCCCCCGCGACCCGGCCCCGGATAAGCGGAAGAAAATGGATGGATGGATGGATGGATAAAGCTCATCAGGACAGGTGTGTTTTGACCTTTTCTCATAACCTTCTGGTTGCTCTACATACAGTTCACAGTCTATTGGTGCATGCAAGTAAGCTGTCTTAACATCCATTTGGTGTAAGACTAAGCCTTCTTGTGCTGCTTTCTGCATGATCACTCTCACACTTGTCATATCAGCTGTGGGTGAGAAAGTCTCTTCAAAATCAACTCCTAATTTCTGGTTGTAGCCCTTTGCTACAAACCTTGCTTTGTATCTACACTGATAAAAATATCCTGCCCTATCTACATAATAAAATTAAGGCAACTATTTGCATAATTTACTTATGTTGATCAAGCAAGACTGTTCTGTGTTTAAAGTACTTACTTATTTTTTTACATGAAATATAAAATCCAAGTAAAGTGAACTTAATTTTGTCAAGTAGATCAAGCAAAACTAACTTTGTATAAATCACTCAAATTTTTCAATGTAGTAAATTAAATTAGCAAGTAAAAGCAACTTTATTTCATTATGTAGATCAAACAAACGTTTGTATAAATTACTTAATTTTGTATTTAATGTATTTGATTTTTGATTTTTCTTAAGTAGAATTAACTTGATTTTTGCATGTACATGTAAAGCAAAGCTATTTGGTAAATGGACTAGTTCTTATATTGCACTTTTCTACTCTGTCTGAGCACTCATACAACACTTTTACATTTACCAATTCACACAAGCACTTCCATGAGTTATTGTCTAACATTCACACACATTCATGCTCCAATGCTTGCGTCGGAGAGCAACTTGGGGTTCAGTATCTTGCCCAAGGATACTTTGGCATGCAGCCTGGAGCGGCCAGGAATCGAACCGCTGACCTTCCAATCAGTAGGTGACCTGCTGTACCTCCTGAGCACAAATACAGATTCTATTCAATAGAATCTGTATTGAGAGTTATTTTAAAGTAGCATTTCATATTGAACATGTATTCAATCTTATCTGAATTGCATGCCTGATAATGACAAAAACTTCATAAGCAAAGGAGTGATATTGGGGGCAAAAAGCATTTCTCATGTCAGAAATGATCACTTTTTTGTGCCACTTGTTTTATTTTGAATATGCAAATATGTGAACAACACACCAAAAAACCAGAAAGTTTGTCTCCCCTAGAAGTGCCAGACCGATTGACAAAGATGTGTAGTATGAAAGCAAAAAGCGGGTTAACAAACAAAAAGAGGAAAGACTTCCAAGCCATCGGGATCTTTTTTCTGTATCAGATTAGAAACACATACTGCAGCAAATCAAAACAGCACGTAGATAAAAAAAAGATGCTTTTTTTCCCAAACTTTCTCCTATCAAAGGAACACAAATCATTTGAATCTTCTAGAAACATTTGACAAGTAAAACAAGAGGCAAGAGAGTAAAGAACTGTTGACTCGTGTTCAGTTCTGCTCCCCGGCTTCATGAGTTCCATGAATCAAGCAGCTAGCTCAAACTTTTATACAAAATACAAGCTAAATAAAAGCACTGAGATTAAAGTGGTTTCCACAGGTAGAACAGAGGAAACAAAATACAACCAATCAGGCTCAAAAACAACTGTGAGCAGAAACAAGGTCTGTCGCAGTTTATTGGAAACATTTAATAATTTTATTAAACATTGTACATGGAGCAATGATTGTTAAAAAAAAGAAAAAACTATGTGTGTGTGTGTGTGTGTGTGTGTGTGTGTGTGTGTGTGTGTGTGTGAAGTACATACACAATTTAAGTCCATTTTGCATTGGCAGAGAAAATGTATTTACGAAAGGCATATCAGTTCCATTGCAATATTAACCTACATTCCTCAGGGTTTACAACTTAAGAAGACATCCATGTAGATGTCATGATAGAAATGATCGAGCCTCTGTCTCACTGAGAGGATAAGCTCCTCATCCCCTTCAAGTCCATGCAGCATTCTCGCAAATCCCCGGTAGTGGACATGTTTCTCTGGCCATGATGTGAGGATCTGGAAGAGGACCTGCAAAGTGAGATATGTCAATTTCAACATAGATTTAATTATGTCATGTGACCTTTCATACTATGACAGTCACACTAATCACCTCCCTGTACATGTTTGTAACTCTTTTAATAGTTAGTTTAAGCTCCTGCAAAATTTAATGGTGAAATTTTATTATAAATTGGCAAAGATAATATACAAGGCATATAAGGAAAGCAATACCTACTATTCACACTTGTGTTTATCTTAGAAATGCATTACCATCTTTAAATAGCTGGGGGCTCTCATGTATATATATATATATATATATATATATATATATATATATATATATATATATATATAAAATGTGACCTTTTGCAAAGCAGAAAGGTCACGTAATGTTAGCTAGCTAACAAATTGACTAATGCTATCCTAGCATATTAATTAACAGGTAGAAAAAGACAAAACCACGTACCTCCATGACATTCAATGAATAATTTGTAGCCTTTGTCCAGTTTTGAACGTGTTGTCTGCATGTCATAGTATATCCTAAAACCATATTTGTGGCAAATGTATTAGACTCTGTAAACTCCATTCACCGGAAGTAAAGATCTCCAGAATCGAGCCAAACGGAAGTTGTGTAACGTCATGTGAAAAGGATCTATACCAAATGAACAACGCAGATGAAACGCAGTAAAGATAAGATTATTTTTTGTTGTGTGGATGAACTTAAAAAGATTGGCTCCTAGTACTTGAACAATTCATTTTCTGAAAAAACTTATAATGTCTTGTATCTTGAACAAATGTTTTTGCCCTCATTACTATGTATATTTGTGTAAAAATACTAACTTGATTTTTTATTGTTGATTTCACAGATTCACTTATGTTAAATTTACTTCACCGCAGAACCATTTTTATCAGTGTATTTGACCCATTAGTGTCACTTTTCAGGGTATAGACCCATTTACTCCCCACTGTCTTTCTGCCTGGGGGCAGTTGGGTGAGAACGAAGGTCTCATTTTCCTCCAGTGATTGCATTTCCTCATTCATGGCATCTTTCCACTGCCTTGAATGAGATGACATCATAGCTTCTTGGTAAGTTTGAGGAATGTCACATACTGCTCTATAACAAGAATCCACACATATTTGTAGTTTGTCCTCAGTCTCAAACTCTTGTAGGTAAAGTGGCCTTCTTTTTATCCGAGGTGGATTTCTTCTCTGCATTGTCTCAGTACCTTTACTTGGTTGTGTCCTTTCAGTCTGTTCAGGTAAAGTCTCTGTGACATTACATTCCTCACCTTCATCTGGTACATTTTTCACATCCTCATTAACATTTTCGTTGTCATCACTTTCCTGGGGATATTCTTCCCTATCACCACATTCTATGTATGGTTCAAGCTTTTGTGTTTCTTTGTCCCTCGCTGTCTTGGTTGTAAATTTCACTAACCTGTGTTTTTGAACCTTATCTGCATCTGGATAATATACCAGGTAGGCTAGGCTGTTTTTATCATACCCAATGAAGATGCCTTCTTCACACTTGGATTCAAGCTTCCCTTTCTCTTGTTTGTAAACAAAACATGTTGTTCCAAATTTCTGCAGTTTGGATATGTTTGGTTCTTTTCCAGTGAATAGCTCGTACGGTGTTCTTTTTGTGCGTCTACTGTAGCACCTGTTTCTCACGTAAGCAGCTGTCTGCATGGCGTAGTTCCATAGTTTGTCTGGTAACCCGCTCTCTAGTAGTAAGCATCTACTCACATCATACAGGGTTCGCCAACCTCTCTCTGCTGTGCCGTTTTGATGGGGTGAATAGGGTGCAGATTTCTCATGCCTAATCCCATTCTTGGTTAACAGTGTTTGAAAGTCTCTGTTTGTAAATTCAGTGCCGTTGTCTGAACGGATACAGTTTATTTGTCCATAAGGCTCTGTGTCGGCCAAAAACCTTTCGGTGGCTTGTACTGCATCACTTTTTGCTTTTAGAAAGTACACAAAAATGGTACCAGAGTAATCATCAGTGAAAGACTGTGCATATCTGTATCCTTCTATAGTTGGAGTTTGCATGGGGCCAGCTAAGTCTGTGTGCACTAGCTGCAGCGGCCCTTTGGCTCTCCTGTCTGGCTCCCTACTTCTTGTCTGGGTGAACTTTCCTTGTATACACACTTTACATGACTGAGTTGGTTTGTCTGCACTTCCTTTTATCTCCATACCCTTTACAACACCTTGTAACTTTTGAACATCGTCATAATTGCAATGACCTAAAATTTCATGCCAGGTTTGAATGTCATGAAACCCCTTACATTTGTTAACATCCTCTTCAACAACAGGTAAGTAACACAAATTTCCACTTTCATGAATATCAAACCTGCTACCATCTTTGGTAACCATGCAGCTGTCCTCTTTCTTGAAGGTGATCGTTGCGCCTCCGTTTGCTGCTCTGGCCACTGAGAAGATGTCATGTGGGTATGACGGCACATACCGTGCCTCCCGTAGGTGTGCTCTGTGTTGTCGTCCAGCGTTGTCTAGCAGACCTATCAGCGCTGTTCCTCTCCGCTGTGCTATTCTGCTGCACTTGGTCCTGTCTGCTAACTCCACTGAGTGGGACTCCGGCTGGAATGAATCATCAAAGTCTTTAAAGTTCTTAATGTCATTCACGATGTGGGATGTTGCTCCTGCGTCGACCATGATGCCTTTCATTTTCACGTTGTTTGGTGGCACCTTGTACTTAGTGTGTTTTGCCCTATAGAAGTGGTCTTGGTCAGGGTTTTGTTCTTCTGTCACTTTTCTAACTTCATCTTGCTTCCCCTTTTTCTTACACAGGGATTCCTGATGTGTGCTACTTTTGCAGTAATTGCACCACACTTTTCGATAACATTTTCTTGCTTTGTGTCCTTTTATCCCACACTTATAACATGTCACATCAATGTCCTCATCTTTTCTGCTGGTGGCACGTGTTTTGGTGGAGCCACGACCTTGTACCACAAATGTTTTCATCATGTTGTCTGCAGATTCTTTTATTCATTTCCTCTGCCTCTTCATATATTCTCAGTCTTCTTTTAAAGTCGGCAAATGTAACATTATCTTCATTCTGTGTTACATGGACAGCAAGTGGCTTGAACGAGTCTGGTAGCCCACCTAGGATCATGGCTATAATCAGTCCATCACTCATGGTTTCACCTGCGTCTCTCAACACTGCAATGGTGTTCTCTGCCCTTATCAAATAATCTGTGACACTCTCATTGTCCTTCTTCCGTAGTTTGGTCAGTGTTGTGTACAGATTTATTATTCGAGGCTTGCTCTTTCCTGCGTAATGTTCTTTCAGGATTTTTAGAGCCTTTCTGCCATCATCAGCAGCTTCATGTCTTATCAGCGATAGGCTTTTATCATCTATCAGTCTTATCAGTTCAGCATACCAGTCGGCATTATTCTGTCTTTGGCTAATTCTCCCGCGTCATTACTAACGGGCTGCTTTAGAATAGTCTCTTTCAGCTTCAGAGTATGTAAGTAGCCTAGGAATCTGGTTTCCCATAGGTCATACTTATCGGATCCGTCGAACAGAAGTTGCGGTGCTTGGATCCCTATCGCTCTGCTTGCCATTCTGCCCGTGTGCCTTTCTTGCTGTAGTCTCTGTGCTGAGTCGTCCCTTTTATTTTCATCAGTCCCCGCGTTATATGTCGCGTCAAAAACTTCTTCTGACAATGTGCGTACTCACTTATCTCCTGAGCGATTCACTCAGCACAAAGCAAAATTCCCGCGTAATACATCGCGCTTTACTTCTTGGAAAGCTGAGCTGTCTTGTGTCCAACCGTTACTGGGCCCATAACCTGTTGAGCTTGGTTGCGCAGCCTTCTTTCTTGCGTGTGGACGGACAAGCGAGACGTGACTCCATTTCCTTTTAGCCTTTAGGCATATTTATTAAACAGAACAGGCTCGGTTTGTACAGCCTCTCAAACAACATATATACAGCACAGGTTTCTCCGTCCGATCCTCTTTGTTGACGGTTACCATGGGGAGAGCAAACACATAAACGTAATGACGTCACACTCCGACGTACCGTGAAGCGTCAACCAACATTTCCCATCTAATGAGCAAGGGCGCTACCAAAATAAAATAGTCACACTTAACACAAGCAAACATAAAAAAAAAAGATTACAAAACAAGTTGATTTATAATTGCCCTTGTAGAATTGCAAAATCATCAGGTATTTTCTATTGAGTAATAGACCAAACTTGTGATTTAAATAATAAAATAGAATAATTTACAAAACTTGAAGTATTTAAAATAAACCATTGGAGGGCACTGCTTTTGTGAGGGCAGTGACATAGTAATAACTTATCATTACTCTGGGACTGTAAATGTTAAAGCTCGTCTGTAAACTGGCATGGCATAAATTTAACTACCTAGTAGCTTCAAGATATCATAATAATACAATTTTTGAGTCAGCTCTAAGCGGCAGCTAGAGTGTTTTGGTTGGTTAAAATTTGATGTGGATGCTCTTCTTCCACTGAATCAAAGCAAAAAGAAAAGAAAATATCAGGAACAGAGGGGCAATGAGCTAAAAGATGTATGTTTTACTTCATGTGCTCTATTACATGCTACTGTTAAAACACCTTGGTTTTCACAACTTAATGTTGACCAACCACAAGGATGAGGCAACAACGTTGGAAAAGAAAACAGATTGAAATTGCAAAAGAGGATGCTGATAGCATTGGTATGGGTGGTTGCATACAGCCCACAGATTAGTCTCAGCTATTTTAATCTGCTCTGAGTTTGATAAGGCATTCTTCTGCAGTGGATTCATCAACAACCAACAAGAAAGCTTTACAAAAGGTACCTATCTCATGATTCACAAATTGTGTGATTCCCTAGAAATATTTTTGTTCTTTGAATATGTATATGTATACAAATATAGCAGGAAATTCACTTGTTCATACTGTTGTATAAAGTAAAAAAAAAACTGATTGCTGGAATATTTTGTCATTTGCAGAGATAATGTTAAATAATAAAATTGGCTAAATTATCAAAACTGAGTTAAACTGCTTAATTCAAGAGAGAACACTGCTTTCATGAGGACAGTGATTTTTGAAGTTATTCACAGTAGTTGTACCACTTTTCAAAAAATAAGGGTGATGTGCAGAGCTGTAGCAACTACAGGGGGATAAAGGTGATGAGCCATTACATGAAGATGTGGGAAAGAGTTGTTGGAGCTAGGCAGAGCCAGCCCAAGCCTTGAAGGGGCAAGATTTTCTTTGGGGCCCCCTTCATACCATTTCATTGTCCCCTGAACTTTATCGTTATTAATACTGGAGGGTTAAAGTTGATTATTCATTTTTTTTTTAGGATGTATTACTGTTTCAGCCTTTTCAACTCAATTTTTCAATTCAATTACATTTTATTTATACAGTGCCAACTCACAATAGTCGCCTCAAGGTACTTTATACTGTAAGGTAAAGACCCTACAACAATTACATCGAAAACCCAACAGTCATCCTAATCTTAAAAATAGAGAGAGTGTCTGTCTTCTGAATCCAAGCTAGGAGCTGGTTCCACAGGAGAGGGGCCTGAAAGCTGAAGGCTCTGCCTCCTATTCTACTCTTAAGTAGGAACCACAAGTAAGCCAGCAGTCTGAGAGCAAAGTGCTCTATTCAGGTGATACAGTACTATGAACCAATGAAGAGAAGCCAATATGTGAGAAATATGCGCTATCTCTAGTCCCTGTCAGTACTCTAGCTGCAGCATTTTTGGATCAGCTGAAGGCTTTTCAGGGAGCTTTTAGGACAGCCTGATAATAAATAATAAATAAATAAATAAATAAAGTAATAAATTCATGAATTAGCTTTTTAGCATCAGTATGAGACAGAAAAATTAGAGCAGGGATCCTCAAATCCAGGCCTCAAGGTCCGTGTCCTGCAGCTTTTAGATGTGTCCCTGATCCAACACACCTGAATCAAATGGCTGAATTACTTCCTCAGTCTGCAGTCAAGTTCTCCAGAGTCCTGCTAATGACTTCTATATTTGACCCAGGTGTGTTGAAGCAGAGACACATCTAAAACCTGCAGGACACCAGACCTCGAGGCCTGGATTTGAGGATCCCTAATTAGAGTGTAGCCTACTCATTAAATTAGTGTTGTTACAAATGTACAAATCTGGACAGTTAGAAAAGTCTCTTCTTTCTTTTAGGAAATTGGCATTTGTAAAAAATTAAAACAAACCAAAAAAGTTTCATGACAAATGTGGGTGAGCTTGGGGGGCCCCCCTGGTGGTCAGGGGGCCTATGCAGCTCTGGAGTTAGGTGAAGAAGAGAGGTGATGATCAGTGAGCAGCAGTATGGCTTCACACTGAGAAAGAGCACTGCAGATGTGATGTTTGCTTTGAATGTTGATGGAGAAGTACAGGTGCTGGTCATAAAATTAAAATATCATGAAAAAGTTGATTTATGTCAGTAATTTCAATTAAAAAGTGAAACTTGTGTATTATATTTATTCATTACACACAGACTGATATATTTCAAATGTTTATTTCTTTTCATTTTGATGATTATAACTGACAACTAATGAAAACCCCAAATTCAGTATCTCAGAAATTTAGAATATTTTGAAAAGGTTCAATTTTGAAGACACCTGGTGCCACACTCTAATCAGCTAATTCACTCAAAACACCTGCAAAGGCCTTTAAATGGTCTCTCAGTGTAGTTCTGTAGGCTACACAATCATGGGGAAGACTGCGGACTTGACAGTCATCCAAAAGACGACCTTTGACACCTTGCACAAGGAGGGCAAGACACAAAAGGTCATTGCTAAAGAGGCTGGCTGTTCACAGAGCTCTGTGTCAAAGCACATTAATAGAGAGGCAAAGGGAAGGAAAAGATGTGGTAGAAAAAAGTGTACAAGCAATAGGGATAACCGCACCTTGGAGAGGACTGTGGAACAAAACCCATTCAAAAATGCGGGGGAGACTCACAAAGAGTGGGCTGCAGCTGGAATCAGTGCTTCAAGAAGCACCACGCACAGACGTATGCAGACATGGGTTTCAGCTGTTGCATTCCTTGTGTCAAACCACTCTTGAACAAGAGACAGCGTCAGAAGTGTCTCACCTGGGCTAAAGACAAAAAGGACTGGACTGCTGCTGAGTGCTCCAAAGTTATGTTCTCTGATCAAAGTCAATTCTGCATTTCCTTTGGAAATCAAGGTCCCAGAGTCTAGAGAAAGAGAGGAGAGGCACAGAATCCATGTTGCTTGAGGTCCAGTGTAAAGTTTCCACAGTCAGTGATGGTTTGGGGTGCCATGTCATCTGCTGGTGTTGGTCCACTGTGTTTTCTGAGGTCCAAGGTCAACGCAGCAACGCAGGAAGTTTTAGAGCACTTCATGCTTCCTGCTGCTGACCAACTTTATGGAGATGCAGATTTCATTTTCCAACAGGACTTGACACCTGCACACAGTGCCAAAGCTACCAGTACCTGCTTTAAGGACCGTGGTATCCCTGCTCTTAATTGGCTAGCAAGCCCGCCTGACCTTAACCCCACAGATTTTCTATGGGGTATTGTGAAGAGGAAGATGCGATACTCCAGACCCAACAATTCAGAAGAGCTGAACACCACTATCAGAGCAACCTGGGCTCTCTCATGTCGTGGGTTCAAGGTGTGGGTGGGATTACATCCTGGATCTGCTCTGAGCTCCTTGTTGTTTGCAATGTTATGTTGACAGACAATGTCAGGCAGGAGTCTCCATGGACTATGATGTTCGGAGACAACATTGCAATCTGTGGTGAGAGTAGGGAACAGGTTAGAAGAGGACCACAAGATGTGGAGGTATGCACTAGGCAGGGGAAATGAATGTCAGTAGAAGCAAAACAGAATACATGTGTGAATGAGGAAAGGTGAAAGGTGAACATGCAAGAAGTAGAGATAGTAGACGAGTTTCAATACCCGAAGTCACCCATCCAGGCATGAGTGCAGCCAGTGTGTGGTGGATGGTTTTTGACAGGATTATAGCAGTAAGACTGAAAGGGAAGGTTTATAACATGGTAGTGAGACCTGATACGATGTATGGTTTGGAGACGGTAGCACTAACAAAAAAAAAAAACAAGAGGCCAAGCTGGAGGTGGCAGAGTTGAAAATTTTGACCAGATTAGAAAGGAATATATCAGAGGGACAGTTCATGTAGAGCAGTTTGGAAACAAAGTTAGAGAGGCAAGGCTGAGATGGCTCTGACGTGTGTGAAGGAGGGATGGTGGATATATTAGACAAAGGATGTTGAAAATGAAGCTGCAGTCTGGAGAAAAAGAGTAAAAGGTTCATAGATTTAGTGAAGGAGGACATACACAGGGTTGATATGGCAGAAGATGCTCAGCATAAGGTCAGATTGAGACAGACGATTCACTATGGCAACCCCAAAAACAGGGCTCTTCAACTCCAGACCTCTGGAGCCCCTGTCTCTGCTTCAACACACCTGAGTCAAATATAGAAGTCATTAAAAGGACTCTGGAGAACTTGACTGCATACTGAGGAGGTAATTCAGCCATTTGATTTAGGTGTGTTGGATCAGGGACACATCTAAAAGCTGCAGGACAGGGGCTCTCGAGGCCTGGAGTTGAAGAGCCCTGCCCTAAAAGGAACAGAAGAAGAAGAAGAAGAATCATTCAAAAAAGTTTATTTCAGAAAAATATGTTTTGTGGAGGGTTACAAATTTTAGGATAATGTAATCTAACTATTCCAAAACCTTCAGTCACCAATCATTGTCCCCTTTCATGCATGTGTAATTGTTGAGAAATTATGGTGACATACTGGTCTCGTAACACTGTCGCTAATTTGGACACTCTTTAGTTTCCTGTAACAGTTTTTTCTTCTCTCTCTTCTTTGATGCAATTGTCAGAAGAAAAGTCATTCTCAGTCTCTTAGTGCAGTTCTCAACACAGTTAATTTTTCATAACACAGAATCAACTGTGCAAAAGACACTACTACAATCAAAATCTTTTTTACATATGTCAAAACATGAAAAGGAAGTCTATCACTTCAACTCTCTGTTGAATGAATAAAAACCTTTCACCACCATTTTAAGACATAGACATCAAATTATTTTTTACTAGTTTCAAAACTTTATTGACTTTGGAGGCAAACATGTGGGCATACAGACATTCAGCAGCCACTTCACTGGTTACACCTGTTTAACTACTCGTTAATGAAAATATCTAGTCAGCATTTAGGGACGTCAAGATAGAATGCAGTAGTTCAAATTGAGCATCAGGGATAAAGGTTGAGTGAAAGTGGCATGGTTGTCTGAGCGCTTCAGAAATTGTTAACCTGCTGCTGCTCAGGTATAGATAGCCTGTTGTACTTGTCAGGCACCACTTTCTTCATCACACCTTTCTGCAGCTCTGAAAGCTGGCTAACTTCGCTCCATGCTGCCTGATCTTAGCCTCTAGTCCATGGAGGGTACCACTCCTTATTGCTGTTCATCTTGTAGCCAAGCATCTCAAGGCCCACTGCTGGCATGTTATACATCAACTGATAGATCAACTGATCAGTTATACATCAACTGTTGCATAACTGATCAACTTATCCCAGCGAGAGGGGTTTTACACACACACACACACACATATATATATATATATATATATATATATATATATATATATATATATATATATATATATATATATATATATACAGGCCTTAACAACTAGATGGATAGATTATAATTGATCTGTTGCTTTTATAGCTTTGATCACGTCTGAGTTGAAAACATTGCTCTCAGCTGCAAGCCACGACCTTCACTTCTAAATGCATTATATTGGCTGTTCACTTTGAGCTCTAAATGTTTAAGAATAATTTTAATTTTTAGAGACTCTCAGTGCTGAAGACACTGAAACTGAAGACAGATTAGAATTAATTTCAAAGATGACTTTTACATGAATTCATATTATTTTCTTTATGCAGGTCTCAAGACAACGATGGAAATGACCACTGTCACTTTTGATCAAATCAATACAACTGCTGCACTTGATGAAAATGGCTCTGTGTATATTGACACGTATGGTGGACTGAGACAGTCTGTCCACATCATCTCTCTCATTCTTTATTCCCTGGTCTTTGTCCTTGGTGTGTTGGGGAATGGAATGGTTATCTGGGTGACTGGGTTCAAGATGAAGAAAACAGTTAACACAGTTTGGTACCTCAACCTTGCTGTGGCTGACTTCCTCTTCACTGCATTTCTGCCACTGACTGTGACATACACAGCTATGGATTTCCACTGGCCATTTGGCAAGTTCATGTGCAAGTTGAACACCACGATCAGCCATCTGAATTTGTTTGCCAGTGTCTACATTCTGGTGGTGATCAGTGTGGACAGATATGTGTCTGTGGTGTGGCCTGTCTGGGCTCAGAACCACCGAAATGTACGCAAGGCATCCTGTGTGAGTCTGGGTGTTTGGGTGGTGGCTTTGATTCTCTGCACTCCATACCTCATCTTCAGGGACACTGAGAAAAATTCTCAAGACCAAACCATCTGTTTCAACAACTATGCTCTTTCTGATGACAACACAACAAGATCTGTGATTCAGTTAAGAAAATTTCGTCATCAGGCCATTATCATCACCCGCTTTCTCCTGGGATTTGTAGCGCCCTTCACTGTCATTGCCTCCTGTTATGCTGTCATCATCCATCATCTCAGAAGAAACCCCACTCTGGCCAGCCAGTCAAGTCGTCCCTTTAAAATTATTGCTGCCATTATCATCACTTTTTTCTTGTGCTGGGCTCCCTTCCACATCATGAGTCTAATTGAACTAGTGAACTTCACGTCAGATACATCAAGTGAAATGTTAGAACATGTCATGACTATAGGGATCCCTCTGGCTACCAGTCTGGCCTTTCTCAACAGCTGCATGAATCCACTGTTGTACGTGTTCCTTGGCCAAGATTTTAAGGATAAAGTTCGCAAATCCATCCTGAAAGCATTGGAGATTGCCTTTCGGGAAGTGGAGACAGATGCTCACACTTTTAAGAAGTCAGTGGACACCAGTCAGAGCCAAGTTTTGAATACTGAAGTATAAAAAAAACAAATACTGAAACTGTAAATGGCAAAGAATTGTGAAACAAAAATATCAAATTACTTTTTGGCTTTTTGGTTGCTATAGTATTAATCTGATGGATGACCAATATAGTAGATCTATGCTGTCTTTTTGGCATCTCTTTTACTTACACCAGTGCATTTGAGTTGCTTCCATTTTGGATCTAAAAGAAAATGTAAAATTCCACTCCTTGAACAAAAGAACCAGTCAGTGATTTCAAAAGTAGTATTAAGCTTGTTATTGGTTGACTTTGTGTTACACAACCAACAAGTAAGATTTGGTTGATATTTGGATAAATGACAGTTACAACAAAAGCCATCTTAGGTAAAAGTAAAGTGGGCTGTTAAACTGTGTTGTAAGTATAACTCATTTGGTCTGTCTGTTCATTTTCATTCGATAAATGTAACATTTGTCTCTTAATATGAGCTGACTACCACCGATTCCTTTTCAGCTCAAACATATAAACATTTACAGCTGCTATTTCTTAATTAGCATAACAACAGTCTGGCATATTCCTTGTTAATATACATGATAATTATGATGTCTTTATGGTTAAAGTAGTAGCTGCGATGTACAACAATTTTCTAAAGTTTAATAAAATGTAACTCCTTTATACATGCTTGATTCAATATAAACAATGCCATGAATAATCTCTTTCTTTCACTTTTTCTGAGCTCCTTTTGGCACCAATAAATGATGACGATAATTCTGAGCTATCTGTGTGTGTTTGGATTTCAGTGTTTCTCCACTTATAATATGCATCACCACACAATTGCACATAGCACCAATTTTGCCAGACTTCCTCAGACAAAGTCAATTATTAACTGAAACTCAAATAATGTCAGAGAAAAGGGACAGCTTACTAAAGTGTTTCCATAGGAGTTATGGTGGTTTTTAAAAGAAAAAAATAAACAAACAAAAACCATCTGAGGTAATCTAAAAACAGAATAAAACAGAAAAACAAAAGAAAGTGGAGGACAAGGAGAACCTAATTTGTGAGCCCAAAGTGAAAAACACAACGCAATTTTTAAAATAATGTCCAGTATCTTTGGATTTCTGTCCGAAAATTAGATTGTAACTGATGAGATCCAATAGATCATTTTAAGTCCTTTTTAATTCATGACTAGATAATACCTCTACCTCATGGAGGTGGTATCAGTCTGTGACTGAAGGTGCTTTCCTGAAGCAGCTTCCAGTCCTGGAGTGGGTGTGAGCTGTTGTACAGTGTGTTGTTCAGAGCAGTTTTAATTCAATGCACAACATGGAGAAAAACGACAAGAAATTATTCCCCTTTTAAATCACACACCGTACCAGTAAAAGGCTTCTACACTGTTACTTCACTGTTCATAAAACCGAAACAACTCAAGAATCAAAAAGGCAAAGTTGTTCAGATTTCTCCTCATAACAGGAAAGACAGAAAAGAAAGCAAACAGCATGTCAACTGCCAGTTACATATGAACCTGACTGTTGTGTAATTAAAAATGATTGCACATCCCCTAAATAGTATAGTAAATGTTATTTGACAAAGGCCATCACATACTACTCACCGTAAAAGAAAGCTTTTTGTTTTCTTTTTGAGAGGATTTTGACTTTTAACATGGAAAGGTTCCTGTCATAATTACGATTTCTCTAAAGTCTTTGGTTGTGAAATGTATATGACTTCTATGCCTGTGTCTAGTTGAAATATTGTTTTATCACTCAGTGCACTGCAGCTTGGAAAAAAAGAAAGAAAAGGTGTGAACAGCTGTATTCATGTACATTCATTGAGCTGTAGTAGCTGCTGTAGATTATTAGTTTTACTCTTCAAATCTAGTGGGTTAGAAGAGAAACTGGCCATTGTTTTGGAATAAGTATTTCGATTGTGGGTGAATTTGCGAAACTCAAATAACATTAAGGTAATCTGTTTAATAAAGAAAACATCTTTCATTTGCACTGCAGATGTTGATTTCTTCTTGACTTTATGGCTTATTGTGACAGAAAAGAAAATAAGGTGAAAATAAGACAAGCTCATAAATAGAAATGACATGTCACCAAAAATGACACAGTAATAAAGACCGTATATGTACAATACACTTCAGTACAGTGTAAATTAACCCAAAAATGTATTTTCCATTTTTTAATATAAAATCTACAGCTTAAAAAGATGTTGCTCATGCACTGCCCTATACCAAGTTAACCCTATATAGCCAGTGATATCATGATATGTTATCTGTAATTTAACCAGTGTTTTTGAGATTTTTGGACTTTTATATTTTGTTCATTGAATGTTCTGTTTGATTCCTGGTTGGTTAATGTTTATATTTGCTTCATGTATAATTACTTTGTGTATTCCGTTGCGTTCATAGTTCCTGGTTGCTTTAGAGTTTAGTTCTCCCTCAGTGTTCTTTCCTCATGTGTCAATCTTCCTGTATTACAGTGCCTTGCGAAAGTATTCGGCCCCCGAATGTTTTCAACATTTTGCCACATTTCAGGCTTCAAACATAAAGATATAAAATTTAAATTTTTTGTGAAGAATCAACAACAAGTGGGACACAATTGTGAAGTGGAATGAAATTTATTGGGTGTGTCAAACTTTTTTAACAAATAAAAAACTGAAAAGCGGGGCGTGCAATATTATTCGGCCCCCTTGCGTTAATACTTTGTAGCGCCACCTTTTGCTGCAATTACAGCTGCAAGTTGCTTGGGGTATGTCTCTATCAGTTTTGCACATCGAAAGACTGAAATTCTTGCCCATTCTTCCTTGCAAAACAGCTCGAGCTCAGTGAGGTTGGATGGAGAGTTTGTGAACAGCAGTCTTCAGCTCTTTCCACAGATTCTCGATTGGATTCAGGTCTGGACTTTGACTTGGCCATTCCAACACCTGGATACGTTTATTTGTGAACCATTCCATTGCAGATTTGGCTTTATGTTTTGGATCATTGTCTTGTTGGAAGATAAATCTCCGTCCCAGTCTCAGGTCTCTTGCAGACTCCAACAGGTTTTCTTCCAGAATGGTCCTGTATTTGGCCCCATCCATCTTCCCATCAATTTTGACCATCTTCCCTGTCCCTGCTGACGAAAAGCAGGCCCAATCCATGATGCTGCCACCACCATGTTTGACAGTGGGGATGGTGTGCTCAGGGTGATGAGCTGTGTTGCTTTTACGCCAAACATATCGTTTTGCATTGTGGCCAAACAGTTCGATTTTGGTTTCATCTGACCAGAGCACCTTCTTCCACATGTTTGGTGTGTCTCCCAGGTGGCTTGTGGCAAACTTTAAATGAGACTTTTTATGGATATCTTTGAGAAATGGCTTACTTCTTGCCACTCTTCCATAAAGGCCAGATTTGTGCAGTGTAGAACTGATTGTTGTCCTATGGACAGACTCTCCCACCTCAGCTGTAGATCTCTGCAGTTCATCCAGAGTGCTCATGGGCCTCTTGGCTGCATCTCTGATCAGTCTTCTCCTTGTTTGAGATGAAAGTTTAGAGGGACGGCCGGGTCTTGGTAGATTTGCAGTGGTCTGATACTCCTTCCATTTCAATATGATTGCTTGCACAGTGCTCCTTGAGGTGTTTAAAGCTTGGGAAATCTTTTTGTATCCAAATCCTGCTTTGAACTTCTCCACAACAGTATCTTGGACCTGCCTGGTCTGTTCCTTGGTCTTCATGATGCTCTCTGCACTTTGAACAGAACCCTGAGACTATCACAGAGCAGGTGCATTTATACGGAGACTTGATTACACACAGGTGGATTCTATTTATCATTATCAGTCATTTGGGACAATACTGGATCATTCAGAGATCCTCACTGAACTTCTGGAGTGAGTTTGCTGCACTGAAAGTTAAGGGGCCGAATAATATTGCACGCCCCATTTTTCATTTTTTTATTTGTTAAAAAAGTTTGACACATCCAATAAATTTCATTTCACTTCACGATTGTGTCCCACTTGTTGTTGATTCTTCACAAAAAATTTTCATTTTATATCTTTATGTTTGAAGCCTAAAAAGAGGCAAAAGGTTGAAAAGTTCAAGGGGGCCGAATACTTTCGCAAGGCACTGTATATTGATACCAGGATTTTTCACGAATTGGATTTGGGGATATCTGGTTTCTCAGCAGCTGTTCAGGCCCTAGTAAGGCTGCTATCACTAACTTGTGGCAGTGGTGCAGTGGGTAGGCGCTGGAAGGTTGCTGGTTCAAGCCCCTGTCTCTGCACTGCATTGTGGCCTTGGGCAAGACACTTAAACCACATTGCCTAACGGTAGCGCCTGTCTCTGACTGCATGACTGCAGATCCTTGTCTCTAGATTAGTGATCTGGAACGATCATTTCATTGTGTGCCTTGTGTGCACAATGACAATGAGTTGAATCTAACATCTATGAGGGATGCAGAAACGGTACAAACTCAAATTTAGTAGAGCTGAATCAAAGTGGATTACATCTGGAGGAGTGTTGGAGTGTCTATTTCTGCATGTTGGAGTAGAAACAAAAAAGTTCAGCTGATTGGATTTCTGAGAGGTAACCAGAAAACTGTAAGGTCTGTCAGCAAATTAGTTATGATGGCCTGAACCAAAACAATAGTAGGCCTTGGATGGCTGTGTATCTAAATCGTCTCGTGGAGATGTTATGTAAACAAATGCTCTTCGCCCCCACCTCGTGTTGTGACCTGTATGAACTGGTATCCCGGCAACCAAAGCTGACCTTATCATGAACTGCTAGTCGAGGAAGCTGGCTTGCCATCCTAGTATCCTGGCTACTTGTCTTCCCTGGCAGCCCTTCCCGTACCCACCCTAGTGCTCTCCAGGCTGTTAATGTGCTGCTGCTTTGCTGAGGTGTTTTTTGGAACCTCATAAGGTGTTCATAATGAACATAGTATGAGATGATTTTTTTTAACCTAACCATGCCAGTGTATCTCTTTCTGTTATCCTGCTAAAGGTAGCGCTAGTAAAATGGCTGCATGACCTCAGACACCTGTCCCCCCCGTTTGCTTCTGTGTTTGTATTTCTTAGATGGGTGTTCTGGAACTGTAATTTCCCCATTGTGGAACTAAAACGGTATGATGATGATACTTTATTGATCCCACAATGGGGAAATTACAGTTAACAGAACACCCATCCAAGAAGACAAACAGAACAAACATGGGTAGATAGGTGAACTGTGACCATGCTGCCCCCCTTCTGGAGGCGCTGCCATTAAAAAGACAGAAACAATAGTGAAAACATATAGGGATGAGTGAGGAAAAAAAATCATCTCATACTTTGTATACATATGCACATACACAGTATAAGCTTACGAAAACCTCTGCGACAGAGCAGAAACATATAGCATGGGAGCACTAGGGTGGGGAGGGATGGACAGGGGAGCCAGCGGAGGAGAGGGGTGGGGGGTAGGGCTACTGTGGGGCTGACTCAAACTCTCTCCTCAGCTAACAGTTCTGATAAGATGTAGAGTTCATCAGCAGCTAGGTCAGGGAGATCAGTCCAACACAGGTCACAAGAAGACAGGACAGCGGGGTCGTAGAGCATCTGTTTACAAACATCCCAGAGACAATTTGATAAGCAGCAGTCCAAGGCCACCAGGGAGCCAAATTCCTGATTCTACGACTTGTTTTGGTACAGAATGTACTGATTAATTTGTTGACAGCCTTCAGTCTTACTGGCACCTCTCTGTGATGAAAAAATCCAATTCATCCGAATCTTCTTAGTTCGTTCCTTCGCCGTGCAGAAACAGATACATACATCTCCAAGATCTTACCCCTCCGAATCAGCTCCAGATATACAGAGTCTGAGCTTGAGTGAGTGAGTGGTGTGGGAGACACAATGGACCCAAACTCATCTGCTCTGGAACAACTTGGCCTCAAACCTTGTCATGAAGTCCACTAGTGCAGAAAATGGTGGGAAGCTGACCATGTTTTCGCGTTTATATCTCGTCCCTTAGTACAGCCATTTTTCTTGGAGGTTGTATGGGAGTTTCTCTATAATAGGTCTAATTCATCTCGAAGTGTCCAAGTAAAGCAAACCTGCTAAATAGCCATCCTCCTTGGCAGCTTGCAGTTCTGCTAAAAGGTCAGCTAAATCCCTAAGCTTCTGCAGATCCTTCACTGTGACCTTTGGAAAGCTTTCCAACTTGTTGAAAAGAGCCTGTTCGACAGCTTTGGGTGAACTGTACATCTCATCTAGGCGTTCCCCTGCCATACGCAGGTCAATCGGCGGACTCCTATGTTAACAGTCCTAATCCTCCTTACCTGTTCTGCTGACTCCCTTCCTAGATGCTTAATCAGAAGGTCGAGCTCTTCCGCAGCACACAGGTCTAAATCACTGATAGCGTTTTGGAATGATGCCTTCCAGGCCCAGTAGTTCACGGGCTGGTCATCGTACATGGTGAGACCCGAAGTCACCAACTAGTTGCGGGCGAGATACTTGATGAGGTCTGCAGTAGTCGTAGAACGGTCGTGGCTAGCTCCATAATGCGTCCTTTGCGCAAGTGGATCGAATGGGACTGAAGGCTCCTCCTCAAAACACCATTGTGGAGAAGCTCCATGAAGCTGAGGCGCTGGAGTAGGGTAGAGAGATGGTTTGGAACTCTGCCGTGGAGGTGCTCCACTCGCGTGCGAAGGTATAGCGTTGGCTATTCTTTAGCAGGCGGAATGAGGAGAGGGTGGAATGGCGTCACATTCTGCTGCTGCGAATGCATCTTTTCCACGCGGGCTAGCTTGTTCAGCTATAAATGCAGCAGTGCGTTGATCTTTAACAGCTTGGAAGGCCGCGTTTTTAGTTTCGCTTCGTACTTCGAACCCCATATCTTGCAAACCAGCTACCAAAGTGTTCGCTTCTGCTATAGCGGCATCTTTCTCTTTCTCCTCATTCAATGCTTCGAGGTTAGCTTGTATGCGTGCTTGCTCCACCTTAAGCTGGATTTCCTTTTCTGCGTGGGCTGCTCTAGCCTGCGCTGCCTAGGCTTTGGCCTGTGCCATTGCTACAGCCATGCTAACCGTTGTTCTGGAGGACTTAGTGGACTGGCGGCTGCTCGTTGAGCGTGCTGACTCAGACCGACCGTCTCTATCTTGGCTGTTACTTCCGCTGCGTTGTGACATTCTGATTCGTTGCGCTAATCATTATTGAGAGGAGCAGGCTAATGCGGAGCTGTCTGGAAGCTGAAGATTAGCTGTGTATCTCTGATGCTAATTCTGACTCTGATGCTATGGCTATCCTCGCGTCCCTCATAGCTGTATTGCTGTCTTTTCACTGTCATGGGCTGGATTCCAATCAGTTTAAACACTCTCAAAAAACTCCAGGACACGGGTAGCTCTTTTCCATGAAGTTTAGTGAGAATCTTGTGAAACTGTAAAAATTACAACGAAACGTTCAGATCAGCATACACGTCGAAATCATGACATATAGATAAACAGCATAGCATAACTAGCTTAGCTATGTAGCTTACAAGGTAACATGATTGAACTAGTAATATAAAGATGCTAGCAAAATATAACATATAACCGGTCTGCATACAAGTAATGTATAGATTGTACTTACAGACAATGCCTTAGCAAAGAGGGAGAAGAGGCTTCAGCTACAGACAGGATGAACACATGACTGACAGTAACATCTGCATAATGAAAGCCTACATCCTATTACCCAGAATGCATCTCTACCTCATTGTCATGGTAACGAAACAATTTGATCACAATGATTGAACAACTTATTGCTGGGGCATAACAAACCTGCTGCTGACCTTCTAAGGCTCATCCACTGAGAGCCAGCTGACATACTGTATCACAGTATGGTACAGCAGCTGCACTGAGGCAGACAGGGTGAGGCTTCAGAGGGTCGTTAAGACAGCACAAAGAATCGTTGGCTGTCCTCACCCCAATAATGTGCAATATCCAAAATTGATTCACCAAGTGCAATGCTCTCATCTTCATTATCATATTATATACGTATTTTATTTTTTACAGTGTACACTCTTAACCCAGATATTAATTGTAATTAAACGTTTTAGTAATCATTACTTATTCTTTCGTGTTTGGTAAAAATGTTGTCCCATTACTAAATCAAATTAGTTAACTGTACTTTTCTACACAAATATAGAGTGTAATGAACTTGTTAAGCAGAGATTACTAAAGATATTATGTTTTTGAAGTGAAGGGGCGGGGCATATTCAAACTCAGTCCTGCTGCAACATGCACCGTGGCAAGTTCAACGACTCCTGACTGGTAAGTGTGAAGAATAACTATTTTAAATAATTCTAGCTATTTCTTTGCTTAAAAGATAGCTGAGTTCCATGTGCAGATATAACTGAAAATTATAGTTACAGCCTACCGCCACCATTATCGACACTTTGGTAAAGTGAGGGGTTTTGGAATCGAAGTTAAATATCGCGAGTGGAGTGGCGAGCGCGAATGTTAGCATTGGCTTAGTGTTAGCATACTGACGAGTCTCAGTTTATAACGGACAGTTACTTTAGGAGAGATGTACTTTGCTGAAATAAACCTTTATTACACCAAGTTTAAGCCGAGTGTATCCTGTCTCTGAGGGTAATTTTTTTTAATCGAAAAAGCCGCTCCAGTAGTGTCAAGACAGCTAAATGCTATCGTTAGCTTAGCGTTTCACATCGTTCGTAACAGCATGTGCTTGTGTTAACCTAGTCCACGTTTTTTTTCTATACGGTTTCGTATGTACTGAAATGTAATGGTCGGACACAAAGGTTGAAATCTTGTATGACTAAAGAGCTGAAGCTGAGGTTATCGCCAGTTCTTCTTCTCCACCTCTGATCTCCAGACTCTTAAAATACAGAACTGACAACAAGTTAGAAACGTTATTAAACCTGTCAATTGTCTGCAGACAGAAGGGTAAGCCTAACTCATTTGGCAATATTTTAACTCTAATGTGAAATGGGAAAACAAAATTTTCAGGCTGAGAACAGAAATTTCAAAGGGAGACAGTATTTCAAAGTACCATATTTCCTTGATCACTGATGACATGGTTGTGGACAAGTGTGCTAAAATTTTTATTATTTTTTGTTCTTACAGGTCCGTGTGAAGATGCAGTGGAAGTGCAAATACTGTGAGTTTACATCAGAGAAAAGGGGTTACCTCTTAAAACATTACAGGCTAAAACATGGAAGCTACACCAGAACTGTACCATTTCCTTGCTTACACCAAGAGTGTTTATGCACATTTAAGTCCATCAGTGCACTTAGGGTCCACTTATCCAAAATTCACCAGAAAGACCAAGATGCACAACTGTGTGAAACACTGACCTTTCACTGTCAGTCCTGTGATTTTTCTGCTGCTTGCACAGAGGCAGTTTTTATCACTCACTTGCGGAGTACACATTTAAAAGTTAATCACAGAGTCCACTGTCCATATAATGGGTGTAACTTTCATACTACTGTGTACTCCACATTCAATGCACACAGAAGTAAACAGCACAGAACAGGCAATTGGAAGATGTTCAAACCAGAAATAGTGTCTGGTAGTGAAACCAATGAAGTGGCAGAAGAGGAACATGGGCCCCCAAACAACACTGTTGATTTAGAAGGCAGCGAAGAGTCCAGCAATGAAGAGCATCATGATCTTGGGAAACAGTTGGAGCACAACCTAGCTGCTCTTTTTTTAAAGATGCAAACCATCCTCCACATTCCACAAAGTTCTATCGATGAAGTTATACAACAGCTCCTACATTTAAGTGAACTGTCCCAACCACTGCTGCACAATTCAGTCAAGGACATTTTGAAGCTACACACAGATGTAGATGATTCAACTGTGAAACAGGTAGTCAGGGCTGCCTCAGAGAGCAATATCATACTAAAGTATTGTGGCAAGGGTGGCTCCTTATCAACCTCTAAAAGGAGAGCAGCATATGTAAACAAAAACTTTGATGTGGTTATGCCAGTTGAGTACTTTATTGCCAGGGAAAAGAAATCTAGTGCTGTATATGTTCCTATAAATGCCATGTTACAGAAAATGTTGAACAGGGCAGACATTTTAGATAAAGCTCTTCCAGTACAAAAACATGTGCCACATGAGTACAGTACATACAGAGATGGTTTGTACTGTAAAGGAAATGGCCTCCTTAACAGCGAGGAATTCAGAATCGCTGTTGGACTTTACACAGATGATTTTGAAGTGTCCAATCCATTAGGGACATCTAAGAAGAAACATAAAATGAGTGCAGTGTATTGGGTGCTTGCCAATGTGCCATCAAAATATAGGTCCACACTCCAGTCCATTCAACTTGCTCTTTTATGTAAAGCCTCTGATGTAAAAGAATATGGCTATGCTAAATTTCTTCATCCTCTGATCCAGGATCTGGTTTCTTTGGAGCAAGATGGCCTATATGTTGAGAAGTTGGGAGCATGTGTCAAAGGCACAGTGTTGTATGTGGCTGCTGATAACTTGGCTGCTCATTCTTTTGCAGGATTCTTTGAGAGCTTTGGAGTGGACAAGTTCTGCAGGTTCTGCATGGCAACGAGGAGTGAGATCCAAGACAAGGAGGTAAGCTCGGGCTCTTTTGAACCCCGAACTGCAGACATTCACAACAAACAGGTACAGGAGGTACAGCAGGATCCCACTTTGGCAAAACAGTATGGTGTAAAGGGACGATGTGTACTAACTGACAGTCTGGAGCACTTTCATGTTGCTCGTGGCTATCCCCCTGACATCCTACACGACCTTTTTGAAGGGGTTGTTCCTGTTGAGTTATCACTCTGCATTTCAGAACTGATTTCTAAGAAATATTTCACATTAGAAACACTGAACCATGCTATCAAATCTTTTGCATATGCTTTTCATGACAAAACTGACCAGCCTCAGCCTATTGCCCAAGGCTTCTCTACCAAAGGGACCATAGGTGGAAATGGCCATGAGAACTGGGCTCTAATCAGGTTGCTCCCACTTCTCATTGGCCATAAAGTGCCTGAAGGGGACGATGCCTGGAACGTTCTGATGCTCCTTAAAGATATTGTTGAATTGGCTGTAGCAACAAGGCACACTGAAGAGTCTATACATTTCTTTGACTGCAAAGTGTCAGAACACAGAGAACTGTTGCAAACTACATTCCCAAATTTCAAATTGCGTCCAAAACACCACTTCATTGAGCATTATCCTGAGATGATTAAGGCATTTGGCCCACTGTCAGATGTCTGGACAATGCGTTTCGAGGGAAAACATAAATTCTTCAAGCGGGTCATTCGTAATGCACACAACTTCAGACATGTGGCACTTACACTGGCTGTAAAGCATCAGAAAATGATGGCTTACTGTTTGGACACAAGTTCGTTTTTCAAGCCCTCAGTTGAGCTGGACAAAGTTACCACAGCACTGATCACATCTTTCCCCGAGAATGTCCAACAAGTTTTCTGCAAGAGAGTACCCCAGCTTACAAAGGTTCTGGTTGCATCATCAGTCTCTGTAGATGGAATTAGATATTGTGCTGATATGATACTCTCTGTCGGTTCATGTTCAGGCCTCCCAAATTTCAAACAGATCAAGCAGATTGTGGCAATAAACACAGAGATCTTGTTTGTGTGCAATACAATGACGGCATGGTACCATGAACATTTCAGATCATTTGAACTCTGTGGCAGCGCAAATCCCTCTTTGTGTGTGGTGGAACTAAAAGAGCTGAATGATGTTTTCCCTCTGTCAGCATACAGATTTGGAGAAAATTCAGCAGTGACACTCACTCGCTATATTCTGTGTTGAGAAACCACAAGTGTTGTCAGTACTAGCATTGCTCTGGATAGAGTCTAAATGTAAGCCTAATTGGTAATTTTGTATCTTTTTTGATAAGCCATATGTTAAACTGAATATCTATGTCTTTGTGTATATATTTCTAATAAGCTATTTTTTTTATTTCCAAGATGGCAGCACACCAGAAGATGACCTTGAGAGTAATTTTCACAGAGACAGATATAAGAAAGGTTGTTCTGAATACAAGACCTACTACAGTGGAGGATTTGATAGGCAAGCTTAAAGAATCACTGGGACTTAATTTCAACTTCAGTCTCCAGTACCAAGATCCTGAATTCAATTATGAAGTGTGCAATCTGACAGATATCGAAGATCTTCCTGAAAAACCAACAGTCAAGGTCATCCCTCTACTTGAGTTGGTATCTGTCTCAACATCTGAAGAAATTTTGAGTGGCACACCCAGTGTAGCAGATACAGAGATCCTCTCTACATCCTCGCAGGAGCGACAGAAACAGTGGCCAGATTGTTTTGATATCCCAGATTTTTCTGTTGATGTAGCATATAGACTTAGGCAAGCAGATCTTCAGTTTCTTCGTGATGGTACGCACCTGAAAGTAACAAAAGAGCTGAAACATGAGATTCTTGAAAGATTGGCAGAGAGCATGTATAGTTACACAGCATACCCAAATAATGCTCAGTTCGAAAGTGTTGCACAAGCCCTCATAAGCAAGCACCCCTCTCTCCAGGAGCGAGGCTCAACCAGTCGCTGTAGCGGCTGGAAAAATAGTCTAAAATTTAAAATGGCTAATTACAGAACAAAGCGCAGAAGATCAGGGTGCCTTGATGTAGCAGTAAATGCAGGGAAACGAGGAGGGCATTCAACTGAAGGAGAACCAGCCAACAAGAACATCAAGAAGGCAAAGAAAGGCGAGATCAACTTCTTACCCAACTTTCCAGACGGATTTAATCAGGTAGCCCTTGAGGGTGCCCGCAAAGACTTGGTTAATGAAATGCAGAAGAGAACACCAAATGGACAGCTTGTAAAAGAGAAGATGGATCTGACGTTTGCATTGAGAAGAAAAGAGGTGGTGGAGTCAGAACCTGCCGTATGTGAGATGGTGGAACGTTGGCCTGCTCTTTTCACAGAAGATCAGGTTAGTTCATTCATGAATAAAATAATGAGAACTTTTTTTTTTAAATATGTGTCTGTGTTTCTCTTAGGAAACTGCCTTTATAAAACCTAAAAATATTTATCTGTTAGCCATTCCCACTGTCAGCAAAAAAAAAAGTAATTTTACCATGCAGGACATGGTAGTTGCTATCTACAGCTGCCTTTATCTTTTTTTGGTAAGGAATATTGTATATTGAGTTGGTCGTTATTGTGAAATCAACACCCTGATGCAGAACTCTGATTTCAGATTATTCTGAAGAGGTTTATCATCTATTAATTCCCTATTCACGGTACGCTATCCTGCTTATTAAAAGGTTACTTGCCAACAAAAATATATAATTTGACACAAAATATTAATAGTCTGTTTATATGTAGCAATGGTCTGCTACACAAAAGTAACACAATACTACAAACAATCAGGGCAGTAGAAAAGCAACTCCTGTGTTGTGTGCGGTACAAAGTTTTTGTTAAAGAAGTTTGACTAGAATAACTGAAATATCCCCAAATTTAAAGTGTTAAGTGAGTGAGTTGAAGGGGGCTTTGTGTTTTACAGCTGACCATGTCCACACCTGTGCAATTTTTATTGCTGTCCTCACTCTGGTGCTTCCACCTTCAGTTATTAGCTGTAAAGATGTAATATTGGAGCATTTTCTGTATTTTGCAGGTATGCATGGAGTTCAACAGGATTGTTGGCAAGAATCTCAAACAGGAATTCTATGAGAGCATTGATCGGCACAGTCCTCGTCTTATCGAGATTTTTCGATCCAAGAGAGGGAACATTGGCCAAATGTTGACACAGCTTTCCCAACAAACAAAGGTTGGTCCTATTAATCACTTGCATTGTGTGCAACAGCTCATGTAATGACTTGGCTTTAAGTCCAACTGTATTTATTTTCATGCTTCACATAGATTGTTGAAATGATTAAAAGATTTTGAATTTAGGGATGGAAAAACAAGGCTGAGTTTCTGAACTTCACTTAAACTTTCAGAGAACTTCAGTAAAACCTGCTAGTTCTTCTCAGTGTTAAGGGTGTTACTGTCTCAGTGGGTTAATTAACCATGAGCCATGTATTTCTTAAATTTTAGGGAATGTGCCTTCAAAAGTCCTTGATTACCATTAGGGATGCACTGATATTAAAATGTGGGATGATATCGATACCCGATATTAATATTGCTGTTATGGCAGATAACTGATAATGTATACAATATATATATTTCACTACCCTTTCGACACCTTGGAAAAAACAAAACAATCCCACAGCTGACATTGATTCTCTGCTTCAGATGAACTCCTCACAATCTTGCGCTGCATTGCTGTCACATGACCAAACAAATACCACATGACCAACCTCCTCCCCTGCCCGTCCGGAATCAAATGACAAGAAGATGGAAATAGATATGGGTTGTTAATATTGGCCCAGTTTTGTTTATCGGACCAATACTCACATGTTAACAAATGACTAATATTGGCTGATACCGATGTTAATGCCGATATATTGTACATTCGTAATAACGATGCTTAAGAAGATGTGGGGACTTTATATTTTTTGATACAATCAATTGTGCTTAGTTACTTGCTTATTTTTGTCATTTTACTGCCCAAAAGACTGCAGAGCCAACTGATATTCGAACACTGGTGCTCAGAGGACTTCCTGTTATCCTTGGTGACAACCCCACAGACTTCTACAAACCAGCCTTTGTAAGTAATTTTACTTAAAGACTACCTAAAGGAACAATAACAACTCAATCTTGAATTTTCACTCTTATACACGGTTCTCATGGGTCTTTGAAATACTTTAAATTCTTTAATATTTACTTTGCAATAATGTTTTGCAGCTGTGTTGTATGACCTATTTATCCAAAGTCAGTGTATTACTTGAATTAAGTGCCATTTGACACGGCCCCGGTTTGGAGAAGCAGCAGAGGTACTGGTGTAGGAAACTAAGCAATATACTGCTGTGATCAGTGTTTATAACAACATTATTTTAGCCACCTAAAAAATCTAGATCAGTGAAATGTACACTATACACAGAATATTTTCACTGCATTACCTTACTGTCAGTCAGACTTCTGACATAAAATTACTTTTATATAAGTTGTATATAGATTTCTCCTGCCAAACTTCATAGACAAAATCTGTTTACTTTGCTGAACAGAGGAACGGCTCTTCTACTGCTGCCTCAGTCTGTTCGATTGTGTTATTATTTGATTGGTTTGGATTCACTAAAATCACACAGTAGCACACATTTAAGGATCAAGGACATGCTAGACTAACAACTCTTGTGTTCTGTGAGGTAAAATTACTAATTTTTCCTATGGCATTTGGTTGGCATGAAGAGAGTGCTGTAACTTAATTTTCTAGTCAGATAGGTCCGTTGGACAGCAGTTTGAGATGCTGAAAATAGTATGCGTCCACTAAAACTGATATAAATTTTTTGACTTATCTAAAAATACAAGTTGCAGCAGTACATTGCTTATCTACCTACACTGATCCACCTGCTGCTTCTCCAAAGTGGGGAAAGGCTGACCACCATCTACTGTAGGTAAGTATGCTGACCATCTGTAAGCACCTCATGCAACCCACTTTAAAGGGATAGTTTTTTTTTTTTTTTTTTTATATATATATCTTAATTTATATCTTATGCTATGCTGTGTTGGGTTCATGTCAGGATTTGGGCATAGACAGACAGGCGTGGGAAAACAGATGGCAGTTCCAGTGATTGAAGAAAACTTGTGAGCATAGTTTTAAACAATTCAAAGGATAAGGTATTGTTCCACTTAGCACTAGCACATGAAGATGCTGGATAGATGTTCTTTTGTGGAGCTCCAACTCATTCAACATTTACACTAGGAAACTAGGGCTGCATAGCATGATAAAACAGATATGACAGAAATTTCAATTTGATTGTGGAAGTTATTTTTTTTTATCAATTATTGATGGTCACTGAAATATCACTGTTGTGCTCTTGTCATTTATAAAGGACTCAGATGATGATGACTCTTTCCGCAACATTGACATTGGGATCCTCCTTGTTGAACCTGAAGGTGCTGTGCCCTCATCCTCCCTGCATCTCAGTCCAGCCTCACTAAAAATTGTCATTGAGGGAGAAGTGGTGATGGACAACATTCAAGACCTGCCAAAAGCTATGTGTCTTCTCTTTGGACTTGCATATGCAATGCATCTCAGTTACCCCATTTCTATGAAGTTCACGTTCCAGTTCATCCAACAGGTATTTCTTGAGCTGGGCCACGTTGAACTAAAACCAAAGTTACAAACATTGAAAAACCAGCTTGCGATGTAACGAAATGTCTTGTGTGTTGTCAGTGAACAGTCAGGGGGTTGAAAATATACTCAATGCAGATGGAGTTGATAAAGTTGCTCTTATCTAATGCAGTTCAGTGCAGCAGTACTGCCACAACTTTTATTTCTTAAGAAAGTTTGTAATGTTCAGCTTACAGTGTTATAAGAGACATCAGTGTCCAGCCACTTGTACTCTAAAAAACAGGATTTAGAAGTGTATGCTCAGGGCTCCATAGTAATATTTAGTTGATACAGTTAAAGGAAAATTCAGCACTTTCATGTAAACGTCCAGTTTGTGTTGATGGTAAATGTAGTCATTTGAAGCAGTAAATTCAAAATAATGTAATTCTTCCTCAACAGCAACATTACTGCTTATTTTACAGGTTTTTTCAGTCAATAGCAGCACAGGAATTTATTGCTTCAGTTGATTACATTTACTAACAACACAGACTGTACATTTACATAAAACATGCAAAATCTTCCCTTAAACATAGTTGATCTGTTCATTTTCCAAGTTGGAGATTGTGTCCTATTTTAAGGTGTCCAGTTTTTTCAAAAGGATGCAAATATTTTTGTTGAATGCTGCTGCATTTGTATTCCTTCTCTAAACATGTTAGAATTGAGTTCAAGCACATATGCCTATTTTTACTTGCCTTTTGTATGGCAAACTTTTTTTTGAATGGCTACTGTTTTGATACTTTTTTATACTTCTGAAAAACATGACAAACTACAGTTAAAATTGTCTTTTGCGTAAGTATTCTGCAAAAAATAAAATATTGGAATGTTGAAATGTATTTGATTTATTCTCTTTACAATTTAGTGTTACATTCAATACAACTTGAACATAAAAAGGGTAATAGGAAGAGGGTAAGAGGAAATGTTATTAATTATATTAACAAAATATAAATAGCTTTAAATGTTAAATTGCTTATTTGCTTTACAGTTTAGCTTAAAAGTAATTTTCACTCTTAATCCAAATTAGTTGAGTTTACTAGAAAATCGCGTGGAAACTCGTTGCCTTAAACCATTCTAGTTTTTACACAAAGATGAAACTAAACATGTTTAGTTGTGTTAACTTAGAACCTTAGTGCAATGTATCAAACATGTTCAGTAGTATTTACTAAAATTGATTAGCTCACATAAATAGGAAGAAATTTATATGAGGTAATCAATTTTAGTTAAGACTACTAAACATGTTTAGTTGTGTTAACTTAGAACCTTAGTACAATGTATCAAACATGTTTAGTAGTATTTACTAAAATTGATTAGCTCACATAAATGGGAAGAAATTTATATGAGGTAATCAATTTTAGTAAAGACTACTAAACATATTTAGTTTCATCTTTGTGTAAAAACTAGAATGGTTTAAGGCAACGAGTTTCCACGCGATTTTCTAGTAAACTCAACTAATTTGGGTTAAGAGTGCAGAGGAAGCAGCAGACAGTTTGAGGGGTTTGGGCCCACAGATGGTGACAGCACCAAGCAGGACTTCATGGCCCTAAAAAGGGTGGTTCGTTCAGCTGAACGGACCATCAGAACCACCCTCCCCAACCTGCAGGACATTTACACCAAGCAGTGCAGGCTGAGGGCCATGAAGATCCTAAAACAGCCCAGCCACCCCGGACTCTCTCTTCTCCCTGCTCCCATCAGGCCGGCGTTACCGCTGCCTGAGGGCTAAACTGAAAGGTTGAAGAAGAGTTTTTACCCACAAGCCATCCGTCTGCTCAACTCTGAGCCCTAACTGGACCATTATTGCACAATGTAAATATTATAATTTATAATCTATAATTCCACGTAAAAGTGTGTATAGTGTATAGTATATAGAGTATAGTGTATAGTGTGAATTACTTCTTTATTTTTATTCTTCTTATTTATATGTGTGTGTATATAAGGTTGCAGGTACAAAATACATTTCACTGTGCATTGTACTGTGTATAACTGTGCATGTTACAAATAAACACTATCTTAATCTCTCTTAATCATAAGCATGGAGAGACTGTGGTCCTTCCTGAAGAACTGCAGGAGTCACAGAGGAGATGAGTCCATCACACTGTCTGGACTTGCTGACTGATGTTCTTCTGCACTGCAGGTGTAGCACAGCACTTAAAGGCTGCTAACATCTGAATCTTTGAATATTGGTGCTTTGTTTTTGTAATAAATAGACTAAGAAGGAGTATTCTTATAAACACGGAGGAAAAAGATGGAAGAATCTGAGCTGAACTTCCTGTTTCCTGCTACAGATGCTGAGACCTCAGAGGCCAGCTGGTCTGCAGAGTTACAAGTGAATCAAGGCAGAGGGCAGTCTGCCTACAGCTTCAAAGAAAACATGCAGGTAAAGTGATGTGGATCATTCGTTAACCCTGTCACCACTTTCAAATGAGATCCTGTTAGAGAGAGACTGTCTGAGCCATTTTAGCCTCACAAGAAGGACAAAAATGAAGATCCAACTTTGACCATAATACAAACTAATCACTGCTGTGTGTTTTCAGACTCAGGTGGGCAGGATCTCAGCATCAGATGTCCAAACAGGTGCCAGCTTCAACAGCAGACTGAGACAGAAAACAAAAGAAATCAGCAGCTTCAGTGGGCTCCACAGGTTAGTGTGTTCCTGCACCAATCAGCATATGTTCTCTGTCGGACTGTGTGCTTTAATAAATGTAGTATTGATAAGTACAGTAACCTAAACATAGTATCCATGCAGCAGTCACTCAAAACATCTACTTTCTAACTGCCTGGCTTCTGCCTGCCACTCATTTTAGAAACCATGTGGTAACAGGCCTGAACCTCTGCTTCCTTTATTCCCCTCAAGGTCAAAGGTGACGTCTCAGAGTCTTCAGAGAGAAGGGACTGACGTCACGTATCGATCACAGCGATTATGAAGATGACAGCGAGAGCAACTACGACTGTAAAAGTCTGACCACGACTCTTTTGCACTTGTTTTAAAAACAAAATTCAACTCAGATTATTTCATTTTTACAGGCCACACTCACTGCAATTAAGAAAAGAATAATTTTAATCACTGATGACTCAGTGACTTTATAAAAGCTTTAAGTAGTCCAAGTAGAGCCAGCTTTGAATATTAACACTTACCATATTGTACCTGTACAGCGTGTTTATGTACATGTATGATGTATGAGATTTGGAACTGATTGTGATTCAGTGTGTAACCTCTTCTGCTTCCCTTTGTTCCATATGACTTTAAGTTTTTGATTTCTGTTTATGTAATTTCTGTTTCATTTTGATCTGTGTTGTGTCACCCTTGCAGACTGTTTTGTGGACTGCTTGTCTCGCTGTGTGTAACCACTGCCTGTTTTTGACTTTTACCCCGTCTCTGTGTGTCCTTTGAGTCCTCTTCCTCTGAGTGAGGCACATACACATGTTTGAATTTAATAACTCAGCTTTGCCACTGTTTTCAGATGTGGTCAGCAGCAGTGATTAACAGCATGTTTGAGAAAAGAAATTCAGTTTTATAAAGTGATTATAGTTGGGAATGTTGGGATAATAACAGTGTTTATATGCTTTTATTATTGAGTTATTACTGTTCAAATATACATGGCCAAATTATAAACTTCTGTATAAAGCAGGACATGTGAAAAATCCTTCTGGCATTAGGACTGACATATGATATTGATAAAGTATCAAATCTTTAATAAAATATTAGAAAAATGTGCTTTTATGCTATTGATAACACTGTCAAATCAAATTCATATACAATTTTTATTGTTTTTGCATATAAGTTAAACTAGATTGGAAGTGGTGACATAAGCATACCAAAACAATGACAATTCACTATAGAACATCGATTATTGGCCTAAGTCATACTTTTGCAAGTCACTGTAAGACTGTGGCATAGTTCACAGCAAAAATATAGTTTAAACAGATCACACTTTTTCAAACACTTTTTTCACAGCAAAAGAGAAAGGAAGTGCGTTTGTTTAACTTGAACAGATAACTTCTGAGAAGTCAGTGATCACATGCAGTGCGATTATTGCAATGAATGAGCAAGCAAAAACTCCAGTTCATTTCAAAGCACAAACTTTTGTGCAAATATATAAATATGACAAGAATTGCCTTCTACTGAATTTGGATGTTGGGTGAAGAGGCAGTGTCCGGGGTGTGTGTTGTTCCTGATTATGGCTGTGACCTGCCTGGTGCAGCGGGTCCTGTACAGTGGCTTGCAAAAGTATTCATACCCCTTGAACTTTTCCATATTTTGTCACATTACAACCACAAACATAATTTAATGTGAAAGACCAACACAAAGTGGTATACAATTGTGAAGTGGAAAGAAAATTATACATGATCCAAAACATTTTTTACTAATAAAAAACTGAAAAGTGCGGTGTGCAAAAGTATTCACCCCCTTTTCTCTGAGTGCAACCAATTGCATTCAGAAGTTGCCTGATGACTGCTAATGACTAAAAAGAGTCCACCTGTGTGTAATCTAATCTCAGTAAAAATAGAGCTGCTCCGTGACGGCCTCAGAGGTTGGTTAAGAGAATATTGGGGAGTAAACAGCATCATGAAGTCCAAAGAACACAGCAGACAGGTCAGGAATAAGGTTGTGGAGAAGTTTAAAGCAGGCTTAGGCTATAAAAAGATTTCCCAAGCTTTTAACATCTCACGGAGCACTGTTCAATCCATCATCCGGAAATGCAAAGAGTATGGCACAACTGTAAACCTACCAAGACAAGGCCGTCCACCTAAACTTACAGGCCGCACAAGGAGAGCACTGATCAGAGATGCAGCCAAGAGGCCCATGGTGTGTTAGAATAGATAAACATGTAACTGTTTTTCTATGTATCACAATGTGTTCATCATAAACATGCACATGACCATCAGATTGTAAGCACAAAACATACTCACACACACCCGGACCCTCCAGGTGAGGAAAGCAGGTAACGCCTGTTTCCTGACGTCACACACACATACACACCCCCCACACACACTTACGTGATGCTAAAATAAAAGCGCCGGCAGGAAGAAGAAAGTCAGACTCTCTTTCAGAGGCATGTGAGTGTTAGCTGACTGAGACTCTCCCTGCAGGTAAAAAATCAACTACGGGTTTCTGTGTCTTTCTTTATTTAACGGTGGTCCGAACCTAACATGGTGACTCTGGACGAAATGCAGAGATCCACAGTTCAGGTGGGGGAATCTGTACACAGGACAACTATTAGTCATGCACTGCACAAATGTGGTCATTTGTCATTTGTCACAGTGTGGGTTAAACCACTTCCCTTCTCTGTTGCTATGCAAAAAGTGTTTGTTGACCAAGTGGGATCTGTTTATACTATATTTTTGCTGTAAACTATGCCACAGGCTTACCAGCTTTCCGAGAAGTATTACAGAGATGCACAAAGCTAACAAAGCAATCCTATTGACCCGAGTATTCATCAGTAAGACAAATGATCTACAAATGGATCAGAAACTGTTGTTACTCTCCTTAGGAGTGAACATCCTGCAAGGATCACTCTAACAACACAACTGATGTGAAAAATAAACCAATAAGAGACCACAAACTCTGCTACCAACTAAAATCTTTGCTCATGCATCATTGAGAAAGAAAATGAAAAAGGAGCACACACACACAGCATATACTCAAGCGTGTATTCAAGTATTCTTATTTGAAAACTTACAACCACAAGCTGTCTGGCACGTCTGACACACTTGCAGACACATGCAAAAGCAGGATGTGGCAAACAAAAAACAGAACTGACTTGTGGTAGGGCTCTAACTGACATCACTGATCAGCAGACACAACAGTAACTGCACCAGCAGGGCTGAAACTGATTCAGCACGTGAAACAACCATGTATTTGTTTATTTACTTCAAACTATTAGTCTTTTAAGACAGTACATGTAACCTGGTTAGAATGGCTCATGTACTATGGCCTGACTGTAAAATAAACTGACTAAAGAAGATTCAATCTAGCATTCATATTCTGTGATATGCAACCGTGTAGCTTATTAAAATGATAACAAAAAGTCTAGTCTTGGCTCATGAAACTTGATTTAATCTTTTATCATGTTTTCTACCAAACGCAAGTCTGATGGGGCAAATAGGGCAGTGCCCTGGGGCCCAGAGGCTAGAAACAGTTCAGTCAATATTACCATTAAATGGGCCCCTCCACATTATACAATATTCATACTCTCATAGAATTGCATCAAAGTGGACAGAAGAGTTCCATTATTAGAACTCTTATTAAAGAGTTATTAAAACTCTTATTACAAAAAGAGTTGTGGTTCTTTCTTGGGAAAGAAAGAAAAAACTTTATTTATGCAGTATTTTTTTTGTTATGGATTGAATTTCAGCTTTATAAATATTTATCCAATCACTGTACATGTCATTGATTAAAATAGACACCTTTACTGAAAAGTTTTGATGGTGGAGTGGCATGCTGGGAAATGTGTTACTTTTACTTTCTGACCTTGCCCTCTTTGATCTGTGGATAATGCCTGTGAATGTTTTGGGTTTGGGAGTGTCTTAAAGTGGAGTTCATCGGCACAGCAGCATTATAAATTATGTTTAGCAAACCAATGCAAAAAAAAAAAGTGGTGCTCAGACAAGGAAGAGAGCAGGACTACCAAGACTTTGAATCTGAGTAGTGTTATCAATGATTTTGCTGAGACCTTAAAGATAATGTTCTGATGGGTGAGGAGTTGTGTTCTGCAAAGGATTGAGTTACCACTTGTATGTTGAAAATATACACTCATTTTGTGCATATGTGTGTGTCAAGCATAACATTATGATTACCTGCCTAATGTTGTGTTGATTCCCCTTTTGCTGCCTGTTTATTTCCTCTTAAATGGTGCCACATTTATAAAGAAAATGCATTTGTGGGTTGAGTAGCAGAGCTGAGTGTGTTGGTTGCACCCATGAAAAACTTGCCAAATCTTTTCTGCTAATGCCAAACAGCTTATTATTGTTTTGAGCTTCTGGTAACCCAGGTGCTGACCATCTGGCTTATCATTACTGGAAGCAATCTCAATGCAGAAAGATGATATAAGATTCTTATATCAAGTGGGAATCCCATATCTCCACAGTCTGAGACCAAACTCTATTCTCCAAAGTGACAATGCTCACCCCCACAGAACAGGGTTTTTCAAAGACTTCCTCCGGAATTTGGGAGTGGAGAGGATGGAATGTCCCACATGCAGTCCTGACCTCAACCCCACTGAAGACTTGTGGGATCAGCTTGAGTATACTGTTCATGAGTGACCAAAACAACCACACTGGCTGACTTGCAAAGAAAGCTGGCTGAAGAATTGTATGACATGTAATTATTGTATAGTTTTTACTTTTTAATAGAAAAAGTGCCTTGAGACAACTGTTTGTTGGGATTGGGTGATATATTAATGAATTGAATTGAATTAAATCCCACAGAAGTGTGTGTCCAAGATAGTGACCAGCATGAGGAGGAGGTGCCAGGCTGTTGTGGCTGTGTATGGTTCTTCCACATGCTACTGAGGCCCCTTTTTTGTTAAATAAAGACATTTTGAAATTACACGTCTTGTTTCTTTATATGTCATTCATCCAATCCAGTAACAACACCAATCAAGAGTCAATAGCAGAATAAGCTGCTTGACACTGACAGAAGATTTGGCATTTTTTTTCTTGGGTGCTGCATTTAGGATCAGACCTTTAGGGGGCTCAGTCCCTAATCATATCATCCTACATGCATTACAATTAATATATTCATAATATAACAATAGTTAATAAAGTCTTTCAGTACAGTAAGTTTTGAGCTCTGCAAACCTCAGTTCATTTTAGGTTCACATTACAATGTGGATGATTGAAGATAGATGGATTATTGATAGATGAAATAATAAGAATTATAATTTTTTTCCAACAATTTTTCTCGTGAAAACTTCCATTATGACTCAACAAACCTGTTATTTAATGGACAAATCTATGTGCAATTACAGACTGTGGGGTTTTTGTTGAAAAACAACCCTTTTCAAGATGGCAGATACATAGAGATAAAATCAAATGAGAGGTGACTCAAATGTCCAGAGCTCTGTCTTTCTTTTACTAACAACTATACCCCCCCCCCCCCCCCCCCCCCCCAAAAAAAAAAAAAACAACAGTGAAATCCAACACACACCCAGCAGTAACTCCAGTCCACCAAACGCACAGGGGGGAAAAAGCAACAACAAAAAAAAACTCTATTTATAGTTTACCTTCCTTGTAACTATGGGGGACTGAGTCATTCCCAAAGATATTTCCAATTATGTACATGATATATCATAAGCTGCCTGTATAAAACCCTAAAATGAATAACATGAGCATCCCAACAAAACTATAAACAAAATATAAATAATAATGGAAAACATTTTAACAAAATCCCCATGACAAAATAACCCCCTTCCCTGCCTTTCACACGCCATGGTTCAGTCCAATCAGTTGATTAAGAATGGAAATCAGGTATCCTCCTGTGCACACTTCATGAACACACCACCCCCGCCAATCAGAAATGACCTCAGAAGAGACATGGGTTAATAAATGCCATAACAAATTACTTTAAATCCATCGACACCTTAAATACGTCTAAATGTGTTAAATCAATACTGAAATCATTCACTGATATATGGTTTAACAAAATCTTCGAGATATCAAAATATTCAGACAATATCAAAGACATAAAATGATTCATCACCTATATAGTGAAGGATGCGGCTCAGAACTCCTTCACACAGACATTTTTTGTGATTTCGTTACTGAATCCTTCAAATTTTTAGATATGTATTTACATCAATAAACTGGAATTTAACAATTTTATCTGTAAAATAAACATGACATATCTGTGAAATTATGTTAGATAATTTCCTTAAAAAAAAAAAAAAGATGTTTATTCACAGGTGATTTTTTTCCCCATTACTCTAACATTAGGCATGAATCAGTTTTTTGTTTTTTGTTTTTTTATTGATCATCCATCCATCCATCCATCTTCTTTCAGTTATCGTTTCTTAGGGTCATGGGGGCTGGGGCCTAACCCAGCTGGCAGGAGGCAGGGTACACCCTCTTGAACCTGTCGCTTGATTTTATTAATATTTCTTATATTTCAAAATATAAGGAAAGTTCTGTAAATATTATAGAATATATTCTGTTAAATTACAGTTTTGTTTTGTTTTGGGTTTTTTTAGTGAAACATTATTCAGTATAGACACTGGATATTCAGACTGACGGTCAAGAAGCAAACTGAACACAAACTTTGCCTTTAGTTTGCAGACCCAGCACAGATCAGGTTAGGGAGAAGCTACATGTAATAATAGTACAACACACTGCTTAGTTATGCGGAATCATCATCAGTGAATGTGAGCAAAACAGAAGATGGCCTTTTTAAGTACCCCTAAAAAGGGCCTAAACTCACTTATGTTTAGCGCCATTTAAGGGGAAATAAACAGGTTCCCCAATGGTATATGATTTATTTCCAAGCCGCATTGTGACAACAAATAAATAATCGATCAAACACAAATGTCCTTACCTGTGCTACGTTTATAATTATTTCTGACTTTAGACGCTACTGATAAACTTTAGACCCTCCTATTATGACCGCAGCTATTTCTGAAGAACTGATTGGTCCTTAGGCGGTGATTTCATAGCTGTCAGTACATTAACTGGAACATACCCTGGTCCGGAAGAGGTAGCGAAACTTACAGATGATGTATCCGAGGAAGAAATTAATCGCCTTAACCCTGAAATCCTGCTTCGTAGAACAAGCCTCTGACTAAACACTGATCACTGATCGGTTATTAAACAGAAGAAAGAAGAAGATATCTTCACTGCTGAGGTAAATCAACTTCAGTCACTTAAGATGAAAACTGTTGTCGATATTACTTTTTTTTTTTTTTTTTAGGAGTTGAATCCCACAAACGAGATTTACCCAGGTTTGTGGGAATTTGCTGCATATTCTGTTAAATTTAATTCCAAAAAAGCACGGCTTCTTTTGTGCCTGATGGGGGTTGTGATAGTTGCTGCTATGAATATTCATTTATGTGGAATGAGAGGGGGAGATGTTTTCAGAACGAGTGGGTAATTGGCTTGCGTGATGAGTCAAAGCTGTGCAGTGCCGAAACTTTGGCTCTGCAAAAGTATCTCTTCACTCAGTTCTCACCGTACATATTTAGGTAAGGCGCAACAAACTTATTTTCCTGGTAATACTGGTATTACACAAGTAGAACACAAGTGAATTTGGAGCATCAGAGGGACGCATACGAGGATGTGAGTTGCTTCAAAGACAATTTAATGCTTTCATTTCACAATTTAATTTTCTAAACCGCGATTAGCACAAACCGAAAACCGCTCTCCATGTATTTTCTTGACAGTGCGGGCACATATGGAGTTTCTAAATTAACAGGGGGTGGGGGGGGGGGGGGGGGGGGGGGGGCAGAAAACATTGGGTTTTCTCTCGATAAAATCCCTTTTTCCAGTTGTTTTATTTTTTTAATTTGTAAAATCAATATAAAAGGTCAGACCAACGGCCTATTCCAGGGAGCAGGTTTAGCTAAGGACTCTGGTTTTGTTAACCCTAAAATTTCTGTTCCAGAAACAGATTTAACTGCAACTCTAAAACAGTTACCGGGGTAACAGACTCCTGCTCATAACCTGCTCAACAAACTCCGTCTCTCTGACTCCTCCCCTCCTGCTGCACCTGAACCACCTGTTTGGCAACTCCGATTCATTTCCTCATGAAACTTTTACAGTTTTTCACTCGCAGGGCTGGACTGGGACAAAAAAAAAAAAAAAAAATCGGTCCTGGCATTTTTGGCTTGGACCGGCCCGCAACTATGTCTTAAAAGCATTTGATACTGTCTTACTCTTATTCAGTGTGGGCATACCTTTTGCTAATAATACTTTTATACTTTTTTTTACACTTAGTTTAGTAATGCTTAAATTACAAAGCTTTTACGTATCATTTAGCTGTTTTAAAATCTGTTATTTCACCTGTTTGAGTGTTTTTAAAACAGGCTTAACCACAACACAGAGGCTACAAATTCAAACTACTGTGCAGCCTTTCAGCACACCTTTAACCTAAATATCTAAAATGCTGTGATGCAGCCTAAAATGGACACTTGCTGCTCATCCAACACTTCTCGGCTTTGACTATTTGCTATTTTATCAGATTAAGGTTCCGTGGCTGCCAGATTTTGGGAAGTATGCAAATACCAATAAATATCGATATTAATCAATTAGTTGATTAGTTGCTCACCATTCTCATGTAATAGAGCTAACATCACCTCAAAGTCCCTCTATTATCCTAACTTTACTACCTGCTTACATACTACACGTTCCCGCTCACTCTGTCCCTCGGTTTCCCTTTCCAAAGCCTGCATCTCTGGCTGCTCCTCTCCCTGCCCGCTGCTGCTGTCTTCACCTACAGCAGAGGTGAAGACAGCAGGATGCATTACTGTTTCAGCCTTTTCAATTCAATTTTATTTATACAACACCAAATCACAACGGTCACCTCAAGCCACTTTATACTGTAAGGTAAAGACCCAACAGTCATCCTAATCTTAAAGATAGAGAGGGTGTCTGTCTCCTGAATCCAAGCTGGGAGCAGGTTCCACAGAAGAGGGGCCTGAAAGCTGAAGGCTCTGCCTCCCATTCTACTTTTAAGTATCCTAGGAACCACAAGTAAGCCAGCAGTCTGAGAGCAAAGTGGGTGATATGGTACTATGAGCCAATGAAGAGAAGCCAATACTGGAGAAATATTTTCTCTTTCTAGTGCCTGTCAGTACTCTAGCTGCAGCATTCTGGATCAGCTGAAGGCTTTTCAGGGAGCTTTTAGGACAGCCTGATAATAACAAATTACAATAGTCCAGCCTAGAAGTAATAAATGCATGAATTAGCTTTTCAGCATCACTCTGAGACAGAAATATTAGAGTGTAGCCTACTCATTAAATTAGTGTTGTTACAAGTGTACAAATCTGGGCATTTAGAATAGTCTCTTCTTTCTTTTAGGAAATTGGCATATGTAAAAAATTAAAACAAACCAAAAAAGTTTCATGACAAATGTGGGTGAGCTTTGGGGGCCCCTGGTGGTCAGAGGACCCTATGCAGCCGCAAATGTCGCCTATGTCTTGGGCTCTGCCTACAGGCTGCTGTTGCTGGAGCATTGCTGTCATAGAGGACGTGGAGGCTACAGCAGCGAACATGTCTGTGATCTTTACACATTTTGTAGCATCTACAGTGACACTCTTCTATTTCTTCGCATGTAATGTCTCTGCACCCCCTTTCTGCCGCTTCGGTTTCTCCATGTTGCCTCTCCGTTAACATATGCGCTCAACACTGAAACAACTGGACTCGGGGTACCACGCAGAGAAAGGGTGGGCCTCTATCATCATATATCCTGATTGGTTTAGACCACTGATGGAAAAATGTCTGGATTTTGGAGATGATGTGAATGTTTGAGTGAAGATGAGGCTGAAATGATTTTAATACTTGAAAACTGAATTAAATGGATTTCAAGTGATTTAACATGCTGTCAACATGAAAGTTATGGAGTATGAATCTCAACATATTTTCCACTGAAACTAACCTAAATTGGTGCTCATAGGCTCTATAACGGATCCGCACACCATGTCCAAGTCCACCTGCACTGCAGGAGAATCCATCACTGTAAAACCAGATTTTGATTTGACTTAAAAATATTGAGTTCATATTACTTAAAATTGCCTAGAATGTGAACATTACTTTTTAATGCTGAGTAGACTGTACTTTTTGATGGTCTATCTTATTGTAATTATGTGTTTCAGTTCAAACAACATCAGGTTTTACACCTGCTAAAAATCTAGTTTATACCAGTTTTAACAGACTGGAGTAATGAGCAGCAGCATGATGGTGTGGTGGTTAGCACTGCTACCGCACGGCTAGAATGATGTCTAGAAGGTCAGGCTTCAATTCCACCTTGACCCAGGCCTCTCACTGTATGGAGTTTGAAATTGTAGCTATTTGGTCTTTTTGTTCGTTTTTTTCCCCCTCTGGTTCTCTACTTGTACAGTTTTTTATTGTTCCATGGACAAATGTTATTTGTAAATGTTAATGTGTTCAGCAGAACTGAGTTTTATCATGTTTGTTTATTTACCAAATTTAAACAGACACAGTTCAACATTGTAAAAAATATTTTTGTTACTGGGCAGCACAGTGGTGTGGTGGTTAGCACTGCTGCCTCACAGCTAGAACAGCTATCTAATAATCTGGGTTCAATTCCACCTTAGCCTGGTCCTCTTGCTGTGTGGAGTTTGCATATTCTCCCCATGTCCGTGTGGGTTTCCTCCCACAATCCAAAGACATGCAGTTACTGAGGTTAGGTTAGTTGGTCACTCTAAATTGCCCACAGGTGTGAATGGTTGTCTGTTTCTCTCTGTGTTAGCCCTGCAACAGGCTGCTGACCTGTACAGGATGTACCCTGCACCTTACTGCCTTGCCAGCTGGGATAGGCTCCAGCCCCCACCCCCCCACGACCATGAAAAGGATAGGGTAATTGATTGATTAAAAGACAGTTTAATTTTTCACAAACTATAAAAGATAAGTTTGGTCAATTAGAACATACAATTTAGTTCAATTGGTACTGGAGTAGTGCTTACTTAACAAGCTGAGTTAAATAAATGGGTGGTTAATGATTGCTCAAACTAAGTATCTCTGTTATTAGTACATTCAACTTAGATCTTCCATTCCATTCCAAAAGGGCCTCAAGTACATTGAACATAGTCCACTGCACATATTCAACTGTTTCATTACTTAAAAATTTAAGGCAATGCGTTACCTTAGTAGATTCATCTTATCCGGGTTTACAGTGCAAGCGGATCAGGATCACGGGTTCAGATGAGGTCCAGATCCAGTTCAGGCTCCAGTCATTTACCAGCTAATCCAGCCTGTATCCGTTCATAATGGATTCATTTTCCCAACACGCTCTGCATTCTTCATGTAAAATGGGTTATACTTCCAAAACTGTCCTGAAATCTTTAAGATTTATAAAGATGAGACATTCATTATATCATGTTTGCCTTTATTGGTAAAACTTTACATTCATTGCAGACTTGTAAAGCTGCCCTGCATGTTTTCAACTAAATATGAAACTATGACTGAACTCTGACCTTTAACAGTAACTCAGTGAAACATCTTGGCTGGGGCTGTCAGAGTGCCATCATCTATCAGTGAAGCTGATCATGGATCAGATTAGAAACATTAAACTGGAAACATTAAAGCAGTGTTTATAAATCTCATTACTCATTTTTAAACAGCAGTGACAGAAATAATAAAATTCTCCATAAAAAATGAATAAAGTAAGGTTGCTATTCCATCAGTGGAATCCTTTTTTAATTAACCTGTCCTGTCTGGCAGCTTAAGCAAACAAAATCGTTGTCTGCATGCTCTGTTGTGCCAAACAGCTTTGCTGTGCCACGAGGAGCTGTATTGTAGGCTCCTCTTGTTGCTGTTATTTATTATTTTTTCATTCATTTTCTTTTCTTTATTTAGCTTTAAATGGTATGGCCCAACTACACCCTAAGTGTCAGGATGGGGGTCACCACTTGCTGCACCTGTAATAAAATATCAAGGCACACAAACCAAAACAAGACTGAGCAAAAAAAAAAAACACAAATAAAAAAAACAAACAACAACATCAACAACAACAAACAGCACCTGAAAGAGAAGTATAAAACAGAAAACAAGCGTGTGTGTGTGTGTGTGTGTGTGTAAGTTTGTCATGAAAAGCCAACAAGGAGGTTGAAAAGCCACAACAACGGCCCCCAGAGCCAAAGATATCCAGAGATAGACCCAGGAAACCCAGGCCACCTGCATCTCGATGACAACCACGTGCCCAACTTAAGAGGAGGGCTGCCCTAGCTGTGGGCCCCACGGGCAAAGGGCAAGAGGCCCACAGAACCATTGAGGAGGGATAGCCGTCCCCACCAGGGGCCAGCCACCCCAGATGAGCCAGGGGAAGGTCCCAGAAACCAAGGTGCTCGAGAGCCGCCTGACACTGAGCAGTTAAGTTTCCATTTTTACTGTATAATTATTAAAACAATTAAATGGTCATAAACTGAACTGTCAAACTGCAGTAAAACATTTTTTATTGAGTAACAAGCCTACATGAGGGCAGCTCCGCTGTCTCAGTCACTTACTAACTTAGAAGAACTGACTGACAGTCTGACAGCTGCAGCTGTGCTCATCACAAATCCGTGACATCATTGCTGTCTCTGTCCTTACAGCCTGTTGATAAGTAAATACTGTAAAAGCTTCATGTTACGTACAAAAGAAAAAACTACCATCTAACTGTGATTTCAGTGCTTGTAGAAACATAAACATCTGCAGATGAATTTGCTCCTCTGATTGCTTTGCAGCAACTTCATGAATGAGGAAATTAATCAGCGATTCAGGCAGGTGGTTTAAATGCAGCAGGAAGGGAGGAGTCAGAGTTTTTTGGATAAAACCTGCCAGCGAACAGGTTAGGTTCACAGAGTCTGTTACCCCGGGTACTGTCTCGGAGATGCAGTTAGCTCTCTTTCTAAAACTGGAAACCTGAGTTTCCCTCGTTTTCTCAACAGGAAAAGAAAAATGAAAGCCTGGATGTCGGTGAAGCAGTCACTGCAGGATTGTGTGTTGCCAGTTAGTTAAAATTTTAAACTTTACTAACCCTTATCGCATTGCTTCCATTTCTATGGTGCTATAATGCCCTCTTTAAAGTCTATTCAAATATCTAATTTTGGATGTGATAATTAGATATTTAACTCATGTTATCAACTTATTCTATACACTGCCTCAACCAATTATTTGAATACATCAGATTTCAGAAAAGTGAATTACTAATGCACTATCTCATGCTGTAAGAACTAATTCATCATCAGAGCTCACTATTAGACGCCAGCTGGAGGGCAATATTAAATGTACATATAATCTTCATTAAGAAGGAATACCCTCTGTCAATTATAAGGTATTACATAACAGGACGTAATAAAAATTTATCTGTCTCACGAGATCTTAATATTAAGTAAATACAACTTCAGATGAACAACAGCATACAACACATTGCAGTTTATTTATTTAACAAGAACTAATACAAAAAACAGAACCAATGTGTGATAAACTAAGTACATCCCATAATTCAAAAGCTTGTAGAAACATTTTTAGTTGCAAAATGTAATTGCTTTCTCAGTGACTTTATCACTCTGTCACAGGAGGAAAAGAAGATCACAGAAAAATCATGGTTTACTGAAGGGGGTCATGCACAGGGTTCGTGTGACAGATGTTAGGGATATGAGATGAAGGCAGATGATCTGCTGTGACGACCCTTAAAGGGAGCAGCTGAAAAAAAGAAGAGTCTCTCACAAGAAGTTTTGGTGCACTCTTCATTACAAATTTGCTTCAGTTCATTGAAGTATGCAGGACAAAAAATTGCGTGCACGTGTGTGTGTGTGTGTGTGTGTGTGTGTGTGTGTGTGTGTGTGTGTGTGTGTGTGTGTGTGTGTGTGTGTGTGTGTGAGAGAGAGAATTCTGTTCTCTTCTGTAACCCTTCCTAGATTGATGGGCAGCAGCAATTGCTTCATTGTTGAGGTCTTTCTTCCTGGCATGGAGTTAGAACATACCTGAATGCTCCAGTTATCCTGCTAAAAGACAAGCACAACTGAAAATATAACCTCTAATAACAATACAGATTATCCAGTAGAACCAAAACACTATGATGATCGAAGACACAAAATCGGAAAAACAGCAAAACTCAAAACCCTGCATCCAAGTGTATCCAAATGCAATGTCCTTTCAAGCCTAATTAATTCTCTCTGATTCTCTCTCTCTCTCTGTTCACATAAAGAAAGCAACATTAAGAAGACTTGTAAATTAAACACTCAACACAACCAGTTAGATCACTTATCTGCCTAAGAGCAAAGAAGCATCTCTTTGCAGTGACCAGTAATTTCTCATCCATGAGCACAGGATCACAAAGGGGCTTGATCCAAACTTGAATCCTTTGTAGGAGCTGCTCCCTCAAATTAGACCAACTTCGACTCTTGATTGGATTTCAACATTCAGTGAAATACACCAGGTTTGTTTGGCAATGTTTTCACTTTTTTCTTTGTGAGCACTGATCCAATTGCCTTGCACACAGCACAGTGTATATTAATAAGACTGAGCATTTCGGGATAATTCACAATTATCAACATTTTCCAAAGCGTACAAATCTAATGCTGGGGGATGTTAACACCCAACATACGCTTTTCAAATAGTTAGAAAATGTTGGTCAGAATTATGTAAATTGAGCACTGTTGCCTGTCTGCCAATGCCCGAGGCATCCACACTCATTAACTTGGACACCACTGCACTATTGCGTGATCTGCAGTGATATGGCTTTCGGTCTGGCGGATCAATTCAGAGGCCTCATTGAATTCTCTAAAATAGGCCATCATCAAATCACAGACAGACTCCCCACTAATGATATTAGACAGGAACAAGCTGTGAGTTTGGTGCAGCAGGTGTAGAAACCGATCAATTCAATAAGGAGGTGGAAGCATTGTTCCAAAAAGCTGAATCAAAACTAGAAACCGTATGCAGCAAACCACAGATAACAATGATGGACTTTATTCTGAAGGTATGTATATGAATTCTACATGTTCCTGCTGTGTTTTCATCTATGTTGGCCTGTATATTTGTGTGTAATCTGGTGATCGGTGTCAGGCACCATTACCAACTTTTGTGTAAGAAAACTTGCTGTTGGCTGTCTCAAAAGCTGTTAGAAGTCACTAAAGGATGAGATAACCAGAGATCCCTTTTTTGTCAGAAGATCGCTTTCTGGCACTTTTTGGCATATCTCCAAAACTTGCTAATGTCACTGGAAAAAGTCGCTAAATTTGTTGCTAGTTCCTTTTAGGAAAAAAAAAAAGTCAAGGGGGTGTCTGGAAAGGCCTAGTGACAAAGTCATTAAGTTGGCAACACTGGCCTCTGGTGTTGCCAAAAACTAATTGCAGGTTCTACCATGTGACCGGAATTTTCTTTATGACTCAAGCTGAGTTGAGATGTACGTGACAGATCATAGGTGAACAAGACATTTACAACAATATAAATACCACCAATTATTATTTTTTTCTTGGCAAATACTGGAAATCAGTTTGTGGCACAAGATGACAAATATCTCCACTGCCACTGTGTATAGTGTGGCGGTATTTACATTTTGCATACAGGCAGTACACAGTAAAATTCAAATCAGTTTATTGCACCCTGTAAATTCTAACATATAGGTATATCTGTTTATTACAGTGTGCACCCTGCCTCTCGCCCTATGACAGCTGGGATAGGCTCTGACCCTGAAAAGGGCAGAAGAGAATGGATGGATGGATTTTTATTAGTGCAACAATACAATGTTTTAATAGAGAAGAAAGGGTATTTGATACCAAAATTTAAAGAATTTTTCAGCATCAGGATGTGTTTTTAATTCTTTCTATTACAATAAAATACCAAAGAACCAGGAGAAATTAAATGTCATGAAAAAGATCAACATTTTCTTTGTACACATTTTGGGAGAGGGGTGCCATTTAATAAGGCATAAAATGTTGTTCAGAGTCAAACAGACACTATTAAATGGTGTTATTATGCAAAATTGAATACGTTTAGATGCTCAGTCTTGATTTTGTATTCTGCTGAGCATGATTTTTTGTTTTTTCTCTCTTCTTTAATTTTGCCCTTTTTTAGGACAGAGTATGGAAACTGCACCTTCTCACAGAATCCTGCGACCCCTCCTGCTCGGTGCTTTTATGCTGGGATGTTCTGTGATTCTGTTTTTTATGTATTTTAAACCAACTATAAGCTGGTTACCAGATCCTGTAGAGTCAACAGTATTCAGAGAACCTGGCCTGAACCTCTTCCCCAACAAGAGTGATAAAAATGTTACCATTGTGCTGATCTGGAGCTGGCCTTTTGGAAAAGAGTATGACCCGAGCATTTGCAGCTCAGTCTTCAACATTGATGGCTGTTTCCTCACAGCAGACAGGAACCTCTACAGTAAGGCAGATGGGGTCATCATTCACCACCGAGACATCCGCTCTGACCTGTCCAATCTCCCACAGCTCCAGCGACCATCATTCCAGAAGTGGATATGGATGAATGCAGAGTCGCCATCACACTCATCCCAGCTCCCTGGATTAGACAACCTGTTCAATCTGACTGTCAATTATCGTCAGGATGCTGACATTACAGTGCCTTATGGGTACATTGTACCAGCAGAGCGTGAGGAGGATTTTATCCCACCAGAGAAAAACAAGCTGGTCTGCTGGATTGTGAGCAACTGGAACCAGAACCACATGCGGGTGAAATATTACAATGAGCTGAAAAAACACGTGGAGATTCACACATATGGACGAGCCTTTGGGAAGCCCATATCTGACCAAGACTTTTTACCCACCATTACCAGCTGCAAGTTCTATCTCTCGTTTGAGAACTCCATCCACAAGGACTACATTACTGAGAAACTGTACAACCCGCTGACAGTGGGGACAGTGCCAGTGGTTCTTGGCCAAACGAGACAGAATTATGAGAACTTTATCCAGGGAGACGCCTTCATTCATGTGGAGGACTTCACCTCACCCAAGGAGCTGGCTGATTACCTGCTGCTCCTGGACAAGGATGAGAAAATGTACCTCAGGTACTTTGAGTGGCGGCGGCACTTCAAAGCAAAGAGGAGCTATTTTGGGGCTGAGCACATGTGTCTATCCTGTGATTACTTGCGTAGGCATACGGAGTACAAGGTATTCAATAACCTTAACAAGTGGTACTGGGGTGGCTAGTGCTTTTTAGGGTTGTGGTTAGGTTGTGGTTTTAAGATGTTTGTCCTTCAGTTAATGCCAAGGTTCATTGATGTTCTGTTTAGAGCAGCTGAATGGTAATTTTCTGTTCTTTCAGTGGCTCAATGAGACGTCTCACTTATGGTACTTTTTTCTCTGAATTTTAGTTGCTGTGAAATTTTCTTAACTCTTGGCTTCAGTTATAATTATTTCATTATTTATGTTTCTGTTCGTCAGATAATATTAACAATGCAAGGTTTTAGTTTAAGTTATCTTCGGTTAATGCTGCTCCTCAGGGCACTTGAATGCATGACTGGCTGGTTGTGTCAACAAGGAAATTAGTTTTTTGAGAATATTTATTTATTTATTGTTAATCTATTAGCATAACTGGTGTCTGTAGGCAACCGAAACTGCAGGACGCTCAGGCAGCACCGGGAAACCACCTGCCAAATAACAAACGATTGCTTATTTATGGTGACAGGTTGCAACCCTGGATATATTATAAGGACCTGATCAAGATTAGAGCCTAAAGACGTTCTATTTGCAAAGCAGAAAGGTCATGTAATGTTAGCTAGCTAACAAACTGACTAATGGTATCCTATTAATTAACAGCTAGAAAAGACCAAAACACGTACCTCCATAATGTTCAATGAAGAATTTGTAGCCTTTGTCCAGTTTTGAACATGTTGTCAGTGAAAACTTATCTACGTGTCATAGTATATCCTAATACCGTATTTGTGGCAAATGTACTAGACTGCGTAAACTCCATCCACCGGAAGTAAAGATCCCCAGCATCGAGGCCGAACGGAAGTTGTGTGACGTCATGTGAAAAGGGTCTATACCAAATAAACAACGCAGATGAAACGCAGTAAAGATAAGATTATTTTTTGTTGTGTGGATGAACTTAAAATAATTGGCTCTCAGTACTTAAATAATTTATTTTCTGAAAAAACTTACAATATCTTGTATCTTAAAACAAATGTTTTTGACCTCAATACTATGTATATTTGTGTAAAGATACTAACTTGATTTTTTATTGTTGATTTCACAGATTCAGTTATGTTAGATTTACTTCACCCTAGAATCATTTTTATCAGTGTGTTAATGCTCACATTCTGATTAGTTTAATATGTGCACATCTGTGACTGATCAGTGATTAGCAATTTACCAAGTTCTTCCTTACCTTTTTTTTTTTTTAATAGCCTGTCTTGTCCGGCAGCTTAAAAGATGTTGCCAACATGGAAACGTTAACCTTACTTACCAGTCTGTAGCACAGCTGTCTCTGGCAGACTCCCACATAATTATAACTGGCTGAGTTGAATTTTTCTCTGCAGGTGTGCAGCATTTTATTCTCTGTATAGTAAATACTGTATTTAGGTTAAAATATATGAATTATTGACACTCTTTTTTTTTTTTTTTTTTTTTTTTTTACAGCGTATGTGTGTCTGGGTGGGGGCTTTATTGAGTGGCTTTTTAGGGTAGGTATCGGAACCTTAAGTTAGCAAGTTACAGTTCATACTTTTGATGCAAATGCAAATAAAGGCTTTTGTCCTCAGGAGAGCTCCCCAGTGGGTCTTTGTCCTCAGGTGGGGATGCTGCATTACTTTTAAGAAATGTAATGTCTAATACATTACTTTTTTTTTTTTAAAAGAAATTACCCTAACACTGTTCACAGAACTATAGCACACATCTTCATGTTGATAAGGCTTGAGGCTTTGGCTTTGATACAGCACTGGGAGATTTCTTTTGGCTCTGGTTACCTCTTTGGTTGATGCCAGATTCTTCTATGCAAGAAAAACCCTGGGGGACAAAGATTCTTACTAAAGGTGAACTTGAGCACAAATGCTGAAAATGGTAAGGAAAATACTACTACTACTACTACTACTAATAATAATAATAATAAAACAGTTATGTTTTGTTTTGGGTTTTTTTCACTTGAATTTAGCCTACACTCTGATAAGCACTCCTAATAAGGATATGTTTGGATTAACAGTCTCAATCACTTTATTTCTAGACTGTAAATTTGCACAGCCTGCAGATGTGCAGCTGATGGGACGCACCAAGATAGACAAGAGACGGCTGAGTTTGTTTCAGCCAGCATATATCTGCTGTCACACTCAGTGATTTTACTCATGAAACAAACATTGTGTTTCATATAGTACTATAAAACATCAAAAACAACTGATGACTCTATTCTGAAAGAAATCAAGTAAACTCAGTGTAGAAAATACACTGCTCAAAAAAAAAGGGAACACTTAAACAACACAATATAACTCCAAGTAAATCAAACTTCTGTGAAATCAAACTGTCTACTTAGGAAGCAACACTGATTGACAATCAATTTCACATGCTGTTGTGCAAATTGAATAGACAACAGGTGGAAAGTATTGGCAATTAGCAAGATAAAGGAGTGGTTCTGCAGGTGGGGACCACAGACCACTTCTCAGTACCTATGCTTTCTGGCTGATGTTCTGGTCACTTTTGAATGTTGGTGGTGCTTTCACACTTGTGGTAGCATGAGACAGACTCTACAACCCACACAAGTGGCTCAGGTAGTCAACCAGGATGGCACATCAATGCGAGCTGTGGAAAGAAGGTTTACTGTGTCTGTCAGCGTAGTGTCCAGAGGCTGGAGGTGCTACCAGGAGACAGGCCAGTACACCAGGAGATGTGGAGGAGGCCGTAGGAGAGCAACAACCCAGCAGCAGGACCGTTACCTCCGCCTTTGTGCAAGGAGGAACAGGAGGAGCACTGCCAGAGCCCTGCAAAATGACCTCAGCAGGCCTCAAATATGCATGTGTCTGCACAAACGGTTAGAAACCGACTCCATGAGAATGGTATGAGGGCCCGACGTCCACAGATGGGGGTTGTGCTCACAGCCCAACACCATGCAGCACGCTTGCCATTTGCCAGAGAACACCAGGATTGGCAAATTCGTCACTGGCGCCCTGTGCTCTTCACAGATGAAAACAGGTTCACACTGAGCACATGTGACAGACGTGACAGAGTCTGGAGATGCCGTGGAGAGCGATCTGCTGCCTGCAACATCCTTCAGCATGACCGGTTTGGTAGTGCGTCAGTAATGGTGTGGGGTGGCATTTCTTTGGAGGGCCACACAGCCCTCCATGTGCTCGCCAGAGGTAGCATGACTGCCATTAGGTACCGAGATGAGATCCTCAGACCCCTTGTGAGACCATATGCTGGTGCAGTTGGCCCTGGGTTGCTCCTAATGCAGGACAATGCTAGACCTCATGTGGCTGGAGTGTGTCAGCAGTTCCTGCAAGCTGAAGGCATTGAAGCTATGGACTGGCCCGCCTGTTCCCCAGACCTGAATCCGATTGAGCATATCTGGGACATCATGTCCCGCTCCATCCACCAACATCACGTTGCACCACAGACTGTCCAGGATTTGGCGGATGCTTTAGTTCAGATCTGGGAGGAGATCCCTCAGGAGACCATCTGCCACCTCATCAGGAGCATGCCCAGGCATTGTAGGGAGGTCATACAGGCACGTGGAGGCCACACACAATACTGAGCCTCATTTTGACTTGTTTTAAGGACATTACATCAAAGTTGGATCAGCCTGTAGTGTGTTTTTCCACATTAATTTTGTGTGTGACTCCAAATCCAGGCCTCCATTGGTTAATAAATTTGACTTCCGTTGATGATTTTTGTGTGATTTTGTTGTCAGCACACTCAACTTTGTACAGAACAAAGTATTCAATGAGAATATTTCATTCATTCAGATCTAGGAACTGTTATTTGAGTGTTCCCTTTATTTTTTTTTAGCAGTGTATATAGTTTTCTTTTGTTTTTGTTCTATACATACTAACTGATTTTATCTTAACTAAACAATCATTGAAATTGTTAACTCCACGAAGGAACATCGCCCACTGGTTACACAAGTGCTCAGGGTAAATGTTGTAGCACATACTGATTTGTTTTTGATACAGTAAGAAATCCCCATGCTTCATATTCCCACAAAAAAAAAAATGAATCCAGAATGACTGCAGTGATTAATGAAGTCCTGCTTATAACTTCCCGTGGTCATCTGGATGATTGCATTCTTGAAATTTAAGTTGAATTGAATATAAAGCAGGAAATGAATAAATGCTTACCCAAAACAATAAGTTCAGTAGAACTGTCATAAAATGGATGTGGAAGGAGGTAATCGAGTTCTTATCCGTCTATGGATAGAGTCGGTCATGGTTGTGTGACATCTCCAGCCTTTCAGTCGTAAGACTACAGTTCTGCTCCGCCACTGATCCAATCAAGCTTGTTCTACCATTAAACTTACTAATAACATCCCCTCTCTGGTTAAACACAGCTGGGTACCCAGTGCTCTGGTACAAGTACCATATCACTTGAAGGCCATTAGGCTGGGAGTTACTGTCGGAGAATTTGCATGGAATGACAAGACATGATCCTTTCAACCCAGTTACACCGCTTGGAGTAGTGAAGGACCAACCCCGAGTGAGCATGTTTCCTGCAACAGAGAAAAAACTTTTGAAGCACATTTTGATTCTCTGGATTAAAAAAAAAGAAAAAAGTTCAGACTTTTTTAGTTTGTTACTGACCTTGGCCTTAAGTTAAAGGTTAGAGTTCAAATTTTCTGAAAATTTTGCGAACACAATAACATGAAAATAATGTGACCAGCAAGACCATTCAAACTTCACTGATTTTACTATAACAGCTCTCTGATTGGCTAGCGGTGCTCTGTATTTGTGTCCACATTTGTGTTTGATCTCATATTCCCTCTGTGTTGATCTCAACCACATGTGAGGAAATTATTTATTAACTATTTATCTGCTGAACAGCCCATTGTGTTCACCAGCTTGTTGCTAACCACTGACACAGCCAGGACTTAAATTCACACATTACCCCCTCTAACCCCAAAACTCTTGCAAAGCAGTCAATGTATTAGATCCATTATCATGGTAGGTACAAGTCCGCTCTGTCCTCTATCAGTCATCATACTTTGAGACATGGATTCAAGTCTCATAAACTGTTCACAGCATTCTGTTGTAAGCATTTTAGGCGTGTAGTGTTTAGTTGTTAAATGAAAATAAATATCTGTGCTAGGTGGAAGAAGGGGGCGGTTCATTTAAATCAGGCAGAGAGCAGCTTAAAAAAACCAAAAAAAAAACCGCAAAGATGGGAGGCAACCAAGGAGTAACTAAGAAGCATGCTATTTATTAAAACAAAATAAAATGAACAAAAGGCAAGCTTGAAGTCCAGCAAAGCATCATGTACACATTTCAGTTTTCACTATGGCCATCGGAACACACAGTTCTCTTTCGCTTTCACCATATTATGAAGTAGGGATGCGCCGATCCGATATTCAGTATCGGTATCGGTCCGATACTGGCCTAAATTACTGGATCGGATATCGGAAAGAAATAAAAAAATGTAATCCGATACATTAAAAAACGTTTCGCTCACATTAGCTGCAGTACAGGGCTCAGTCGTCTTCTTCTTCTTGTGGGTTTGCGATTGACCAAACCAGCTTAGAGCTGCATTACCACCACCTACTGGAATGGAGTGGGGGATCAGGAGTTAGAAAACAACCCCCTCAGATCCTCCGTCGCTGCGACGGATTCCCTTTGACACTGAGCGATCATCGCTGACATGTTTTTCCGCCTCCACCGCTCTCTGCCTTGTTTGTGTGTTGTGCTCGCTGTGCTGAGAATCAGCTGTTATTTTTTTTCTCTACTTCAGCTCCCGGACATACTGCTAGCGAGCGCAGCTATTAGCACTAGTGACCGTCCGGTACCGGAAGAACCCCTTCCCGGTCAAAATATTTTTGATACTTTAATCCCTGATTTGTGACTAAATATAGACCTGCAGTAGAAACGTATTTAGGAGAATGCTTGTAAATATAAAGCATTACAAGATTGCGCTCACGCAGCCCCTAGTTTTTCACGTGAACACTGATGACGCAACAGCAGCAGTCAGCTGATTTATGTGCAGTCTGTCGCACAAGCGGAAAGAGGAGGAGCCGGCGCGCTCAGATGGAGCAGAAGGAAATGTTTTTCTAGTGTCCAAAAGAAGCCTTTTCGTCTGTGTAACCTCCATTAAACCTTTACTGGGAAAGAGCTGGAGGTCCTTCATCAACCACCTGATCAGTAAGTGAAGAAACGAGAACTTTGTAGCTGCTCCATCCACCCTGTTTGTTTCACACAGGGAAAAAAACTGCAGTACGGAAGTTAAAATATGCAGATGAACTGTTAATATGAAAAAAAGTATTTCTTATCCAGTTACTTGGGTAATCAATATAAATAGAATACACAATTGCTAAAATAATCGATAGTTGCAGCCCTACTGAAATTTGCAACATGCCATAAGCATCACCTTCTCACACAGAAGAAACAGGATTCAGGTTATAGTTATTGTTGTAAGTAAGTAAAGTTTATTTATATAGCATTTTTCACAGACAGAAAAGCGCTGTACAATAATTAAAACACAATACCTGCCTGGATCAATTTTAAATATCGGATTTATATCGGTATCGGCCGATATCCAAATGTAAAATATTGGTATCGGACATAAAAAAGTGGTATCGTGCCATCCCTATTATAAAGTCGCTTGTTGTTTTCTTCCATGGCCATCGCCATGGCCACTGGTTCTCCTCTTTCTCTTGGGTCAGCTCCAGTTCCTCAGACCATTCTTTTCTGGTTTTTGCTACATTTCTATGTCCTCACTGCAGTTCCATCTTGCTCCTTCCTCTGCCTGCTCCTCCCCTTTGCTGCTGCTCTTTCTCTTTATAAAGATGCCCCAGCAGGTGTTGCCCATTCCCCTAATTGATGTGGCAGGAATTAAAACCCAAACAATAAAAGCATGCAATACAAACATTTAAAAACATGCAAATATAAAACCAAATAAAACCTACAAGACATTAAAATTCTGCCACATCACATTTGTACTTACTCTTTACCCGTAGAATGATGCTCGCTTGTTGTGTCTGGCCTCCAGTGAAATGTGCATAGCATATCAGCAATCTTCCATTGTCATTAGCAGATGCTGTAAATGTCAGTCTGGAGATAGTCCTCCACTGAGCCTCTTTAGATATCTTGTTATTCTCATAAGAGGCTGGCATACTACCATAATTCCATTTGAGAGTTGGAATATTTCGAGAGCATGTGTATGAGGCGGTGCAGGTTACTTTACTTGGATGTCCTTTCAGAAATTCGTCTGAAGTAGAGCTGATAGTCAGCCCTGAAATGGAGCCTAGGATACATATAAAAATTGTCAAATATTAAAGACAGCATGGAAAAAAAAAAAGAAAACATAGATTTTATTCTTGCATGCTCATTACATACATTCTGCGGTTAAGGTTGTAGAGGCTGATGCAGACAGACCACCATGGTGTCGGACAGAGCACTCTAATAAAGTGGTTGTCAATATAGTTTTGGATCTTCCATCAGATTGAGGACTATGGCTCAGGTGTTTATTTTGCAGTGGGATGTTGAGCTCCAGAGTTGGAGGATAAGTGGGGCAAGTGTGATAAACACTACATTGCACCATTACTGACTCTCCAACCTTCTTGATTCCAAAGATATCAATAACCGGTTTATCAGCTGTGCCTTCAAAAAGGAATACAAAGAATCAAATAATCATATCTATAATCAAATTTAATGATAGATTTACAGCCAAAGTTCAAATTAGTTACCTACCCACAACTTCAATTGTTACAGTTGTGTCAAAGAAGCGATAGGTTCCTTTTCCAACATTCTCAGGATCCACCCAGGGATAAAGCGTCTGACTGTGATCAGACCAGGTCACTGGTTCGATCATCAGACTGCATTGCCGATTGTATGAAGAGCTAGATACATGTGTTCTTCCTTTAAATTGGTCCAAGACATTACCCGGATACCAGTTGTCATAAACTAAAGGATATCCACTGCTTTCATATTTGTACCACACTATACGATCTGGTCTTTTAGGTGGATATTTAGAGTAATCATAACTGCAAGGGATAACAAGACAGGAACCCTTCAATGCTTTGATATTTCTTGGCATTGTTACACGCCAAGCACCGGAGCTGCAGAAAATACACCCTGCAAGAGTACCATGAGAAAGATTAAAATATAAAACACATAAACACACACACACGTAGACACACACAAACGTGTGTGTCTGTGTGTGTGTGTGTGTGTATTGCCATACCTAGAATATAGAAGTGCAGGAAAAATTCTCCAAATCCAGACATCTTATGAATGATATCACATTCCTGAAATACATATGAAATTGCCATCTTAACATTATTCACCGTACAGAAATAATTCTGAAGTTTGTTTCTAAAGGTTCCTAAAATGTAGAATTCTGAAGTTAATGTAGAAGTCAGATGATTTTCCATGAAGTTGATGATAGAGTCAACCAGTAAAAACACAAACAATAAACAAATAAATAAAAAAAACCAGCCCCAAACTATGAAGCATAATGTATTCGTTGAAGAGAAACATTTTTTCCTGCTTCTCTGATTTAAAAAGATCACAGGAAAAAAAAAAAAACTCAGAAAATCCAAGAGACCATTTGATAAAATAATTAATATTAATCTTGATAGCACTTTCTATTACAGCTCAATAACAATGTGGTGGTAGTCAGTGTTAATTTTGACAGCAAATTTTGATTTAGTTTCATTCATAGGCTTTTGAAGAAAATGTAATTTAGTTTTAGTCATAATTTAGTCATCTGAATAGTTTTAGTATTCATCAACTAATTAGCATAAGAATATAGTTGATTCAGTCGAGTAAAATATAAGGTGTAAAATGTAAATGCTTTTTCTTCAGTTCCCTCAAATTAGTCATTATACACACTTACACAAAATTAAACATTTATTAAAAGTCATGGAATATTATTAATAAAATTATTAACTGCCCTGCACATTATAGCGTTTCACCTGCTTCCCACCCACCTGATCATTAACACCACCTTACTGAGGTAATACGAGCATTTTGCAGCAGGACACGCTCTGAAAGGTAGAGGGCAGTGTGCCTTGAGGACGCATTTCTCTAAACACAAACGCTAAACTGGGAAAGTATTCAAGATTCAGTGTTTTATTGTCATATGCACAGTAAAGAAACATTGTTTCCCTGTACAGTGAAATTCTTACTCTGCTGCCCACACTGGATGTTAGAACACCAAGAAAATAGATAAAAATAAACATGCAATTATAATATTAATAAAATTATAATAATAACATATTTTAGTGTAATCTTCACCTACTTTAAATAGCATACTCTTTGCTGAATCACCTGTATTCACATTACTCACTTTATTTGTTTTTAGAAATTCGCTAGCTTAGCTCAGCTAGTAGCTTAGCCCTTAGCCGACTCACTACCAGCATGGCTTCTTCTCCTGTCTCTCCTGCACTTTCCTGCTCTGGGTGTCACATGTTTAGTTACTCCTCGGCCTCCTTTAGCAGTAACGGTACTTGTAATAAATGTAGTCTGTTTGTAGCTCTGGAGGCCAGGCTTTCTGAACTGGAGACTCGGCTCCGCACCCTGGAAAATCCTACATCTAGCCAGGCCCCTGTAGCGGGTGCGGACCATGGTAGCTTAGCCGCCGTTAGCTCCCCCCCAGCAGATCCCGAGCAGCAGGGAAAACAGGCCAGCTGGGTGACGGTGAGGAGGAAGCGTAGTCCTAAGCAGAAGCCCCGGGTACACCACCAACCTGTTCACGTCTCTAACCGTTTTTCTCCACTCGGCGACACACCCGCCGAGGAACAAACTCTGGTTATTGGCGACTCTGTTTTGAGAAACGTGAAGCTAGAGACACCAGCGACCATAGTCAAATGTCTTCCAGGGGCCAGAGCAGGCGACATTCATGGAAATTTGAAACTGCTGGCTAAGGCTAATCGTAGATTTGGTAAGATCGTTATTCACGTCGGCAGTAATGACACCCGGTTACGCCAATCGGAGGTCACTAAAATTAATATTGACTCGGTGTGTAACTTTGCAAAAACGATGTCGGACTCTGTAGTTTTCTCTGGGCCCCTCCCCAATCAGACCAGGAGCCACATGTTTAGCCGCATGTTCTCCTTGAATCGCTGGCTGTCTGAGTGGTGTCCAAAAAATGACGTGGGCTTCATAGATAATTGGCAAAGTTTCTGGGGAAAACCTGGTCTTGTTAGGAGAGACGGCATCCATCCCACTTTGGATGGAGCAGCTCTCATTTCTAGAAATCTGGCCAAATTTATTAACCCTCCTAAAAACTGACTACCCAGGGTTGAGACCAGGAAGCAGAGTTGCAGTCTTACACGCCTCTCTGCAGCTTCTCTCCTCCTGCCATCCCCCCAAAACCCCATCCCCATAGAGTCGGTGCCTGCTCCCAGACCACCAAACACCAAAGCTAAAATCAGCAAAAAGCTATTTAAGCATAAAAATTCAAAAACAATAAATAATACAGCTTCATCAACTGCACCAAAAAATAAAACAATTAAATGTGGATTGTTAAACATTAGGTCTCTCTCTTCCAAGTCCCTATTAGTAAATGATTTAATAATTGATCAACGTATTGATTTATTCTGCCTTACAGAAACCTGGTTACAGCAGGATGAATATGTTAGTTTAAATGAATCAACACCCCCGAGTCACAGTAACTGTCAGAATGCTCGAAGCACAGGTCGAGGAGGAGGATTAGCTGCAATCTTCAATTCCAGCTTATTAATTAATCAAAGACCCAGACAAAGTTTTCATTCTTTTGAAAGCCTGACTCTTAGTCTTGTCCATCCTAATTGGGAAAATCAAAAAGCTGTTTTATTTGTTATTATCTATCGTCCACCTGGTCCCTACTCAGAGTTTCTGTCTGATTTCTCAGACTTTTTATCTGATTTAGTGCTCAGTTCAGATAAAATAATTATAGTGGGTGATTTTAACATCCATGTAGATGCTGAGAATGACAGCCTCAACACTGCATTTAATCTATTGTTAGATTCAATTGGCTTCTCTCAAAATGTAAAGGAGCCCACCCACCACTTTAATCATACTCTGGATCTTGTCCTAACATATGGCATAGAAACTGAAGACCTAACAGTATTCCCTGAAAGCCCCCTCCTGTCTGATCATTTCTTAGTAACATTTACATTTACTTTAATGGATTACACAGCAGTGGGGAATAAGTTTTATTACAGTAAAAGTCTTTCTGAAAGTGCTGTAACTAAGTTTAAGGATCTAATTCCTTCATTGTTATGCTCTTCAGTGCCATGTGCCAACACAGTGCAGAGCAGCTACCTAAACTCTGCTCCCAGTGAGGTCGATTATCTCGTCAATAGTTTTACATCCTCACTGCGTATACCTTTGGATACTGTGGCTCCTCTGAAAAGGAAAGCTTCAAATCAGAAGTGCCTGACTCCGTGGTATAATTCACAAACGCACAGCTTAAAGCAGATAACCCGAAAGCTGGAGAGGGAATGGCGTCTCACTAAATTAGAAGATGCTCATTTAGCCTGGAAAAAGAGTTTGTTGCTCTATAAAAAAGCCCTCCGTAAAGCTAGGACATCTTACTATTCATCATTAATTGAAGAAAATAAGAACAACCCCAGGTTTCTTTTCAGCACTGTAGCCAGGCTGACAAAGAGTCAGAGCTCTGTAGAGCCGAGTATTCCTTTCACGTTAACTAGTAGTGACTTCATGGATTTCTTTACAAATAAAATTTTAGACATTCAAGAAAAAATTATTCATAACCATCTCAAAGATTATTCTTCATGTTCGGCTGCTTTCAGCACTGCTGGTATTTGTTTAGACTCTTTTGCTCCAGTTGATCTTTCAGAGTTAACTTCAATAGTTACTTCCTCCAAACCAGCAACATGTTTGTTAGATCCCATTCCTACTAGACTGTTCAAAGAAGTCTTTCCAATTATTGATGCTTCAATCTTAAAAATGATCAATCAGTCTTTATTAGTTGGCTATGTACCACAGACCTTCAAGGTGGCTGTAATTAAACCTCTGCTTAAAAAGCCATCACTTGACCCAGCTGTCTTAGCTAATTATAGGCCAATCTCCAACCTTCCTTTTCTCTCAAAGATTCTTGAAAGAGTAGTTGTAAAACAGCTAACTGATCATCTGCAGAGGAACGGTTTATTTGAAGAGTTTCAGTCAGGTTTCAGAATTCATCACAGTACAGAAACAGCATTAGTGAAGGTTACAAATGATCTTCTTAGAGCCTCTGACAGTGGACTCATCTCTGTTCTTGTCCTGTTGGACCTCAGTGCAGCTTTTGATACTGTTGACCATAACATTTTATTACAGAGATTAGAGCTTGCTATAGGTATTAAAGGTACTGCACTGCAGTGGTTTGAATCATATTTATCTCATAGACTCCAATTTGTTCATGTAAATGGGGAGTCTTCTTCACACACTAAGGTTAATTATGGAGTTCCACAGGGTTCTGTGCTAGGACCAATTTTATTTACATTATACATGCTTCCCTTAGGCAGTATTATTAGAAAGCACTGCATCAATTTTCATTGTTATGCAGATGATACTCAGCTTTACCTATCAATGAAGCCAGATGACACACATCAATTAGTTAAACTGCAGGAATGTCTTAAAGATATTAAGGCCTGGATGACCTCTAATTTCCTGCTTCTAAATTCAGATAAAACTGAAATTCTTGTTCTCGGCCCCACAAATCTTAGAAACATGGTGTCTAACCAGATACTTACTCTGGATGGCATTACTTTGGCCTCCAGTAACACTGTGAGAAATCTTGGAGTCATTTTTGACCAGGATATGTCCTTCAATGCACATATTAAACAAATAAGTAGGACCGCTTTTTTGCATTTGCGCAATATTTCTAAAATTAGAAACATCCTTTCTCAGAGTGATACTGAAAAGCTAATCCATGCATTTATTACTTCTAGGGTGGACTATTGTAATTCATTATTATCAGGCTGTCCTAAAAGCTTTCTGAAAAGCCTTCAGCTGATCCAAAATGCTGCAGCTAGAGTACTGACAGGGACTAGAAAGAGAGAGCATATTTCTCCCATATTGGCTTCTCTTCATTGGCTCCCTGTTAAATCTAGAATAGAATATAAAATCCTTCTCCTCACATACATGGTCTTGAATAATCAGGCCCCATCTTATCTCAAAGACCTCATAGTCCCATATCACCCCAACAGAACACTTTGCTCTCAGACTGCTGGCTTACTTGTGGTTCCTAGGATACTTAAGAGTAGAATGGGAGGCAGAGCCTTCAGCTTTCAGGCGCCTCTTCTGTGGAACCAGCTTCCAGCTTGGATTCGGGAGACAGACACCCTCTCTATTTTTAAGATTAGGCTTAAAACTTTCCTTTATGATAAAGCTTATAGTTAGGGCTGGATCAGGTGACTCTGAACCATCCCTTAGTTATGCTGCTATAGGCCTAGTCTGCTGGGGGGTTCACATAATGCACTGTTTCTCATTCACCTTATTTACTTTGTTTATACTCCACTCTGCATTTAATCATTAATTGATATTAATCTCTGGCTCTCTTCCACAGCATGTCTTTCTCTCCCCTCAGCCCAACCGGTCGCGGCAGATGACTGCCCCTCCCTGAGCCTGGTTCTGCTGGAGGTTTCTTCCTGTTAAAAGGGAGTTTTTCCTTTCCACTGTCGCCAAGTGCTTGCTCATAGGGGGTCGTTTTGACTGTTGGGTTTTCTCTGTATTATTGTAGGGTCTTTACCCACAATACAAAGCACCTTGAGGCTACAGTTTGTTGTGATTTGGCGCTATATAAATAAAATTGAATTGAATTGAATTGAATTAATAAAAATAAATAAGTCTCTCTGAATAACAAATTATGTACATTGTGCATATGTGCTATATTGCAATAGTCCGTGTAGAAATGGTCTGAACATACAACTGCAGCTGTATGCAGACAGGTAAACAGTGACAGAAGTGCAGTGGTGTCTATGAGGAAGTTTCCAGCTCAGCCGTTTAAGAGTCTAATGGCCGTGGGAAAGAAAGAGTGGGAAAGAAGTATGGGGCTATTATTATAGCAAAAGTGGAGATTTGTGTGTGCTTAAGTGAATCTGTCTGTAACTGGATCCACGTGTGTGCATCGTGATCTGTATTTTGATCTGTGTGTCTGTAATCAGATTTGTAAATGGGCAAAGAAATCTGCAGCGTATATATTAATGGTTGAAAAGTCTTATGGCCGGTTTCCCGTTCATGGATTAAGCATGGTCCTAGACTAAAAGGAAAAAGTCAATGAAGACCACAATAGGAAAAAATATTTATTCCAGGATTAGACTTAATCCCTGTACGGTATAGTGATGGGTCGGGCACGAACGATCCGGCTCTAAGAGCCGGCTCTTTGAAGTGAACGATGGAAGCCGGCTCCTGATAGTGAGCCGTGTGGTTTTTCTTTTCGTTCGTTTCCTTTTTTTTTTTTTTTTTTTTTTTAGTGGAAGCCGCACTTGATTGGTTAAGATGAATGGTAGCATATGATCGTCTACACTGAGCGGGAGGGGAGGGTCCACGGACACACCGCACAGTGAGTAAACAAACACCAGAGAGGGAGGGGCTCCTGCAACAGGAAAGGACAGAACAGGGCAGGTCATCAGGCAGGAGAAACAGGATCAACTCCTCAAAGGCCCTTGTTTTTTCTGATTTCCAATCTTTTGTTTTATAATTTATATTTCGAGCACTCTATTACATACTGAGTATATAAAGAAATGTTTGATATAGGCCTAATGTATGTTTTTACATTAGTAATTCATTTGACACTTTTTTTTTTTTTTAAATTAAAATCTAAGGAGCCCTTTGGGAGCCGAAAGAGCCGGCTCTTCTTTGGGAGCCGAGCCTAAAGAGCCGGAATTCCCATCACTAGTACGGGAAACTGGGCCATAAAGTTTTTCTCAAGTCACTGAAAACACACACGTCAGGCCGCCCAGCTTTACAATTGGCTCTTTTTACACACGTGACTTCTGCCGCCGCAGAATCTGTGACAGGGCTCTTTCACCCTCAGACAGGCTCACAGGCGGGTTGCGTTCAGGTCTGCTGGGACTTATTACTCGGTTAAACAGCGTCACATTAGCTTGCTGGTAGCGGTGGCTGTGCCGATGCAAGGCTGGTTCAGATGGACACTTTACTGGATTCACTACATGCTAACTATAAGTACCTCTTTCTGTTTGTTGAGTAGCTTCATCAGCAGCTCGTTTTGGAGCCGTGTGAAAAATCAAATGCAGCTGGAATGGAGACTGGAACTGGAACAGCTGATTTCTCAGCCAGCTGAAGCAGTTAGCTAAAACTGACTGTGTAGGAGTCAGTGGAGGATCTGATCAGCAGAGGCAGACTAGGATATGACTGATGTAAAAATGGTCAAAGTGCTCAAAGCTTTATCACACTGAAGGAATTATGAAACATGAATAAGCAGAATAACTGTTGAAGGAAATGAGTTTTTATGAAGCTTTAAATATAATCATGATATGCATTTGATTTTATTAGTTTATTTGCCTGAGAAATCTGTCTTAGACTGGAAAATAAGCATAACTGATTAATGACACAGAAGCACATAATATTTGGTGTCAAGAACAGTGCGTTTGTTCTGGGTATGTCTCTATCCCTAACAGATTACCAATAACAGACACAAGTACTCTGTCTCGGCAATGGCCAGCCACTGATGGAGACTACACAAACAATAAAGGGAGACTCCGAGGTCATCTGAAGAAGCAGCTGCTGTTCTCTGTTTTCCACATTTTGTTTTGTAAAATGATGTAACCAAGACAGATAAGCTGTGACTATATGAAATTCTGAGCTGAACAAGAGTGTGTGAGTACTTCATGTCATATCCAGTACAACACTGGGCATGCAGTTCTGACCCAGATTAATCTGTAAACTGTGTTACATATGGCTAATTAAATTTAATAATTGGGCTCCTTATTCTGTTGTTTTGTGTCATTCCTGTTCGATATACGAACATGCAGAAACCAAGTAAAAATGACCGTGTTCTTAATTTTCAACACTGTGTATGGATGCCTCTGCGTCCAAAGCCCAGTCACAGTAAAATACAGAGGGATGCTTCTGTGCAGCAGTCTGTGACCTCTGTCAGTACTGACTGCACCATTTATTTAATTATCAATAATACACTCAGATAATACTCAATTACAAGTAAGAGTCTGGCTTTCAGAAACAACTAAAGAATGCATCCATTATCAGCAGTACTTTATTAGTACTTTAAGCATTTCCAGAGCAAATTCCATCTTCAAACCAAGCAGCTCCCACTATGCAAACATCAGTGTCATCAGAAAAAAAAAAGCATTTTATTATTGTAAAATCTTTTCAAGGTCTTTCTTGGTGAAAAAGAAGGTTTGCAGACTCACCACCTCTGTCAGCAGATCCTCCAGCTGCAGTTTCATCTCCTCCCTGCTCCTGCTGCTGTGCCTCCAAAAGGAGGTGCAGAGGTCAGCATGATCCACTCACATACAGTCTCATGGAAATCTGCACTATATTTTGCACATTATCTCGAAGCAGTTTTCCATCACATAATAGATTGTACCATCATGTCATGTAAAATGATAAATAGACTAGGTACTTTTATAGTGCTTTTCTACTGTAGCTGAGCACTAAAAACACTTCATGCAACAGCTGTATAAAACACAGCAGGCCATATGCAAGAACACAACTGTTAATGTTCAAGAACATGTCATAATCTTGTGTTTATTCATAAGTGTTCTACTGTGCAAAATATATGATGTAAACATGAACTTTACTGCTGCAAGTACACATGTAGAACTATCATGTCATATATTCAGATGTAAATAAAATGTAAAGCACATTTCTGAGGATATTCAAACCATTGTACTTCTTTATGTGACCTTAACACTTGTTCCTTTTTATACAGAAACTGTACATCCCAGAAATTCAGTTCCTTGGAGTTCATGCTGACCTCAGCCCCAAGATCCACATTTTTCAGCAGTCCTAAAAGGTTAAACTCCTGAAGAAGTTTGAAGATTCATTTAAGCAGCAGTATCTAAAATCAAACCCTGTGCTACAGGCAGTGACCCTGCCTGAGTTGGGCTAACTGTAAGGTGTTTAATAGTAAAGAGTTTGATTTTTTAAAAGCATGTCGAGGCCCCGCGAGTCGACTGCCTTCACCATCAGCTCCTTGGGGGGAACTGCAGTTGCAGATGCTCCTGAGAGGCTGTTATAAAGACAGTGCAGACCTCGGAGACAGATCCTCTGTACTCAGGCATGCAACTCTGAACATTTAAATTGTTGCTCACACAACATGCAGAGAATGAGGAACAGAGGCAAATAAAGGAACAAAAGAAGCCAACTTAGAAGGAAAGAAATGTTATTAATAAAGCCACACAGGTGTAATATGCTCAGGCAGCACAGGTCTTATTGATGAGGTTACATTTCTGGCCTCTAAACCCCTCAAACTCAGCTCCCATCCAGTGCTGCTAAGTCCACTTATTATAAGCGACTTTGGACTTGTTTTGCTTGTTGCTTGCAAATCTCGTGAGTCGCGGTGTTTTGGGCTTGTTTTTGAATGTGAAGTTGCTTAATAAATGGTGCAGTCAGTACTGACAGAGGTCACAGACTGCTGCATAGAAGCATCCCTCTGTATTTACTGTGACTGGGCTTTGGACACAGGCATTTATTCATGTTTCATAATTCCTTCAGTGTGATAAAGCTTTGAGCACTTTGATAGATTCTGCGGCGGCAGAAGTGTAGCAAAAGTCACGTGTGTAAAAAGAGCCAATTGTAAAGCTAGGCGGCCTGACGTGTGTGTTTTCAGTGACTTGAGAAAATTTTCAACCATTAATATCTGCGCTGCAGATTTCTTTGCACATTTACAAATCTGATTACAGACACACAGATCAAAATACAGATCGCGATGCACACACGTGGATCCAGGTACATACAGATTCACGTACGCACACACAAATCTCTGCACACGTGGATTCATTTAGGGACACAGAACTTTTGCTACAATAACAGCCCCCATAGGAAAAACTCTTGACGTTAAAATGCTTACATGCATGGAGATCTGGGTGACTGGATTAAAGATGTCGTCTACGATTTGTCGTGTTTTTACCCGAGATAGTCCCACACGTCGTTTTGTTTTTCACGACGTCATCGGCTCTTCTCTTGATCCCTGCTGACAAGGTCTACATACTTAGTTCTATGGCCTGTGCGTTTGATTGATGTTTTCCTAACTTGTCCCTGCTTTTAACAAAATTAAATAAGTTCTGATTGGATATCATCTGGTTTTCATTCGTCGCGAAAATGTCAATTAATTTCGTCATTCGTTTTCATACTTTTAGGAGATAAGCCAGTATACTTGAGGGAGGCGGGAGGTAGAAAAGTTTTTTTTGTTTTTTGTTTTTTGCCTGTCTTGACTGAACCGTCCCCAGCGTTCGCATGATTAACAAATATTTAGCATTGTGTGAGATCATAAACTAGCAGAGATGTATCAAGTGACCAATATATTAATAATGTATTTATTAATAAATACCAAAGAAACTTTATCTTTTTTTAATTTTTTGGTATGTTTCTCTCATCATTCGTTTAAATTTTTGTTTTCGTTTAAATTTGATATTCCAACATTAAACAATACGGGACAAAAGAGATCTATGTAATGTGGGTCTAGGCAAGGCATGAAAGTTATTAAGTTATTTCATAAAGTTTATTTGTAGTTCTAAACATATTTAGGGTGTTTTTCCTGCACTTTTTTGTCTCTCCAAAGATATTTTTCCTGTCTCCTACAGCCTCGATTGCAACTACATGCAAATGACCAATTATGCAAATTGGGCGGTGACGTCATATAGCTCCTTCTATTTTCAGCGGCGGAAAATTTCACGTATTTTTAAATACAAAAATTGACATGTATGCTCTGTGTTCTCTGCAAACTCAAGGCACTCACTCTGTTTTTCCATTGAAGCTAAAGCCAAAGTGCTTTTCTTTTCTGTTAGTAATGTTTAGGAATTCTCCAAACAAATCATATATCTCCTTTATGCAGCAGTAAAATTCTAATACTGTAAGTTCTCATCTAATATGTGCCCATTAATTATTGTGGTCACATTCACTGTGCTGATTTGAAAATAATACGTAACTAAATGTCTTGTACCTAGTAAGATTTTCATTAACAGCCATTAATTTCAACCCTTAATGAGGGATTTTTTTCTCACTCACATTTCACTCACAGATTAAAATGTTAATGGAAAAATAATGGCATTATAATAAACTTTATCTATATGGCACATTTCTTAACAAAACTGGAAAGAAAAATGTTATAATACATTAAAAATCCAAGAAATGGTTAAAAACATTAAAACAAATAGGGAAGAGATGGATAAAGCAACTTTATTGTATCAAACATTTGTTAAAGGCTTCCATTTATTTATTTTTTAAAGTTCCCAGAGTGTTGTTCAAACATGGACCAGGAGTGTTCAGATGTCTTGAATAACACTTTGGAATGACATTTGTGCAGAATGTTAATGCACTGCTGCTTCAAGAGAGGACCTTCAACTGTCATTTTTATGGCTGTGAGGAGAGAGGATGACACCATTTATTGTCACAGCTACCGAGTGAAAACATTCATAGACATTTCTGACTGTTGCTAAAATGCATGTGCAAAAGAAATTTACTTACAAATACATAAAAAATTATAGGTGTAATGTCATATTTTACCTGGAAGATAGAAGTATAACTGTACTGTTATACATCTTTTGATATCCATTGATAGGCTAGCCCTGGTGTTTTTCTCTGATACACAATTATACTATAAAGTCTTTGTCATCTGAAAGTACAGCAGCATGAACTACAGAAAAGAGAACCTGAAAAGATTCATGGCTTGTATTCCTGTTCATCTTTGTTACCAAAACCTGCTTTTCTGGGTTTGTGTTTTCCTTCATGCAAGTTTGAAGCAATTTACTGCAAATTGTGCTAAATTTAACTAACTTGAATGATACAAATTAACGCTGCAGTGTCTCCAGAGTTGTGCTGCTTTCAAAGTCAATAATCTGTCAAATAACCATGATACTCAATAATTGTAGTTAGACTATCATAAATGTACACGTAGTATAAAGCGAGGCCAAAACAATCTGTATTCATTTATTTATTTTTTACAATTTAAGTAATTAAAAATAAATAATCATTCAATAATGACTGGTAACAGTTTATAGCAATATTCAATTATAGATCACATATAAGCATTTAGTTGATGATCAAATAATCATTTGAAAAAGATTAATATACGTCAATGCTAAATTAACTAAATACATTTAGTTTGTAAACTTCAGTAAATCATAAACTGATCATTAATAAATGGTTAATAAATAATTTGGTAGTTATTCAGAAACTGAATTCTGCAGAAATAAGTTTAAAGTCTCATTTTCTCTACACTATTTACTTAATCATGTACACATTATTGAATAGCATTAGCAAAAAGGACCATATAGGTGGATCTCATTAAGGGTGTTTTCCTGGCTTGTCGGTCAGAACACACAGCAGCCCATCACATGCAGTCTTATTTATTTACTTATGCTCAAGCATTTGAACAGTACGGTAACATCAGTAGTCATGAAAGTGTGATAGTATGGTCTGAAAGTAAAAGAACAAGATACGCAGATAAAAATGAAAACAAGATCCCCAGTTAACCAAACGTCAGCCAACAGTTCTGAAATTCATACTATTCCACCGATTTCTCCTAATCCACTCCAGTTCTGCAGGCATTAGGGAATTCACATTCAAATACAACACTGCCATCTAGTGGCTTACACTTACACTGGTCAATAACAGGTGGTCGTCACTACACGCCCTCCACAAATTGGTCACCAAGCTGGTGGCTAGCTAACAACTAATGTAAACATAACATGCATGCCACAATAACGTTAAACCAGGTTAATAACATGAATAAGGCCTAAAAAGGTAACGTATGCACAAAGTCTACTCTATGAGGAATCAGCCTCTTGAATACACAGGGAAAGCATCGTCATGATTATCATGTGTCAAAATGAACCGTAACTTTATCACACTATGAATGCCACCTACAACTCAGAATACTCATGTGAAAGGTACATTCTCCCGTATAGGCTAGTGACAATGCCCCCAAAATTTTGACATACCCCTACCGGAGGTAGAACTAAACCCAACCATGTTTTTCCTCATCTCTAAGGTCTCTTCCATATGAAATGGATTCTTGGACAAAAATATTTTAATGCCAAGATGGTTAAATTGATGAATATTTTTATATACCCCAAAAAAGAGCTCAAGTACAGCCTTTCCTCATGGAGGTTAGCATACAAAAACTAATGTAGATTAATAATGCAAGGTCTGAGAGCTTTCAGAATAGACATGGATGTGAATATCTTAAAGTATGGGGGTAAGCATAGACCTTGGAACACATACCTAAAATAGGAGGACATGGAAAAAAATATTTCAATGCAAAATGGTTTCATTTACTTTGTAATTGCTTTGCCAGGGACTGTCATAGAAACACATATGATGACTTGTTGGAAAGGTGAGGTTGTGAGGTCTGAATCCATCAATACCAAATATGTAAATGTAGCCTGCATAATCTGGGTGTTAAGTCAGTTAATGTATGAAGTGCCGCTACTGAGAGAAAGTGAAGTATTGAGAAAATTAAGTCTCCAGTCCAAAACATACTGCATGTATTGTCATATAATACAGTATACTTTTGGAATTATTGTGCTTGTTTTCTAAATCCAGCAATACCAAATATGTAAATATACCATGCGTAGTCATTTAAAAATGTGTGATCTGTCCCAAATGAAAGAATATAGCCTACTGCATTTCATTGCAATATACTAGACTGTACTGCTAAAATCACCAGAGATGAGTGAGTAGGACAGGAAACCACAAGAGAGGATAACAGTTCAGCCTTGATGGGCCTTTTAATAAACCTATAACTTAACTACACACAGTATGAATCAAATTCCTGACTCAAATCAAACAAAACGCCATCTAACAAAACAAACAAGCATGGAGGTGGAATTACTCCCTTTCTCGAGCCGCAGTGTCCAGTTTTAAGCCTGGGTTTTTAGCAGCAACCAGAACACATGCTGCTTCTGGTAGCCATTTTGGGGGTAGGCCATCGCCAATAAATACTTTGGTGAAGTCAGCTCCCCATGATGTTATAACATATCACTGCCACTCTTCCAAATAATCATCAGTAACAAAATTGGTTTTTGATTTCCTTGGATTAAAGTCCAAAGACATGCAGTTAGTGTGGTTAGGTTAATTGATCACTCTAAATTGCCCACAGGTGTGAATGCGAGTATGAATGGTTGTCTTTCTCTCTGTGTTAGCCCTGACAGGTTGGCGACCTGTACGTGGTGTACAACTGGATTAAACTTAATGAGGCTTCTGTGCTTGATGATGATAGCATCTAATGCATCTGTGATTTAGGGGATATGAACAAAACAGAAACATACGAAAGAGAACTGTTAATGCTCACATTCCGATTAGTTTAATATGTGCACATCTGTGACTGATCAGTGATTAGCAATTTACCAAGTTCTTCCTTACCTTTTTTTTTTTTTTAATAGCCTGTCTTGTCCGGCAGCTTAAAAGATGTTGCCAACATGGAAACGTTAACCTTACTTACCAGTCTGTAGCACAGCTGTCTCTGGCAGACTCCCACGTAATTATAACTGGCTGAGTTGAATTTTTCTCTGCAGGTGTGCAGCATTTTATTCTCTGTATAGTAAATACTGTATCTAGGTTAAAATATATTGAGAGTGAATTATTGACACTCTTTTTTTTTTCTTTTATTTTGTTTTTTACAGTGTGTGTGTGTCTGGGTGGGGGCTTTATTGAGTGGCTTTTTATGGTAGGTATCGGAACCTTAAGTTAGCAAGTTACAGTTCATACTTTTGATGCAAATGCAAATAAAGGCTTTTGTCCTCAGGAGAGCTCCCCAGTGGGTCTTTGTCCTCAGGTAGGGATACTGCATTACTTTTAAGAAATGTAATGTCTAATACATTACTTTTTCTTAAGAAATGACCCTAACACTGTTCTCAGAACTGTAAATGGACTAGTTCTTATAAAGTGCTTTTCTACTCTCACAGCACTTCTACAACACATTTACCCCGTTCACACAAGCACTTCCATGATTAACTAAGCTAAATGTGTTTATTATCTAACATACTAACACACAAACTTGGGGTAAAGTATCTTGCCCAAGGATACGTTGGCATGAGTACTTCGGCTAGCGTAGCCAGGAATCGAACCGCCGGCCTTCCGATCAGTAGGTGACCTGCTCTACCTCCTGAGCTACAGCCACCACATGTAACACACAACTTCTATGTCTTCTAAGAAAAACCCTGGGGGACAAAGATTCTTACTAAAGGTGAACTTGAGCACAAATGCTGAAAATGGCAAGCAAAATACTACTACTACTACTACTACTACTACTACTACTAATAACAATAATGATAATAAATATAACAATTTTGTTTTGTTTGTTTTTATTCACTTGAACTTAGCCTTCACTCTGATAAGCACTCCTAATGAGGACATGTTTGGGTTAACAGTGTCAATCACTTTATTTCTAGACTGTAAATTTGCACAGCCTGCAGACGTGCAGCTGATGGGGACGCACCAAGACAGACAAGAGACGGCTGAGTTTGTTTCAGCCGGTGTGTATCTGCTGTCACACTTTGCATGCTTGATAACATTCGTCCACTGCAGTGATTTTACTCATGAAACAAACATTGTGTTTCATACACATCAAAAACGACTGATGACTCTGTTCTGAAATGAATCAAGTAAACTCAGTGTAGAAAATGGTTTCACGTCACAAGAGGGGGATCTTATTTCGACTGAGGATTGGCCACGGACCCGCCAAGGTCCCGTCAAGGATTGGCCGGCCATTCAGTATCAGACAGAATGAAAATAAGTTTAGCAATAAAATGGGGTGTCTGGGAACTTTTTTCTTTTTCACAGTGACTGTGAGACAGTAGTTGGTGGCTTTGAGTAATTTCAAACATAAAACTTGAGGCAAAGTAAAAAAACAAACAAAAATGTTTAATGTTATTTTTTACAGCAGGTTAAGACAAGCATGTGATTACATCTCTCTGCATTCTTTAATGGCTGCATTAAATGAAGTTTAAACAAAGTCAAGTGAAAGTTAAACCAGAATTAATTAGATTATAACACTGCTGTCATTTCTCCTCACCATCCTCCTCACTCTTCCTTATTGCATATTCCATATCAATAAATCAATCATTATCATTAAGTATCTTTATTAGTCATATCATTACAAACCTTCCCCCATATACATGCACATCAACTGCACAGTTTGCATGGGTGTACATTCATAACAGAAGCAATCGTAGGTGTCTTTACAGCTGATAATGAATGTTCAATTGGAGGATAACATTTAAAGAAAAACAGATGACAGACATGGTTCTGAAATATTATGATGTCTCTTAAATGTCTTTGAAAGAGAAGTCAACTCAAAAGTTGCCATACAGCTGCTCAGTCTGCAAGAAATTTGAGAAAAAATAAATTGAGTTATCATCTCACATAAGACTCTGTAGCCTTCTATTTTTGGTCACATAACAAAACAAGCAAAATAAACCAAAGTGTATTTAACAGGGATTTGATTCAGAAAAAGTCACTCCACATAATTAATTCAAGCTCCTTACAGCAGCCATGGCATGTTTGTCACACTTGTAGGTCCATTATTGACATGATATTATTGCTCATGTACTTTTTGAATACAACAATGTGACTGAGAGGTTTCATATCTGTGCAGAAACAGGAATAAACCCTAATATATGACTTTAGCAATATAAAGTATTTTAGACAAAGTAGAACATTTTTTACAGATTCTTTAATAAGATGGAATCATTGACTGGATGTTTTGTAATATATGATTTAGATGTTTTGGACTTTACAACTCACCGCAGGGCCACTAATGCCAGGACTGACAGGTGGAGGTCGCCTCCGGTTACTGTATCAAACACAGTTGAAACGGAAGGAAATTATTCATACATAAATGAATAAACCACATTATGATCAAGCTTAAAGTTAGGGCTGGATCAGGTGACCCTGAACCATAATGTACTGTTTCTTTTCATTCACCTTATTTACTTTATTTATACTTCACTCTGTATTTAATCATTAATTATTATTAATCTCTGACTCTCTTCCACAGCATGTCTTTTGTCCTGTCTCTCTCCCCTCGGCCCAACCGGTCGCGGCAGATGACTGCTCCTCCCTGAGCCTCGTTCTGCGGGAGTTTTTCTTTCCACTGTTGCCAAGTGCGTGCTCATAGGGGGTCGTTTTTGACTGTTGGGTTTTCTCTGTATTATTGTAGAGACTTTACCCTCAAGTGCCTTGAATTGAATTGAATTGAATTGAATTGAATTGAATTGAATTGAATTGAATTGAATTGAACTGAACTGAATTGAATAGAATAGTATGTATTTTAAAGGAACAAAGGAATAGCTGTATGAAAATAACTCACTCCTTTGGGGATGGAAAGTGTGGTTTGGAGACATTGGTGGGGTTGTTTCTATGGGAGAAGAAGAAAATACAATGCTAATTCATGACTGTTTTTATTTTTAAAATGGAGTTAAATTGATTTTACTCTTATGGAGGTTGCAGTACTGCCATGTGTATAGTGGAAGGACATTAATAGGTACTTACATATAGCCGACACTGATGTTTGCAGTGCGTTCTTGGCGTCTGCAGAATGCATGGACATTTTTTAAAAAATATTTTAATGAATGTATTGTTATTGTATAGGGAAATTGAAATATATAACAAGATATGCAAGATAGTACCTTGAGAATCTGCTCCAGAATGACTGCCTGTAGAAGGACAAAAAGGGGAGATGAAGAAGATGAAGAAAAGAAGAAAAAGAAACAATTTATCTTAAAATTTGGGAAATGACTGTTTGAAAAACAAAAAAAAGAAGATTCAATATATCAAAATGCACATATATTATAATCCATCCCATCCATTCCGCTTATCCTGTTAAGGGTTGCGGGGGGGCTGGAGCCTATCCCAGCTGACACAGGGCGAGAGGCATGGTACATCCTGTACAGATTGCTAGCCTGTTGCAAGGCTAACACATTCACATTCACACCTATGGGCAATTTAGAGTGACCAATTAACCTCACCCCAGTAACTGCATGTCTTTGGACTGTGGGAGAAAACCCACGCAGACACGGGGGGAGAACATGCAAACTCCACACAGCAAGAGGTCCCGGCCAAGGTGGAATCGAGCCCATTCTAGCTGTGAGGCAGCAGTGCTAATCACCACGCCACTGTGCTGCCTATAATATAATACAGAATTTAAAATAATCTCAATTAAATGTTGAACTGTTCAACAGTAAAAGTGGTAAAAATCTAAATCAGCAGCATTAAAGACCATTTACCTGGGGTTCCGCTCGTGATGCCACCCCATGCGATTTTCTTCTTCTCTACTGAAAAGGTTACTGTTGTAGACATAAGGATTAAAATTAAGGATTTATTTGTGGATTAAAAGTAAATGCTCACTTTAGGAAAAAAAAAACATACCGGGAAACTCTGCTCCAAATGGACCTCCTGTATGGAAAACAAAGCATTATTAGTTGGTTTGTGTCTCCAGTATTTGTTCTGTTTTTAAAACAAATTGCTAATATACCGTTTCTCTGGTCTTGGTGGTCTGTCTCTGTCTTCAGGGTATCTCCTAAATATTTTAATAAGAAGACCATTTAAAAAAAAAAAAGCAAGGCACAGTCTATGCCTTACTTTAAAAATATGGCACAGTTTTTACCCAGTAAATCACATCACTGACATCAAGAAATCTTAAAACCAATTTTAAAAAGGTTTACCTGGATAATCTATCGAAGAGTGATCTTCTGTAAAATTTGAAATTACAGAGGGAATTATTAATTTTTTATTACATTAGTTTGGTGGAGACAAAAAAAGAAAGAAAAAACTTGTGAGGAATAAATGACAAAAGTGTTTTCATCTATGCTTCATAAACTCATACGTCACTTCTGTATATCATTAATTTAAAATGACCATTGTAACTTAATATTTCTTATCTACATGTGTATTAAGGCCCCATTTCTAAAAGACTGCTCAAAAAGTCCTACCAGTAATTCAATCGTCAATAAAAAATGTGATCAATCTATCTCTATTAATCGGCTATGTGCCACAGGCCTTTTAATAAGGTGGTAGTAAATAAACCATTACTTAAAAAGCCATCACTCGACTCAGCTGTCTTAGCTAATTATAGGTCAATCTCCAGTCTTCCTTTTATCTTAAAATTTCTTTCAAGAATAGTTGTAAAACAGCTAATTGATCATCTGCAGAGGAATGGTTTATTTGAAGAGTTTCAGTCTGGATTCAGAGTTCATTACAGTACAGAAACAGCATTAGTGAAGGTTACAAATGATCTTACAGCCTTTGACAGTGGACTCATCCCTATACCTGTCTTGCTAGACCTCAGTGCAGATAAAGTGTTGACCATAATATTTAATTACAAAGATTAAAGCATGTCGTAGGTATTAAAGGCAGTGATTTGAATCATATTTATCTAACAGACTCCAAATTGTTCATGTAAATGGGGAGTCTTCTTCACGCACTAAGGTTAATTATGGAGTTCCACAAGGTTCTGTGCTAGGACCAATCTTATTTACATTATACATGTTTCCCTTAGGCAGTATTTTTAGAAGGTACAGTGTAGCAAAATTTTTCATTGCTATACAGATGGTGTGACTGTTGTTGTGATTTTGCTATATAAACAAAACTGGATTGAAATGAATTGAACTGTATTATCACTTTTGCTCATGCAGCTCATTCAGCCATCACAACTTCTTTCTTCTGTGCCATATATGATATTGTTGATGAGACTGATTTCCAGTTGATGAGGACAGATAAGTAGTTCTAGCAGAGTCTTGATCCTTTTAAATCTTTTGGATTTATTTTGAATTCCTCAAAAGTGCAGAGCCTTTTCTGCCAAATTCATTCATTTGTGATGAGAGGCCTTTTCCCTGGTTTAAGTGCTCATGACTGAAGTATGTAATTTTTTAAAGCACTTTTTAGATTAAAATGACCTTTTATCTTACCTTTTTTCTGGTCGAGGTGGTGGTTTCAGTGAGCTCTCTGTGTGCTTTCTGTTGGTTTGTGGAAAAATAATTCTACTTTAGAGCCAGCAGAAGTTAACATCCTTAAACAGACGACTACAATCAACATCAGAAATGCTTTGGCATGTTTTGAATTAGCATAATATTTACTCAACCTTTTCCTCCAGAAGAACACTGCAGCTATGGTGATTATGATCAGGGCTAAAAGTGAGACTGGAAAAGCCACTGGAGCAGCACATTTAAACTGGTACAGCAGTGATCCTGGTGATGTAAATACATTGAGGTTAAAGAAAACAATGCAACCTATGAAATACTTGATAAAGATATACAGGACAGACAATGCTTATGCTCTAACCCTTCACATTGAACTTGACTGTGTGGGCTTGTTCTTTTTCACGCCAAAAGGTGGCAGTACAGGTTAGGCTTCTGTCACCGTCTCCTTCAGTAACTGTGAAACTGATTGTGGAAGTTGTTTGCCAGATGCCTTGTGACATCATGGTGTGTGAGACCTCACTGGTGAGGTTAGCTACACTCCATGAGAACACTGGAGGATGTGATGAACATGTGTGTGTAACAGAACACGATACAGTTATAGTTGAACCAGCATCAGTAGCTTCTGGAAGAGGGCTCATCACTGGTTTTTCTGGAGAAGCTGGGGATGAGAAACACAAAGAAGAGCATAGTTAAGACTTAGAAAGCAATGTGCTTGGCATGTTTTAATGACCTACAATGGGACTCCAAACCTTTCATAACAATAAATACACAGCTGTTGTTAAATGTATATGTCTTATGTCCTTTCTCTGCAGAGAAACAAAAGGGTCCGTTGTCAAAGGGCTTGATGTCATCGATCTCCAGTGAGCAGTTTCCCTCATTCAGATTTCCTAACATTTTGGTTCGGCCCTTAAAGTGATCAATTACGTTGCTCTGGCCATCATGGAAGACAATGCCTCCAATTTTTTTGGACCAGATGCCACGGGTCATTGGTTCATCCTCTTCATGCTGGAAACTGCAGGGAATCACCACACAGGAGCGAGTCAAGGCGCTAAATCTGAAAGGGACGTCAGCAGGCATAGCAGAAGTTGCTGTAAATGCGAGATAAATCTACAATTAGATGCTGGTGTAAATCAAACCTCTTTCGATGTGACATGATAAAATGAAAAGGAAAAAAAAAAGAGTTTCAAAGTGCTGAGAAGCATACTTACTGTAATTTTCATGTGGATCTCTCTCATATTCTGGAAAAATGGAAAACTTTTATTAACAACACTTTATTTTTTTTTTTCTGGAAAGTTAGATGAAAAAGGTTCAAGTAAGGTGCAAGCCATTAGCTTAGATTGATTACAATCAGGAGGAAAAAGCAACTGACCACATGTAAGTTGGTTATTCCATTGGAAACCAAAAAGATGTCTATATGTCATCATGATGTACTTGCTTCTATTACCAAAACAAAACTGACTATTTAGTCTTTTAGATTTCCCTCATCAGTTCCTGCGCCACTCCAAGATAAGTAACTAGTGGCTTCAGCTATAAATACTGTTTGAATCCATCATTGCCCAAAAGCCCTCATTCATTTCTATATGCAGGCAGGTCTTTACTTTTCTCTGTAATTCTCGTTGTGCAAATGTTTTGTGGCTCTTTTCCTCCATCTATCCATCCTTCCATTTTCTTTCTTTTGTTCAATTCAGGGTTGCAGGGGTGCTGAAGCCTATGCCAACTGTCATAGAGCCAAAGTTGGTGCACACCCTGAACAAGTTGCTTGCCTATTGCAGGGCTGGCAGATCCCATGTGCATGTCAAATGCTTTCCTGGATACATTATCTGAAAATATTACATCTCCCCTTTTTTGCCCTTCTCAATAACTGATTCAGCTATTGTATGTTCACATGCAATGCCTAAGTCAAAACACTAGCACATATTTAACACTGGTCAAGCTTGCAGTTTCCTCTTGTTTCCAGTATTTATGCTAACCTAAGCTAATTAGTGCTTGCTGGCTTTATTGGTTATCAACCAATTTAGCTAATACTTCTTTCCTACAGAAATCTAATATTTTGTAAAGTATCAAAGCATTAGGAGGCCACTGTGTGTAACATGTAGGAACTCACTTTTCACAGTAAGCGTTACAGAGCTTGAAGACTCTCCAGTAATAAACTGAGCAGTGCAAGTCAAAGGTTTACCATCATCACTTAGGGAGGGAATAAATGTTAGATTTGAGACTATATTGTATGTTTTTACAGAAATCTGTTTGGTGTTCAATGAACTCTGCATGTCTTTGTAGTTCCAGATGATAGTTGGTGCATTTTTCTTGCACTTGTAGATAACAGAACAGATGACATTTGTCGCCATGCCCTCTGTTAACTCTCCTGGTGGTTCATTCATAGTGATTTCCTGAAATGGACCTAAGCAAAAAAGTGAAAGTGAATCTTATGCAGGCATTTTTATTTAATTAAATTAATTAACACATCAACTGACATAAAACTCACATTCAACATTCAGTGGAATTTCCTCGGTGGCTTTCTGACCCCCAGAGTAGGTAACAGTACAACTGGTGCTCTGGTGCTCTTCTTCCACTGTCCAAATTCGCTCTACTGTCCTTTCCCAAATCCCTTCAGATACCAAAGTGTCTATGGTCTTGTCTGTTCCAGGTATACCACTTAGGCTTAGGACTGGGGGAGCAGACATACATGCATGACGTACACTGCAGGACACAGTGCCCTGCTCTCCGACTCTGGGAGTACCAATAATGATTAGCTGTGGTTCTGGTGCATGTTCTGTGAAAACAAAACAAACATTTAAGAGCCACAGTGACACAATTTATGTTCCAGGTGTACAAAAACCTATTTCAGTATGAAAAAAGTGACATTTGTAACTTTAGTAATAAATAAAACTACAGTATTTCTTCAGTGTGTCATGTCGCATTTCCTTTGTTTACATAAATGTGTTTATTTTTGAAGGTCAGTTTGTGGAAAGGAAATGCAATGGTTATTCAGTTTGTCATACTAAATATTATAGTTCATATTGCTTTACTATTTGATATAGAAAAAAAAAATCCCCAAGATCACAAACTGTTAAAATCAATCCCAAATGACTGACTGTGGTGACTAGTGAAGTCCTGACTAGCTTTATGTAGTTCTTTATATAAATGCATTTTTGGAATTTAAGTTGAATTGGCTATAAAGTGGAAATCAATCAACACTTACCTGAAACAATAAGTTCAGTAGATCCATCATAAAATAAGTGACCTGTAGTGTGGTAGGAACTAATCAAGTTCTTATCTATCCATGGATAGAGTCGGTCGTGGTTGTGTGACATCTCCAGCCTTTCAATCTTAAGACTACAGTTCTGCTCCGCCACTGATCCAATCAAGCTTGTTCTACCATTAAACTTACTAATAACATCACCTCTCTGATTAAATACAGCTGGGTATCCATTGCTCTGGTACAAGTACCATATAACTTCAAGTTCTTTAGGCTGGGAATTACTGTAGGAGAATTTGCATGGAATAACAAGACATGATCCTTTCAACCCAGGTATGCTGCGTGGAGCAGTGAAGGACCAACCACGATTGAGCATGTTTCCTGTGAAACGAAAAAGAAAATTTGAAGGAAAGTTGTTGATCTTTAAGACATCTTTTAAAACAATATTACCTGTGTGGTTTGGATTAGTTAGTGGCATTGTGGTTTTATTTGATTCATTGGTTAGCCAGTATCTGTGCAATGAATCCATAATTTAGGGAGTACAGGCTGATTTACTAAATACAGTTTTTCACTGCTGCCAAAATATGGTCATAAGTGCAGCAAAGGAGCAAACCCAAACAGGAGCTATCACAGTTACTTTAATGCTGACGTGAGTTGTAAGCAGTTACCCCAGAAAGTTCTGTTCATCTGGATGCATTTTCAATGAAAGAAACATTTTGCCACTCATCCAAGTGACTTCTTCAGGCCCCATTTACACGAGAACGATCTGGTGGAAATGGTATCGTTTTTCCATTTTCATTTTTGAAAAGTAACGTGTTCAGACAGAAGTGTTTTAAAAACCATCACTGGTCACACTGAACCACAAGATGCTGAAAGCGCTGTAGTTCCCATGATAGGTCACAATTTGGCAGTGTGTGCATAGGAGTTGCAAACATAGTGCACATGTGCCTCCCATTTTCAAAAGTAGCATTTTAGCCGTTTTGCACAAAGAAGGGAGTGTTTTGAAAATGTTCCACTCTGGACCCCATTTTTTAAATTGTGACATTTTCAGGGACTGAAAACATTCTGAATGGGACCTCAGTCTTAGCTGACTGCAGGTTACAGTACATTTGCATAATGATTGAAACTAACTAACTGCTATATAGTGGCCATAGTGGTTCTCACCACTTAACGACATGCATTATGTTTCTTTGGGGTGGCTGTAGCTCAGTAGGTAGAGCAGGTCACCTACTGATCAGAAGGTCAGCGGTTCGATTCCTGGCTACTCCAGGCTACATGCCAATGTATCCTTGGGCAAGATACTTAACCCCAAGTTGCTCTCCGACCGTCCCGTCGGAGTATGAATGTATGTGAATGATAGTTAATTAAAAAGCACTTAGCTTAGTACATATGGAAGTGCTTGTATGAATGGGAGTGCATGGGTGAATGTAAACATGTTGTACTAGCGTTTTGAGTGCTCATACTGAGTAGAAAAGCGCTATATAAGAGCTAGTCCATTTGTGCCACTCCTTGGAAGTCCTTGGATTTCCTTGGCACTGAAAACGCTGTTCCCAGATGAACAAAATCATCTGTATGGGATTTCCTGACCTGGTTGACTATGTATTTATCAAGACACAATATAAGCAGTTACTGTCATCAAAAGACATTTTTTTTCCTGACATTGTGTCAGAGTATGTTAACTTGTCCTATTATATTTGATGCTCTAAAAATAAAAGATTGTGCATAAATCTCAGCAGGTATTAATATATCTTGGTTCAAGCCCATTGGATTAAAGCTCCAAGTCATGTTTCAGTTGCATTTTGACTGCACTTCATTTCAAATGCAAAAAATGTCTTTCTCCAACTATCACTGGACCTAATCGTAGATTCAGCAATATTAAGAGAACAATAACAAATATGAATAGTAAACTGCACTTTGTCAAAATATCGTTTATTGCCAAGATTGTTTGCGAAGCAGAAGAAATTCATTAAAGTCCTAACATACAGCTACTCTAATAATTATTATTTCCACTTACTCTTTACCCGCAGGGTGATGCTCATTTCTTGTGTCTGCCCCCCTTTGAATTGTGCATAGCATGTAACAGATCTTCCATTGTCACTGGGCGAAGATTTAAATGAGAGTATAGAGACAGTCCTCCACTGAGAATCCCCTGGTACCTTTTCTTTATAAGTGAATGCTGCCACACTGCCATAGTTCCATGTGAAGGTTGGACTATGTTTGCTGCATGTGTATAAGGCAGTGCAGGTTACACTGCTATTATACCCCTCAAGAAATTCATCTGATGCAGAACTAATTTTCAGTGGTGAGATGGAGCCTGAGATATAAATGGTAAATGTTAAAATTTTAAGGTCAAATTCAATTCAGTACATGGATATAGTACACATCAGATATATCACATTGTACTCACATTCAACATTCAGTGGAATCTCCTTTTTGACTTTCTGACCCACAGGGTAGCTAACAGCACAGCTCACACTCTGGTGCTCTTCTTCCACTGTCCAAATTCGCTGTACTCTCCTTTCCCAAATCCCTTCAGATACCAGAGTGTCCACGGTCTGGTCTGTTCCAGTTATACCAGTTAGGGTTAGAGTCGGGGGAGCAGAAAAACATGCATGGCGAACACTACAGGACACATTGCCCTGCTCTCCCACTCTGAGAATATTAGTAATGATCAGCTGTGGTTCTGGTGCATTTTCTATGAAATCAAAGCAAAAATTGAGAGTTATAGTGACACAGCAGCTTCTGGGTGATTTGCAGTCATTTTAAAACAGAATAAATTAAACTTAATTTGAAGTGAAAGGAAAGAAAAAATTACCAATAGCTCTAAATATATATTCCACTTGATTTTATTTGGCTCACTGTTTCAGTATAAGTATGGTAGCTATTAACTAATAAACTAATGTCACTGAAAATTTGTATTGGGTTTACTCAACACAATTTCCCATTAGCCATAAATAGCTCAAGGTTCTAACCACAGCTCACACATATGCAGAAGCAAGTCATGGTAATTTATACATGTACAAAACTAGAATACAATATATTTTTTTAATTTTATTAAACAACATAATATTTCACCATAAGGCCTGAAGGTTGTTATACTAAAATGTATTATTCAATGTTCACACCAAAGAGAATTGAGTTTGTCCTGGCCGGGGCTGCACATATTCATTTACCTTGCGATAGATATGTTCACTGTGAAATATATAGTTTTCTTTTGATTTTGTTCTATACACAATAATTGATTTTATCTTAACTAAACGTAATCATTGAAATTGTTAACCCCACGAAGGAATATCACCCAATGGTTACACAAGTGCTCAGGCTAAATGTTGTAGCACATACTGATTTGTTTTTTATACAGTAAGAAATCCCCAAGATGCTTCATATTCCCACAAAGAAAATGAATCCAGAATGACTGCAGTGATTAATGAAGTCCTGCTTGCAGCTTCCCGTGGTCATCTGGATGATTGCGTTCTTGAAATTTAAGTTGAATTGAATATAAAACAGGAAATGAATAAATGCTTACCCAAAACATTAAGTTCAGTAGAACTATCATAAAATGGATGACTCGTGATGTCGAAGGAGGTAATCGAGTTCTTATCTATCCATGGATAGAGTCGGTCATGGTTGTGTGACATCTCCAGTCTTTCAATCTTAAGACTACAGTTCTGCTCCGCCACTGATCCAATCAAGCTTGTTCTACCATTAAACTTACTAGTAACATCCCCTCCCTGGTTAAACACAGCTGGGTACCTATTGCTCTGGTACAAGTACCATATCACTTTAAGACCATTAGGCTGGGAGTTACTGAAGGAGAATTTGCATGGAATGACGAGACATGATCCTTTCAACCCAGTTACACTGCTTGGAGTAGTGAAGGACCAACCCCGATTGAGCATGTTTCCTGTAACAGAGAAGAAACTTTTGAAGCACGTTTTGATTCTTTTAAGTATAAAAAAAAAAAGTTCAGACTTTTTTAGTTTGTTACTGACCTCGGCCTGACGTTAAAGGTCAGAGGTCAAGTTTTCTGAAAATTTTGCGAACACAGTAACTCGAGAATGATATGACCAGCAAGACCATTCAAACTTCACTCACTTGTTCACTGACATCACTATAACAGCTCTGTGACCCCACCCCCCCAACCATGAATCCAAAACAGCCGAGCGTTGGCACCAGCTAGCGGTGTCCACAAATGTTTGATCTCATATTCCCTCTGTGTTGATCTCAACCACATGTGAGGAAATTATTTATTAACTATTTATCTGCTGAACAGCCCATTGTGTTCACCAGCTTGTTGCTAACCACTGACACAGCCAGGACTTAAATTCATACATTACCCCCTCTAACCCCAAAACTCTTGCAAAGCAATCAATGCATTAGATCCATTATCATGGTAGGTACAAGTCCGTTCTGTCCTCTATCAGTCATCATACTTCTGAGACATGGATTCAAGTCTCATAAACTGTTCACAGCACTCTGTTGCAAGGGTTTTAGGTGTGTAGTGTTTAGTTGTTAAATGAAAATAAATATATGTACTTACTCTTTACCCGTAGAATGATGCTCGCTTGTTGTGTCTGGCCTCCAGTGAAATGTGCATAGCATATCAGCAATCTTCCATTGTCATTAGCAGATGCTGTAAATGTCAGTCTGGAGATAGTCCTCCACTGAGCCTCTTTAGATATCTTGTTATTCTCATAAGAGGCTGGCATACTACCATAATTCCATTTGAGAGTTGGAATATTTCGAGAGCATGTGTATGAGGCGGTGCAGGTTACTTTACTTGGATGTCCTTCCAGAAATTCGTCTGAAGTAGAGCTGATAGTCAGCCCTGAAATGGAGCCTAGGATACATATAAAAATTGTCAAATATTAAAGACAGCATGGAAAAAAAAAAGAAAACATAGATTTTATTCTTGCATGCTCATTACATACATTCTGCGGTTAAGGTTGTAGAGGCTGATGCAGAGAGACGACCATGGTGTTGGACAGAGCACTCCACAATTTGATATTCTTTCTCTATGAATAAAGTGGTTGTCAATATAGTTTTGGATCTTCCATCAGATTGAGGACTATGGCTCAGGTGTTTATTTTGCAGTGGGATGTTGAGCTCCAGAGTTGGAGGATAAGTGGGACAAGTGTGATAAACACTACATTGCACCATTACTGACTCTCCAACCTTCTTGATTCCAAAGATATCAATAACCGGTTTATCAGCTGTGCCTTCAAAAAGGAATACAAAGAATCAAATAATCATATCTATAATCAAATTTAATGATAGATTTACAGTCAAAGTTCAAATTAGTTACCTACCCACAACTTCAATTGTTACAGTTGTGTCAAAGAAGCGATAGGTTCCTCTTCCAACATTCTCAGGATCCACCCAGGGATAAAGCGTCTGACTGTGATCAGACCAGGTCACTGGTTCGATCATCAGACTGCATTGCCGATTGTATGAAGAGCTAGATACATGTGTTCTTCCTTTAAATTGGTCCAAGACATTACCCGGATACCAGTTGTCATAAACTAAAGGATATCCACTGCTTTCATATTTGTACCACACTATACGATCTGGTCTTTTAGGTGGATATTTAGAGTAATCATAACTGCAAGGGATAACAAGACAGGAACCCTTCAATGCTTTGATATTTCTTGGCATTGTTACACGCCAAGCACCGGAGCTGCAGAAAATACACCCTGCAAGAGTACCATGAGAAAGATTAAAATATAAAACACATAAACACACACACACGTAGACACACACACACGTGTGTGTGTGTGTGTGTGTGTGTGTGTGTGTGTGTGTGTGTGTATATTGCCATACCTAGAATATAGAAGTGCAGGAAAAATTCTCCAAATCCAGACATCTTATGAATGATATCACATTCCTGAAATACATATGAAATTGCCATCTTAACATTATTCACGTACAGAAATAATTCTGAAGTTTGTTTCTAAAGGTTCCTAAAATGTAGAATTCTGAAGTTAATGTTGAAGTCAGATGATTTTTCATGAAGCTGATGATAGATTCAACCAGTAAAAACACAAACAATAATAAACAAATAAATAAACAAACCAGCCCCAAACTATGAAAGCATAATGTATTCATTGATGAGTAACATTTTTTCCTGCTTCTCTGATTTAAAAAGATGATTATTTCAGAAAATCAAAGAGACCATTTGATAAAATAATAAATACTAATCTTGATAGAACTTTCTATTACAGCTCAATAATAATGTGGTGGTAGTTGATGGATAAGGCAAAAACATGGGGTAATAAGGTAAAAACAAAAAGGTAATGGAATAATAATAATAATAATAATACAATAGTAGTAAGTTATGAGCACTTAATTTAGAAAATAATATCTAATTATATCTAAATATCTAATTATCTTGTCTACTTAAAGCTGAGTAATGTAATTGTTTATTAACAGGTCAGAAATATGGGGTAATGATGAGGAAAGAAACATATGCCTCTGAAGTAAGACCAAATAGTATAGTGATATATTGGTAACAATATTATAATATGATAAAAAATTACAATATATGTGGAATACATTTTTTTTATATAATGACTTGTGGTAGTAACCACATAATAATTAATAAATTAATGCTAGTTGATGCTGCAATATATTTCATTAGATAAAAGAAAATCATATCCAACATGTGCTCACATGAGGCATGTGCTAATAAGATCAAAGCTATCCTGCATCAACATGGTAATATTATTCTATGATATTAAAGCATCAGCCAGTATCACCTTATTATTAGGAGGGTACCACCCTAAGTCAGCATATAAAAATTCTACATTACACGTTACATTCACACACAGTTCAATGTAGCATTATTCAACTTTAATACAATATAATTACTTGGACATTCTTTTGGCAATTAAGTGGTAATAATTTGCTCTTTCCATGTAATTAACTTTTTAAACCTTATTACCACACTATTACCATATTGCTACCAAGCTATCATAGAAAGTGCTACCAATATCTTTGAATGCCAAGAGAATCTCAATTGACTTAAGGTTAATTTTCATGAGCATTTATGCCTAATACTTGAAACATTGGGCTAAAGTGATGGCTTTGAGTCATAGAAAAATGTTACTTTACAGACCTTTTACAGACTGTACTAGGTATAGCTGTGTTTTTGAGGGTCACTTGAACCAGTGTGTTTTGAGAATATGTGGCAATGCATCTACAATGCATTCAGGCTGTCTACATGGTGACTTAAAATACAAAAAAGACAGTGTTTCAAAATGTCTGTGTAGGTTCTCAGTCAGGTGTGTTCTTTCACAAATAAAAAACATGCCATGTAAACATGTATCACCTGAGTGTAAAAGTACAATTTTTACTTTCCTTTTCCTTCACAAAAACCCAACATTTCTAATTTAAAAAGTATTCTTCAATTTACTTACCTCCACAGATGAATAGTCATGAGGCCTTTTCACACCTTAAGACAAACTAAAAATGCAACTTTCTGAGCATTTAGTGTGGGTGGAGGGTGTGATTTTCCACCCACAAGGAAGGCAAAGCTTCTCTAAAAGCTAACGATGCGTGTCACACTGGTAATGCGATTATTTTCTTTGCAAAATTACAGAAATACATTTAATAAAGCATAATTTTACAGTTACTAATTCTGGCAGTAATACCAGTTTGTCCTCTCTCTTGCTGACTTTCTGGTTGGTAAAGAACTTTAAATTCACTTTTGTTTCAATGTGGACCGAAATTTATGTCAGTGCACGCATGTTGGCAAACACACTTTGGCAAAGGTTATGAAATTTATCTCAGAGCGATAACTGTAAATTATCACTTATTATTATGACTTATCTGTGGGTCACATGTCATTTGGTAGTTAAACTTATAAAGGAACTTTGTTGGAGGAAGTGGCCCATTTTGTGCCTCCAAGAAACAGAGATCAGATTTGTATATTTTTAGTGTGTGTGTGTGTGTGTGTGTGTGTGTGTGTGTGTGTGTGTGTGTGTGTGTGTTTCAGATTCTGCATTTCTAAAGATTACTAAAGTACAGAATTCTAAAGTGTGGCAATAGGATGATTTTCTACGAAGTTGGCATTATAGACTCAGCATAATAGAAAAGCATATCCAACCGTGCGGTCGCATGAGATTTGTGTCTGTCTTCTTTTTGGGGTAGATATAGGCACTTTAGTAATAGTTCATACTTGTGATGCAAATACAGAACTGAGGATAAATGTCTTTGTCCTCACATACACACACAAGAAAAGAATGGATTACACACATAACAGTACCAGTCAAAAGTTTGGACACGCCTTCTGATTGTTTTTTTGTTTGTTTTTTATTGTGTTTCTTCATCCAGTCTATGAAGAAACACGTAAAGAATAATGAAGTAAACTTAAAAGTGTTAAACAAACATAAATATGTTTTAGATTCTTCAAAGTAGCCACCTTTTGCTTTGATTATAGCTTTGTACTCTCTCAATCAGCTTTGTGAGGTGATCAGTCTTGAAGGAGTTCCCAGAGGTGCTGAGCACATGTTGACTGCGTTGCCTTCACTCTGCAGTCCAACCCATCCCAACTGAGTTTAGATCAGGTGATTGTAGAGTCCAGGTCATCTGACGCCACGCTCCATCACTCTCTTTCTTGGTCAAATAGCTCTTACATAGCCTGGAGGTGTGTTTGGGGTCACTGTCCTGTTGAAAAACAAATGATGATCCCACTAAGCGCAAACCAGATGGGATGGCATGTTGCTGCAGAATGCTGTGGTAGCCATGCTGGTTAAGTGTGCCTTGGATTTTGAATAAATCACCAACAGTGTCACCAGCAAAGCACCCCCATACCATCACACTTCCTCTTCCATAATTCATGGTGGCAACTACACATGTAGAAGCCATCCATTCACCTTTTCTGTTTCTTACAAAGACATGATGGCATTTGGAACCAAAAATCTCACATTTGGACTCATCAGACTATTCCTCTTGTGTTCTCATCTTCTCTGAACAGTTGATGTTGAGATGTGTGTGCTACTTGAACTCTGAAGATTTAGGTGGGCTCTTATCTCGGGTGTTATTAACTTATGGTTTCTGAGGCTGGTAACTCTCATGACCATTTGCTGTGCAGCAGAGGAAACTCTTGTTCTTCCTTTCGTGGGCAGTCCTGACGAGAGCCAGTGTCATTATAAAATTTGCTGGTCTTTGAGACTGCACTTGAGGATGCTTTCAAAGTTTCTGCAATTTTTCAGATTGACTGACGTTTGTTTCTTAAAGTAATGATGGATGTTCTTTTTCTTGACTTAGTTGAGTAGTCCTTGCCATAACATTACTCAAATAAGGCTATTCACCATTATACCAACTCTACCTCTGCACAACACAACTGACAGGACTGGACAGGACTGTAGTGATGATTTACGAAGGGCCTCTCTAGGTTAAACCCTGCTGCCAAGCAGTATTTTACTCAATTAAAAAAGAAAAGCATTCATGTCAAAACATGTTTCATGTTGATTTATTTAACCGAATGATAAGTTGCTTTTATACAAATACTATTTTGCAGAATTAGGGACAAAAGCATTTGCCATAACACACAACATATCTTACAGGATTATATTCATTTTTGGATAGAAGACTTTAGCACAATATACAAGCGTAACAAATGCTCAACACAAATGATCATTATGAGCGTATATAAATTTGTTGTTTTATTAGATGATTATTCTCTGGCTTTTTTGTTTCAGATGTTCCCATAGACGTTGAGGTCTGCAGTATTAATATAGTCATCACCATCATTAAGGTCCTGTGAGAAATTAAGGTTATTATTGGCACAGATATTGATACTGATATTGATACTATTAGTGTACTTAATTCTGAGGAACATATCACTGGCAAACTAACAATACCTCATTGTAATTGTAGGATTTTGGCTTGCTAAAATCCATTAGCAACAGCAGCAATAAAACAGAGGCACAAGAAAAATTTCATTAGAGAATGCAACTGAATGTCTACAGTTCACCACATGATTAATTCAGGAGGAGTAAGATAAGTACCTTTTGGGAGATGGGAAACGAGGCTTTGAGGCTTTCTGATCAGCACAGGGATTAGAATTCACATTGTTTGGACTGTGGAAGAAATTTTACATCATCAGACAGTATCTATCTATCTATCTACCTACCTACCTACCTATCTACCTATCTATCAATCAATCACATACTTACCTATGACCAAAATCTACCATGTCCCCTTTAGGCCTTCTGTTAAAAAATAAAAAAAATTGTTTAAGTATTTAGTGGAGGCTGGCAAGCCAAGAAAAATGTTTTTTACACTCTACCTCGAAAATCTGCTCCAAATAGACTTTCTGCACAAAAAAGAGGAACAGAAACAAGACATATGTTTAAAGACACAGAAACAGAAGTGAAGATTTGATCAAAAACAAGATAAGGCATCACACTTCTGCACAGAAATGCAAATTACAGTGAGACCAAACATCTGTGGGGTTTTACAGAAATGTAGAAGGAAGTGTACAGAACTAGTCACTGAGCCTATCTATAGCAGTTGGAGAATTAAAGCCCATTAGAATTACTCTTGCCTTTGATCCGAGTGAGATGGTCCTGGTCCGGCAGAACGGATTCTGAAGATTTTAAAGATTAAACGATGCATTAATTCAATTCAAGGTTACAAGGCCATATGGAAAAGAAATATGTTTTATACATATATATTTGTGCCTCATTAGAGTTACGGCTTATCCTCCTGAGACCCAGAAGAAAAATTGTTTTGATATTTAGCTTGTTTTTTTTAGATAATTTAAGTATGGTGGCTGAAAGAGACATGTTACAGCTAATTTTTTTTTTCTTTCAAAATTGTTATTATCTTTTTTCCCCTTGTAGTGGACATCAGGCCTTGTTTGGTTACAGACTAGGGCTGCATAAAACGATTATTTTAGTAATCGAGTATTCTATCGATTATTCCATCGATTAATCGAGTAATCGGATAAGAAATACTTTTTTTTATTAACAGTTTATCTGCATATTTTAACTTCCATACTGCAGTTTTTCGCTGTGTGAACAAGCAGCGATGGATGGAGCAGCTACAAAGTTCTCTTTTCTTCACCTTAACACTTGCTGATCAGGTGCTTGATGAAGGACCTCCAGCTGTTTCACAGATTTATTGGTGGTTACTAAAAGAAGAAGCTGCTGTTTTGGACGCTGGAAAAACGTTTCCTTTTGCACTACTTGAGCTCACCCTCTCTTTGCGCTTGCGCAGTTAAAACCGCTGCCTGCTATGAGTGTTTTGAAAAACTAGTGGCTGCAGGAGCCATGGTGCATGTGTGAGTAATGTTGTAATGCTTTGTATTCACAAGCATTCTCGAAAATACGTTTCTACTGCAGGTCTATATTTAATCACTAATAAGGGAATAAAGTATAAAAAATATTTTGACGGAGCCCCTCGGTCCTGGGGGCGAGCCTTCCGGTGCCGAACCATGGCTAGTGCTAATGGCCCGTGGTCGCTAGCAAACCAGTCCTGGTAGCTACAGCTGAAGTAAAGACAAAAATAACTGCTGAAATTCTCAGCGAGCACAACACACACAGACACACAGAGAGCAGTGGAGGCGTGGAAATGCATGTCAGCGATAGTTGCCACCCGTCCCGTAAAGTACGAAACCCCCGCATGTTACGGAGCCGTATTCCACGGAGATACGGGGTTCTGTATTTTACGAGACAGGTGGCAACTCTAGCGATGATCCACTCTGTGTGAAAGGAAACCCACCGCAGCAACGGAGAGCTTTTTAGAATCTGTGTGTGCGCGCGCGATTCATCCTCCAGTCCAGTAGGTGGCGGTAATGCAGTTCTATGTTGGTTTGCCAGCCACCAATAAACCCCCAAAAAGACGACGGAGCACTAATGCTGCTAATGCTAGTGAGGAGCGCCGCTTACACCGAGACAGCTGAGCGCTGCAGAGTTTAAACCAGGGATCCGCAAATCCAGGCCTCAAGGGCCGGTGTCCTGCAGGTTTTAGATGTGTCTCTGCTTCAACACACCTGAATCAAATATAGAAGTCATTAGCAGGACTCTGGCAACTTGACTGCATACTGAGGAGGTAATTCAGCCATTTGATTCAAGTGTGTTGGATCACGGACACATCTAAAACCTGCAGGACCCCGGCCCTCGAGGCCTGGATTTGAGGATCCCTGGTTTAAACGAAGCATCGACACAGTAAATTTGTGTCGATAATTTTTTAGAATCGATTTAATCGTTGCAGCCCTATTACAGACTGATGTGATGACAAATGATATAATGCAATGATATTATTTCCATTTTTGTGTGGATTTCTGGTAAAATTTCTTTGTATTTCATGAAAATTAAAACAGTTAAATGAAGGAAACTTTTATGAACTAAAGCATCATTGTAACAAGTAAATTATCATAGTTTAGCATTTTTTAAAAATTAAACTCCATTCTGCACACCTAATACTCACTTAGGCCTAAGTTGCTAGATCATGACACACACAGCACTAACACTGATCATGGATGGTATGACAGAAGGGCTGAATGAGGGGGAATGGATTTTACTCTGAATTGTGGAAAACGAGTCACACTTGCTGTCAGGAGGAGCTGTCAAGTGGAGGAAGGCCAGACAGTAGAAAAGAAGGTGAAGGCTTAGAGGAAGACAAACCAGCTTTTGAGGAGCATATGGGCCAAAATGATGACACTCAAGTCCATTATGGAAAAGAAGATTGTGCAAGCTAGTTGTGGGATTTGGTTTCTAAAATGCCATACAGGACACTGGCCGGCCGGTGTGTGTGCATGCATGTGTGTGTGTGAATTCAACTGAAAAGCTGTCAAGATGTCCCCTTTTGTTTCTCATGTTACACATGAATGAATTAAGCAAACACGAGTTTGTCCAACAAAAATTAAAGAGGGGGTCAAGATAAAAACATTTAACACTGAAGGGAAAGGGAAGTTTTCTTCCATATGATTCATCCAACATGAGAAAGGGAAAAAGGACACAAACCACTGTTTTTCTGACCTGCGAGATAGCCTGGACATGCGGTTCCACATGCTAAATTTGGGGAAAAATAATGGTGGAAATTCCATTATCATAATGAAAGAATACATTTGAAAATATCTAAAATCACTGTGCCGTTTTTACCTGCCATCTCGACTCTGAAGCTCTTCAATACGTTTCCTTGAATAGACAGAAAAAAATTGTTCATAGTTGTTGTACACAAAAAATTTAATAAATGATATATTTTCCTAAGTTAAGGTCATACTGTACTCTAAGGTGATACTGTACTACTCACTTGTATTTTTTAGTCATGAAAATGCAGACGAGTACAAAGGCTGCAGTGATACCAATCCCTACTACAGTGGGAATGATGATGTGATTATAGTTTTCCACACCTACAAATAAATAGAAGTCATGTCAGAGCCATTAGTAGTTTCTATAGCAACAGTTGCAACAGTAGTAAGGATACTTCATCCAGTTTTACTTTAAAAAACAGAAAACATCTTCTAATCAACATTTCAAAATTCAGTAACTAACTCAAAACATCTCACGTTTTACGTAGAGTGTTAAAGTTTCGGACGATGTCTTCCTTCCGTGAAATTCAGCTGTGCAGGTCAGCTTGCTGAAGTCATCGGCTTCCTCAGGAACAAATGTCAGGGTGGACTGTGTCTCCCAGTTGCCATGTTTAATGTCTTTATGATGCACAATGATCCCGTCTGCAGTCTTCCGATTCCATGTGAGTTTAGGAACATGGGTGGGGCAGGTGTGCATGACTGAACAGGTGACAGTGTAAGGCTGTCCTTGAATAACTCTTTCTGGTTTAATCAGTGTAGGCTTTGGAGGATTAGCTGAAAATGAAAAAAGGTAGATATAAAGTACGATACAAAGTTACGTAACAGAAAAGTGGTATAGATATTTGAAGTGATGGAACGTTGGTAACATACAGATCATGTTCAACTCGACGCAGTCGTCAACAAAGGAGAACTTGTCCTTGGTGGGTTCATTGTCTTCTGTTCGCACTAGTTCAACCCGGAAACAGAAAGGGCCGTTGTCATGATCTTTAATGTCAGTTATTTCTAAGGTGCAGTTGCTCTGACCCAGATGTCCCAACATCCTTGTTCTACCCTTGAAGTTGTCGAGGATCTTTGTTGGATCCTCGTCATAGATGTTATCTGTTCTTTTGTCTTTAGAGTGCCAGATCCCTCTCAGTCTGGAGCTGGGCAGGTTTCCTCCAGTATGAGAGAATGAACATGGCACCACAACACAGGACGTTACCAGAGCGTCGATGTTTTTTACAACATTGACCTTCCATTCGTCACCGAACACGGGGCTGCAAACAACTGAAAGAGAATTTTTGAAATAACATGGAAATAAATTACATATGCACAATAAGTCTAAAGAGATTGGAAATAAATAGCTGGCCAGTGATGTCACCTGCTAGAAGCAGACAGAATGCCACCATCTTTCTCTCCTTGCCCATTCTTCCCTGATGTTGTGTTGGGATGTTTAACTAAACACAAAAGAGAAAGAATCAACAAAACAAACCACAAGTCTACGACACACAACATTTACGACCATAATCAAAGTGAACTACAGATAACCTGAATATCTGACAAACACAAGCCATCATTTTATGTTTTCTAACTGAATGTAAAAATAGCTGCTTATGCTAGAAACATGATTTACTTCTGTAATGTCAGTAAAGTGTTAAATATATTTCACAACTCAATATTTGTATTATTTTAGTATAAATATATTACTTGTGAGATACACCACACCAAAAATACAGAGACAGAACAAAACCTTGAAGCAACAGAAGAGGGCACACCCTTCATCATTTAGAGTTCATATATATAAAATATTTTCTATTTTTTGTTTTAATTTCTATTTTGACCTTTATCTGTGAGAGAATGGCATATCTGCCTTGCATAGATCTGAAAAAGATCTGTTGTACCATTCACTGCAGGTGCCAATTTTCTGTTTTAATTCAGTGTGCATACGCAGACAGATCTTTTTCATTTTCTTTAAAAAGTCTTGTGGTATGGTTGGAGTGTTTTTTGATCACCATCATGTTGGAAAATTCCCTCCCTAGCATCTTGAGACAGACATTAATATTCCCGGTTCCATTAAAAATTTGGGAATACAGCCCCTCGTTAGTACTGATATCCACTCCTGCCATGTTTAACATTCACCTGATGTTGTAGACCCCACAGTGACTTACTGAAACATGGTGGGTTTTTTGCTTTCTAACCAAGAATCTCCTGCTACTACTTTGGCTTTCTTTTTATTTTCAATTTTTGTTTTTCTTTTTGGTCACCATCCTTACAGGTTGACTTTATACGGTTTTCTTCATAGCGTTCAGTCACTGTAACACCAGTTTTCTGTCAAAAAACATGTTATTTGATTTTGTATAAATAGTTAGTTGTGTGAAATTAATTTAAGCAATTTTGACCACACATGGTATAAACTATTTCACAATTTATAATCATTTAATATTTTTGTAACACAGTGGAGTTCTCATATTTACTGTGTACTGTTTATGACTTTCTGCATTCTTGATTACGTTATCACTACTATTCTTCCAAATCTTTAAGAAAACCAAGCATATAAAACATTCTAAGCTGCACTGTTTTGCACTCAAAGGTTTAAAAAAATGTTTAAAATGAGAACGAGAATGTGCTGAACCATTATTTAATGCATATTGGTAGTGTCACCATATACAGGTATATAATACTCTAAACAATGAAATGTGTTCACACATTTACCTGATAAAGCTGATGTAGATCCGAGATGTGGTATTCACTCAGTATTCTTGAGAATGATGATGGTGGTGTGCTGATGTTGTGATATGGGAAAGCAAAAACAAACCAAAGAGTCAGAATAGAAAACAAAATCGATTTATTTCTCTATGTAAAAAAAAAAAAGAAAAAAAAGTGAAGGCAGAAGTCGAGGCAGTAGCAGCAGAGTTATATGTGCAGATAGCTGGGTGGGGTCTCTGTTGATCTGTGTCTTCCATATTTGGATGCAAATAATGTACTAAGAGATATTTTCCCCACTCTGACCTCTGGAGGCAACATAAAATACTGCAGGGTAAATTAGAGGTTGCTACAGTGAGGATGTACTCATAAAGTCCCGGTTGGAAACACTCAGACTTTCCATTTATTATAACAATTTAATGTGATTTGAATTCAACTACAAATAATTAATTGTGCCATAAATCATAAATAATTATAATTCATTTTTAACATGTGTCTAGAAGCAATCTGGAGTCCATCTGTGGCAAAATGAATGGGTTAGAAATGTTGTGTATGGCCTAAAACAGGGGCATTCAATAAAAATTGAAGGCGACCAAGTCAGAAAATTTCCTCAAACAAAGGTCAGGAATATCATAAAGTTATACATGCAATATAATTCAAGGCAATATATTTTGAAGTAGCCTAATAAAACAGCTCTATCCATGTCTGTATGTAATCAACAGCTGCCTGTCAAGTAAAAGAAATAAAGTATAACTCAAAATTCAACTGTGTTAATTATTCATTTTCACTATGAACTGGAGAGTAAATATAAATAACGGGCAGCACGGTGGCATGGTGGTTAGCAGTGCTGCCTCACAGCTAGAAGGTCTGGGTTTAAATCCACCTTGGCCTGGGCCTTTCTGTGTGGAGTTTGCGTGCTCTCCCCGTGTCTGCGTGGGGTTCTTCCCATAGTCCAAAGACATGCAGTTACTGTCCTCTGTGTTAGCCCTGCGACAGGCTGGCGAACTGTACAGGGTGTACCCTGCCTCTCGCCCCATGACACCTGGGATGGAGCCTGGAACCCCCCACCCCTCCCGAACAGGATAAGGGAATGAAATGGATGGATAAAATAAATGTACATTTGCATTTAAACGTAAAATAAAGAGCTTTTGAGAACGTTCTCTTCAAGTATTGTGCTTAATTCAAAACTATGACGCATTTTGCCTTTTCTTCTTTTTTATTAACTACACCTGACAGGTAAACAATCTCACAAAAATTTTTAAACTCTCTGTTTTCTCTGTCTGTTATTTCACTTACTTTTTCGGACTTCTTCTCCGGACTCGTCTTCGTTCGGTTTTCAACCATCCACAGTTCCCAACGTTGCTCTGAAGAAATTAATTGCTTGGCGGGGTAGCGTCAGGAGGGATGAGCTACAATGCACACGAATCGCCGGTGTGTTTCCACTGTGCACACAGACTGTCGTAAAGACAAAAGAGCTGCGCATATTAAAATAACCCTTCCGTAAGTATGGGAAACGTTGCGCAGCATAAAAATACTAGTGGTCCGTCAAAATCTAATAATACCCCTGGGTCTGCACAGAACAACATCTGGGTCCAGATTGGTTACCCGAGGCCTATTAGCTCTCACAGTTCACAGTTCACAGTTCACGCTGTATTTGTGGGTTAGTCTTGTGTTGTTTAGAAGTCAAAGATCACATTTCCTAAAGATTCTAGGCAATTGATTGACAAACATGAGCAACACTGACTCCAGTTATAAAGAAGCAAAACGTTCATGAGGTTGTTCTTACATTAATGCTCTCTGTTATACACTACACAATAAATAAATAATAAATATGCTGGGGTTATTGATAACTTGCTAGCCCAGTCTGGGTTTGATACTCTCTCTCCACACACTTAAGTGGAGTCTGCCACATGAAATTCCAAATCAATTAGCATGAAGCAGGTTAACAAACATCTGCTTGTTTACAAACATTCTATGAACCATCAAGGTATACAGACTAGCCATTAACTGGAAGCAGGGCCGGCCCAAGCCTTGATCAAGATGATACATAGCCAGCTGGTGATAGCTAACTACATAACCATTTGGAGTTGGTTAACATCAAAGCATATTGTAACTAGAAGCACTCAGAGAGCGCAAACCTCCACCAAGGCCATAGGGTCACTGTAATATGTGTATCTAAATACTGTGAAATAATCTTTCATCTTTCCCAGACAACAATAAACCCCTATCCCGCAATAGTGAAGAATCCTTAAAAAAATTCCTGTATCCAGATTGTGATCCGGATCACCGCCAAAATTTAATCACTTCTTCCTCTTGTCATTTCCAACCACTCCACAAAATTTCATCGAAATCCGTTAATAACTTTTGGAGTAATCCTGCTGACAAACAAACAGACAGACAGATAGACAAACAAATAAACCAACGCGACCGAAAACATAACCTCATTGGCAGAGGTAATTACTCATGGAAAGATACCTTTGTCTTCTTTCTTCTTTTAATCTACTCTTTTTCCTCTTCACTGACCCATGGAGACAGGTCCTTTTCTGTGACATTTTTTTGTAGCCTCATGTCCAAATGATGTAACTGACAGACCATCAAGGTCACGTGAATCACTGCCTATGTGCATGCCTGCCCAAACTATCTGAATGATGCTGACACACAAAGTCAGTCAGCAAGTAGTCTAATCATTAAATTAGTATTGATACAAATGTACAATTCTGGAGTGTTGAAATAGTTGCTTCTTTTAGGACACTGGCGTGTAAAAAAGAAAAAAAAAGTTAAGAAAAGTTTAGGTAAACTTTTCTTTTTCTTTTCAGCCACATATGTCGCCTATGCCTCGGGCTGGCCCTGACTGGAAGCTGCTGGAACATCAGAGCGGAGCAAGTTCGAACCATAGAGTAAGAGAGACTGCTGTCCATGAAGGAGCCTCTGCTGACACCTTAAATCTCAACTCACATTTGTAGTAAATCACAAATAAAAGACTCACATATGCATCTCACCTCTACTCACATTCACACCAACTTGCAATACCCCCCCCCCACACACACACACACAAATGCTCAAACAAATGTAATACTTGGAAGCAAAATGTACAAAAAGTCTTTGTGCCACCTCAGTTTCGCAAATCCAACAGTGGATTTTCACTCCTCCAGAACTGGACTGCTGGCATATCCATTAATTCCTCTGGTAGGTGGTACGTGTCAAAGTAACATAGACATGGATAGCAAGCCTCAAGGTTTCCCAATAGAATATTGCCCAAAGTATGACACTGCCTCTGTCATCTTCCCTTCTTCCCAACCTGTGCATGCTGGTACTATGGGTGTTCCCCATGTAAGCAATACACACCCTTACATTTGTCCATTTATCCTTATTCTAACTCATCAACTTTGAGGTCAAAATTTTTTACTTGCTCCCTAATATATCCCACCCATTAACAGGTGCCATTATGAAGATATAAGCAGTGTTATCTACTTAATGAGTCAGTTGTGTTTTGTATTGTATTGTATTTTATGCTTGATCATTGTTGTGGACAGTGGTTAAAAGTCAGCTCCATATGTGCCAGGAAAATAACCATTTTTATTCAACTCTACTGGAACACTGACTAGAAGAATGTTTAAATCAACTCAAAATTATGCCAGAAACTTACAGATGGTTATCAAATACATCTGGATAAGGTACAACTTGCTAAGTGATATTTAACCAAGTAATTGGACTATGCCCTTTGTTGATTTCTGAACATGTATGTATAATTTTGAGTCTGCGTTGATTTTAGATTAATAAATACATGCAAAATAGTGTACCACAAAATTCCTCACTTTTTTTTTTTTTTTTACCACAATTATAGATATGTGTTGTAGAATTATCCTGACCTAGAAAAAAGCAATTCAGAGAAATAATTAAAATCCTGGTTTTGCTTTTACACTCCTACTCATGATGTAGTGATTAAAACGTTCCTACAACAATGTCCTTCAATTACAATCTAAAAGAAGGGTGAAAAAACATGCTGGATGTCTGTACTGATATGGACTGGGTTAGGATCAAAAGGATGCTGCATTGTTTGATGGAAATAAAAATTACTAACCTACAGAGGGCTGAATTCAAAGACACCCTGAAAATCAAAGTGAAAAATTATGCAGCAGGCTGGTCCACTTTGCAGAAATTTGATTGCAGCAACTCAAAATGGTACTCAGTGGTTTTTATGGCCCCCAGGTGCTTGTATGCTGGCCTGGCAATGTTGAAGCATTCTCCTAATGAAACGATGAATGGTGTCCTGGGGAATCTCCTCTCTCCTCTCCTCAAAACATAATGTCTCAGAGGTGTTCTATTAGATTCGGGTCAGGAAACCTTGGCAGCTGCTCAGTGGTATCAATTCTTTCATCCTCCTGGAAGTGTCAGCATACTCTGGCCACATGAGACTGGGGATTGTCATGCACCAGGAAGAACCCAGGACCTACTGCACCACCGTAGGGTCTGACAGTGGGTACAAGGTTTGCAGTCAGGGTGTCGTTACCTAGCCTGTAGAAGTCTGTGTGTCCGTTCATAGATATGCCTCCCCAGACCATCAGTGATGAAGAAATACTCATCATGGAAAACCCCCGGCAGCCTAAGCCTATTGCAGCGTAACTAAGGGATGGTTCAGGTTCACCTGTCACTTATTCAAGAATTTCCAAAACTGTGATTGCTAACAAATCAAATTCAGTTTTGAAGGCTTCACAGACAATCAGAACAAATTTCAAGTTAGCGTTTACAGTGCCAACTTTGAGTATAAAATCCAAGGAAACAGAATAGGGAATAGAAAATTGACTATGCTAGTACAAGTTAAATTAAGAAATAAGGAAATGAATGATTAAATTAAGACATTTTACTAATAATCCTACAGGAACTGGATACTAGCCATCTTAACTTCTTATTTCCCCAGTTAATGTTGCTTTTTTGCACTCACAGCAGGTTTTTAAATTTGAACTTCATTTTTGTATGAGACAAGGACAAAAAATAAACTATGAAACAGAGAAGACAAAGTTACAGGTTTTCACTTTCGTGCAGTTCCCACATCAGAAACGCATTTTATCCCCCATTAGCCTTTCTCATTTTTAAAAAAAATGCACTGCTATTGTTTCAACCCATGCTTCACTACTAAAGATATTTGTAGTTGTGTTGATGGACTTCTCCTCTGACCCTCACAACTCATTAAAACAGTTTGTACTTTTGTCAGTCAGAACTCTAAATCTCTCACCTTCCTGAACACTGTCCAGCATTGCAGTAGTGTTTTCAACCAAATGACTTCACACTGTTTTCAGATGTTTATGAAAGAGCAAGGCAATTACACACTGTCAATTGAAAGCAAATATAAAAACATGTTCTCAGAAGATGTTTCGTTGAAACTCTTGTGTCACAGATGCATGTCATAGCACCGCTAGTTATACACAAGCATATACTATTCATATATATGCACTCATCAACCACTTTATTAGGTACACCTAGCTAGTACACAACTGCCTTAAAGTTTTTTACAGTTTCTAACATCCTTTTGTCCAATCTGTAGCCACATTTTCAAAACTCTAAGCACAGTTAACGCACCTTCAGTCTGCTGTGGACTATATCAGAAATACAATTCACCTTGTTTTTGCACAAAATGCAGTTAATTAACATTTTTCTAAAATGCTTACATTTTTCTGTTACATGAAAAATTACCAAATAAAGTTCTGGATCATTTTTGTCTTATTTAGAAATACTTCCACACAGCATGTCAAAAATGAAAACTTAATGTTTAAAACATTAAATATAGTATAAAACACATAGTTCTGCAAAAAAAACAGCAAGAGGTGAAAACTATTAACACTCATACACATTGTTGAATCTACAGATCATTGAAATAAAATGCAGTAATAGATCAATAACAGCTGATTCCAATTCCAGTTAATAGACACAGTGACAATAAAAGAGGGCTTGTTTGGAAAGGCTTTGGTCAATGTGGAATGAAAGAATTTCCTCTTTCATTCCACACTGACCAAAAATCATTCCACTTTCCAGAAAAATCATGTCTGGATAAGGAGGAGGAATATTTGGAGCAGAGCAAGAGAGAGGAGTAAGAATGTGTGGTGGTGTTCAATGAAGCATAAGAACTATTGTCACTAATAAAATTAGAGTCACCATCATATTATCACCATGTGATAAACCATGGTCTGTCACTGAGAGAGGCTGGTGAAAGAGTGCAGCCTACCCTCAGATGGTCTGCTGTTGCTTCCATTATCTGTACTTTTCAACAAACTAACAGGTAAACAATACAGTTTACAAGTATATTCCTAGTCATGCTATGTCTATGCTATGTCTTACAGTAACTGTAGGCCACCAGTCCCACTGCATATGTTGTATGTTGTATGTATGTATGTATGTATGTATGTATGTTGTATTTTTGTTCCTTTAAAGGAGGCAATGTCTTCCTCCCTCTGGGGGATGGGGGAAACTCCTGAGTGAAGACCAGGAGCATACCACTGTAGACATGGTCATTGCTGACAGTGGAATAAAACTAAGAGAAATTCAGTCCAAAATAACAGAAAATAACCAGGTATTTCACAATGTGGGGCACATCAGTCTGACAACCATTGTCTGGACTCTGACTAAATATAGAGTTCAAATGAAACAATTGTGCACAGTTCCTTGTGAAAGAAAGAGTAAGTGGGTCAAGGAACTCCGGCATCAATATGTTCAGATATGGTGTCTATCTATATACCTGTTATAACTTGTAATATAGTGATTTTTACACTAAGCCACCCTGCATGGAAACATGAGTTACAGTACATACAGTAGGACAGACTGAAAGTGTGTTCATGAACTGTGATTGATTTCTTTTAGAGTCATGGACTTGGAAGCTGATCAGACTCACATGAGCTCATTTATGTGGGTGAGGCGGGGTTAAATCCTGCCAAAACACATTGGTGGGGTAGAAATACAAATAGGCAAAGAGCCACCATTAATGTACTGGGTCAGAGAGGAGCAAATATCACAATGTGTGCTGCATTGTCAAATGCTGGTTTGGTTCTTCACAAATGCCAGATTGGTCCCTGAGCTCCTTTTTTTGTTATGGATGAACTCTACCAACAACTGGTGCCAGAAGGAAAGGGAGCAGGTGGGAGGACACATTTGGGAGGACATTTGTGATTACATGGGACAATGTAGCATTCCAGTATTCTCATCCCATCACAAACTGGTTTACAGACCATCAAAGAATGATGTCCTTTTCCCTCCGGCCCTATTGGATATAATACCTTAAACTTGTATTTTGAATGTATGCTGTTATTATTTATTCTATTATTACAACAGCACGGAGCGCAGAAATACGGATTGAGAGAGACAAGGGAAAAGAGAAGAGTAAGAGAGAGAAAGATTGTCATTCTACGACTGGTCAAGGGTGCACACGGTAAAACCATGTTCCTTTGTTTTGTACTAACCTTTCTTTGATGACACATATACTGAGTTGTGGTGTAAATGTTAATTTGCAGAACGATGGTATGTTGAGAGTCCATCTATCTAAAGTAGGAGAGGACTTTGATGCAGAAGTCGAAGAGCCAAGGCTGTATTTGTTAATGGACAAAGACTATGCCAAATCCATATATGGATCCACAGCTTCCATATATGGATAGTAGCTATAAACTTGCCTCAGAGACACCGAGCATAGCAGCCAAGAAAGCTGAGATGGCTGCTCAGTTAGCCGCAAAAAGGATTGAATTCGAGAAGGAGAACCTCATCAGCAGGGGTGGACTGGTAATCAGGCATGCCAGGTATTTGCCTGGTGGGCCCAGTGTCCTCAGGGGCCAATCCTGTTCGTTTTTTTCTTCCCTTTTTTTTCCTAAGAGACCGGCCCACAATTTAGAGGTGGCGGCCCATTGGCCCATCTTCAATATAGACAGTGGTCTGAACCAATCAGGATATATGATGAAAGAGGACCCACCCTTTCCCTGCGTGGTGCCCCCTGAGTCCGGTTGTTTCAGTGTTGAGCGCATATGTTAATGGAGAGGCAACATGGAGAAACTGAAGCGGCAGAAAGGGGGTGCGGAGATATTACATGCGAATTGAAAAGGCTGAAACAGTAATGCATCCTGCTGTCTTCACCTCTGCTGTAGGTGAAGACAGCAGCAGTGGGCAGAGATAGATAGATAGATAGATAGATAGCTTTTATTGTCATTGTACTAGAGTGCACAAAATTGAGCAGCAATCCTTAAGGTACCTAAACCCAATAAAAACATTCAATAACTCTAAAAACATTCAATAAACTGCAGATTATTGCAATGCTTTAATAAATAAATAAATAGTTAAATAAATAAATAAAATAAAATAAAAATTCATGTGCGTGTGTTTGCAGTATTCATTCCCGTACAGCACTAGGGTAAAAGCTGTTTTTCAGTCTGTTTGTTCTGGATGTGATGGACCTGAAGCGTTTTCCAGAGGGCAGCTGTTGGAAAAGATGATAACCAGGGTGGAAAGAGTCTTTCAGTATGTTGGCTGCCCTGCTGAGGGAGCTGAACAGGTCCCCCAGATTGGGCAGTGGACAGCCGATGATTTTCTGGGCCGTGTTGATCACTCTCTGTAGTGCTCTCTTTTCTGCCACTGTGCAGCTGCTGTACCATGTTGAGATGCAGTAGGTCAGCACACTCTCAATGGCACAGCGGTAGTAGGACACCAGCAGCTTCTCCTGAAGGTTTTTCTTCCTCAGAATTCTCAGGAAATAGAGTCTCTGCTGTGCCTTCTTGACCACAGCTGTGGTGTTGGTGGTCCAGGAGAGATTTTCAGAGATGTGTGTACCCAGAAATCTGAAGAAAGGGACTCTTTCCACACCGTCACCATTTATGAAGAGTGGTGCAGGGTCTATGCATTTCCTCCAAAAGTCTATGACCAGTTCTTTTGTTTTGGAGGAGTTCAGGGAGAGATTGTTCTCTGCACACCACTCAGCCAGTCCCTGGACTTCATCCCTGTAGGTGGTCTCATCTCCACCAGATATGAGTCCCACCACGGTTGTGTCATCCGCGAACTTGATGATTGTGTTGCTGGAGTGGGTGGGGGTACAGTCGTGGGTGTAGAGTGTGTATAGAGGGGACTCAGCACGCAGCCCTGCGGAACTCCAGTGCTGAGTGTTACCCTGGATGAATGATGGTGACCTAATCTAACAGACTGGGTGCGGTTTGTTAAAAAGTCCTTAATCCAGATGCAGGTGGGTTGGGAAAGACCAAGGTCTGTGAGTTTGGTCACCAGTCTGCTGGGGCTGACCATATTAAAGGCAGAGCTAAAGTCTATAAATAGCATTCTCACATAACTCCTCTGGTGTTCCAGGTGTGTGAGTGCTGTATGAAGGGCAATATTGATGGCATCCTCAGTGGACCTGTTTGCTTTGTAGGCAAACTGATGCGGATCGAAGCTGGGTGAGAGAGTGGCTCTAATGTGCTGTAGAACAAGTCTCTCAAAACACTTCATTATGAATGGTGTGAGTGCGACTGGACGGTAGTCATTGAGGTCACTGATGGTGTTCTTTTTTGGCAGTGGGATGATGGTGGCAGACTTCAGATATGGTGGTACGATGGATTTTGACAAGGACAGGTTGAAGATTTTGGTGAAAATGCCACTTAGTTGGTCTGCACACATTTTCAGCACCTTTCCTGTCACACCATTCAGACCAGCCGCTTTCCTGGAGTTCACTGCTTTAAGTGCACGTCTCACCTTGTGTTCTTGCACCAAAATGATGTGGTTATTGGAGACTGGTGGAGGTCTTGTATTTGTGTCCGCTGTTCCCACCTCAAAGCGTGCAAAGAAGCAATTAAGTTTCTCTGCCAATGAGGCATCACCCTCAGCAGTCATACAGTTCCTGGACTTGTAGTTGGTGATGTGTTGAATACCCTGCCACACCTGACGTGGCACAGGGACAGGTGCAGCCAGAGATGTAGGCTTTAGAAAGGGAAACTGAGGGACAGAATGACCGGGAAACTGTGGTATGTAAGCAGTTAGTAAAGTTAGGATAATAGAGGGACTTTGAGGTGATGGAGGTAACAATCAATATTTACTGGTATTTGCATACTTCCCAAATTCTGGCAGCCACGGAACCTTGATCTGATAAACTAGCAAACGGTCAAGGCCGAGAAGTATTGGATGAGCAGCAAGTGTCCATTTTAGGCTGCATCATAGCATTTTAGATATTTAGGTTAAAGGTGTGTTGAAAGGATGCATAGTAGTTTGAATTTGTAGTCTCTGTGCTGTGGTAAACATGTTTACGTAAAAGCTTTGCAATTTAAGCATTACTAAAGTAAGTGTAAAAAAGTATAAAAGTATTATTAGCAAAAGGTATGCCCACATTAAATAAGAGTAAGACAGTGTCAAATGCTTTTAAGACATAATTGCAGGCTGGTCCAAGCCAAAAATGCCAGGACCGATTTTTTTTTTTTGTCCCAGTCCAGCCCTGCTCATCAGCGCACAGCATCAAGAATTGAAATGACTCAAACAACAAAGGGCTCTTGAGGCTATGTGTATATTAAAGTATACACAGAAGAGGAGTCAAAGGAAAATGGTCAAAGATGCAGTGCTGCATGCAGCAGTTTGATGGATTCTCATCCCTCAGGCTTCCACAGTGGAGATCAAATAGCTCCAAAAAATGAAACATCATTACTGCAAGCTCTGAGTGATTCAGCTGTACTCACTAGACTCCCATTTCCAGAACCTGGTATATTCTCCGGCAACCTGTTAAAGTTCATACAGTGGAGTGCTAGCACTAAAGCTCTAATAGATCAACACTGCCCCAATCCTGACAACAAACTGTTCTACTTGCAAAACTACATTGCTGGGGAGGCAAGGTCAGTTCTAGAAGGTATCTTCTACAGAACTGATGAAGAGGCCTATCAGCAAGCATGGGAGAAGTTGAACGTCAGATATGGTCACTCCTTTGTAGTACAACGTGCGTACAGAGAGAAGCTCAATGGGTGGCCTAAGATTGGAGCAAAGGAGTACGTAAAGCTGAGAGAATACAGTGATTTTCTACAGGCATGTGACAGTGCCATTCCTCATGCGAAAGGTCTGCAGGTACTTAACGACTGTGAGGACAATCAGAAGATGTTATTCAAGCTCCCAGAGTGGGTAACTTCAAGATGGAACTGCTATGTTACTGAGCAGCAGGACCAGACCAAAGACTACCCCAAATTTAAGGAGTTTGCTTCCTTTATTGCAAAGAAGGCACGTATAGCATGCAACCCAGTCTCTTCGCTGTATACTCTGAGGTGCACTGAAGAAAAGCTGACAAGAGAAATAAAGCATACAAAGGCAAACACCTTTGCCACCAATGTGCAGACCTTAGACACTTCTAGCACCACAACCAAATCACACAGTAGATGAAGCCAAGCCAAAAAACTTCAACAAACCCAAGAAAGAGAACTCAACAGCACAGAACTCAGGCCCAGTGAAATATGTGTAAGTCATTCTATACATAAATATCAAAAGCTAATGGCAATTTCTGTGGAGGAATCTGGGCTTTTCATGCCTGAGGAAAGGCCATAATTCAAGGGTCTGTCAAAAGAAAGCCACATGTAGCAAGTGTAAAATGCGTCATCCCACTCCATTATATGAAGATTGTCCACGTATGGAGAAGCCACCTATGCAAAGAATTCAGAGCACAGAAGGAAATAGTTCTGCACTATCATGCAATGTGAATGGAGGTGAGAACGGCAGTACATCTGTGATAGTCCCAGTATGGATATCATCATTAAACAACTCTAGTCCCAAGACCTTGGCTTATGCCTTACTGGATACTCAGAGTAGTAAAACATTTGTGTACCAAGAGGTGTGTGAAAGACTGCAAATAGCAGGAGAACCTGTGAAACTCAAGCTCTCTACCATGATGGGAAAGGACTCAATCATAGAAAGCCTGAGAGTCAGTGGGCTTAAAGTCTGAGGATATCCTTCAGAGACCACCATCAGCTTACCTCCTGCCGATTCTAGAGATTTCATTCCACTTGAACAAGCACATATTCCCACCTGTGAAACTGCTAACAAGTGGAATCACCTTGCAGCCATAGCCCATGAAATGCCCACACTGATGGATTGTGGGGTAGGATTGCTGATTGGGTACAACTGCTCCAGAGCACTAGCACCACGTCATGAAGGTGACAGGAAGCAGTTACACTACTCGCCTTTCCTCAACCACATTGAGGAGTTTTTTTTCAGTCTGGAGGAAGAAAATAGACGATCATCAGCCACAGGACCAAATGTCCCTCTGATGGATGCTGGCTGCAGAGACATTTCAGCTGAAGACTGCCAGGGGTGGATAAGGCATGCCAAGCCTTTCTATCCCAGGTCCTGGCAAGGGATAATATCACATGGAATGTGAATGAAAACATGTGGCCAAATGCTGAAGATGGTTCAGATTGACAAGATCATTTGTGTTTTATTTTCCCACTTGTGTGGTTTTTGTGTGTGTGTATTTTTAAACATATGGGACCAAGACTAATTCTCTTTAGTTAGGCAACAATTCTATGTCCCTACTGAAATCTAACCTTTACTGCAAGATTGTCACAGACTCCTTTTGTGTCTACTCTACATTCCATATGTAAACATCACTCACTGTATAGACAGTATGTTTCCAAAATGCACATATTTGAGTCAAAATTACAGATGTAGTAGATTTCAGTAAAAATAAACTGACTTATAAGAAAACAATGGACGTTATAATCCAGGAGAAAGCAAAATATTATACTGCTTCTGTAATGCCATCTGCTGTTAGCTTTTGGACAGTGGGTGTGCTGTGATTGATTCTGTGTTCATCTTGAACAGAGAATCTGTGCTAGTGTTTTGAAAGAATGATTGGATACTGAACCATGTTTGCTGTGTTTTAATGGAGTTAGTGTTTGCAGAGAGAACTTTGTTTGTATTGTGACATACTGAGTTGGTATTTAGTCAAGAAAATGTGCTTTTGAAGCGTTACCCTATTAGGCCGTTTGTAAGAGGCAGAGATGTGTTTAGAGAAAAGTAGCTTAAGTATTGGTAAGTGCTTTTTAGCAGTTGTAAAAAACTGCAATTCTTTGTGGCATAGAATCAACAAAGTGCTGGAAACATTCCTCAGAGATTTTGCTGCATATTGACATGACAGTGTCACATAGTTGCTAATGATTTGTTAACTGCTCATCCAAATTTCCCCTACAATCACATCCCAAAGGTGCTCTACTGGATTGAGATCATCATCTGGTGACTGTGAAAGCCATTCGAATATAGTGTTTTTCCAAATTTTCTATTGTCCAAATTTTTTTTTTGTCAGTGTGAAATGTTTCCTGTTCTGACAGCTGACAGAAGTGACACCCAATGTGGTTTTCTGCTGTCTGAGCTCATCTGCATCAAGGTTCTCATTACCTTGTTGGGCCTTTTTCCTCTGACCACTGACATCAACAAGATATATTCACCCAGAGAATTGCCGTCACTGATTATTTTCTTTTTCTGACAATTCTCTGAAAACCCTAGAGATGTTATTTTTTCTTGTAAGGGACTTCTAGAGGCCCACCTGCAGAACCTTTATAGCCCACCAGGAGAAAAGGGCCTATGCTTTAGGAACCATTGCAGTGGACAATATTTTAAGGCTATCTAAATATAATATAATCACTTATTACCGTATTTTTCGGACCATAAGGTGCACCGCATTATAAGGCGCACTATCAATGAACGGGTCTATTTTCACACATAAGGCACACCGGGTTATAAGGCGCAGGATAAAAACATATGTAGAGTGAAGCAAAAGAGTCAGGTAAGTCGAACTTTATTCAACTCATTCACAATAACTCAGAATATTGTTCAGTTGTAACAAATAGAGAAAAATACCCTCAGATTTTAAATCATTCATCTTCCACAAATCCATCAAATTCCTCATCTTCAGTGTCTGAGTTGAACAGTTGTGCGATTTCAGCATCAAGCATGCCGGGTTCCCTCTCGTCATTATCCGAGTCAGTCTCGTTGTTGTTACTGTTTTGTTTTGGTTGCGGCACACAGCAACCATTTAATTGTTAGTAAAAGGGCAACTTGCTGGCAATCACTCGCCATCTTCTTCAACATCTTAACAGACGCTGCAATATATTCTTTATTAATGAGGGTAAGAACAAGTCATTTTTTTCATTTTATATATAAGCTTTTCATAAATCCTGTGCACCAGTATGTTTACTGATATAAGCAAAGAAAAATATTAAAAAAAAAAAAAAAAAGGAAATCCCTTTTTGACACAACACCGGAAACCTGAAAACTCTGCTGTCACCGTGTTTTGCGTACATACAGCGCTCGTACTGCGTATTGTCATATGCTCTGGTATCGCTCGGACCTCTCTTTGTCACCGAGGAGAACAGCACACACACCTCTGGGCCTCGATTTGTCCTTTAGCAACTTTTGAGACAGTCGACAATGAGTTTTGTTACACAAAAGTTGGCAACAGCGCCGGCCGCTGATCGCCAGATTACGCACTAATATCCGGGCCAGCATAGATGAAAATAGGCCAGGAACATGTAGAATAAAATCCATCACAGTTTTCTGCGGTTTACTGCGTACGGTTTCTATTTTTGGAACAATGCTTCCACTTCTTGTTGAATTTATCTCCTGTGGCTTTGGCTGCTTTCCACACCTGCTGCGCCGCACTCACAGCTTGTTCCTGTCTAATATCATCAGTAGAGTCATTTTGTGAATCTATGATGGACTATTTTAGAGAATTCAATGAGGCCTTTGACCTGATCTGCCAGACCGGAGGAAATATCGCTGCCAGTGTTGCCAAGTCTGCTTTTTATAAGCGCCTTTGGGCTTGTTTTTTTCTAAAGTCCCTTGCAAATCTCGTGAGCCGCGGGTTGTGGTTTTTTGGGCTTTTTTTGAATGTCAAGTTGCTTATTTGGGCTTGACTTTCTTTCCAAGTGAAACTGCTTGATTATCTCCCGGCGCCCCATAATAAAGCAAAAGATGAGTGGTAGGTAGTTTGTCCCTTCCAAGCCCCCGTTTCCGTTGATTGGTCCTGCCCAAGTTGATTGGGCATACACCCAAACAAACACTCATAACTGCCCAAATTGAAGAGGCAGCGTAAGAATGAGCTCCAGTAAGTGGGGAAAATATAGGGAAAAAAAATATATAATAAAGAGTGGGAGAAAGAGAGCGCACTTAAAGAATGGATCCAAGCTCAGATGGGAGACAGTGGCACTAAAAGTGGGTATGCACTATATGCAATGCATAGGGGCGCCGCACAAGAGGGGGGCGCCAAAACGATGCAACGAAATTATTTCTCTAGTCACATTTTCTGTATTTAACAGCTGTGCATATGAAATGATCAGTAACAGAGGAACGGCGCTGATTAGATACCCCCGTGCTCCTTCACCTCCCCTCCTCCTGCCCCCCCCTCCCAAAAAAAAAAAATAAATAAATAAAATAAATTGTGTCCGCATACACCTCTTAAAGTAGCTGTGGTCCTATTGGGAGACGTACCAAAGGCATTCCCCAGATTTTGCAAGTGTGAAATATGTGCTCACCATGCTGATTTAGTTCAACATGCTAATACAGAGAAGCGCACACAAAAAAAAAAAAAGAACTGTGCACCCTTCTCTTCTATGAGGCTAAAAACCATGGGTTTTACTGCTCCAAAACACAATGAGACAAAACAAAGAAGTGAACTATACTACTACAGAGCTATACTGTTTAAAAGCGGCCTCAGTTTTACACAGTGTTGTGGGTTGCCAGTTGGGCTTCTTTTGGGCTTGTTTTCATAGAGCTGGTTGTTTGTTTCTGTCGCGAGATCTGGCAACACTGATCGCTGCAGACCACGCAATGGTGCAGTGGTGTGGATTCTTCGGCCATCGGCGGTCAGACGGCAGCGCTCAACTATTTGAAAAGCGTACGTTGGGTGTTACCCCCCTCCCCCGCAGTACGCTTACGCTCTGGAAAATGTCGATATTTATTAAACGTCCCTTACCAAAGTCACACTAAAACATTTTGACAGATTTCTGAGCGGAGTGTACCACATAAAATTGTTTCAAGGTCAGTAAGCACAACAAGAATTCATACATAAGGCGTACCGGATTATAAGGCGCACTGCCGATTTTTGAGGAAATTTAAGGATTTTAAGTGTGCCTTATAGCCCGAAAAAAACGATATCATTAAATCTAACCTTTAGAGAATGACAATGAGCTACAGAGTCAAGAAGAAATGTAACATGTATTTTAGTTCAGATTCAGTTTGCAGTCTGGATTTATGTGTACATAGTATTGATCACATGTAGCGTATGTGACATTTACATAGAAACATATCACTGTTTCTTGGTTGATGTTTATGAGGAACTGTAGATCTGTTTTCAACTTCTGGTCATTGTTCCTTTTTTTTTTTATCTTTCTTGATAATTCACTGACTTTAAACTTCAGCTTTCACACCCCAGCGCATCACTGCCCTCAGCGTGTAAGTAATTTCCCCACAAACATGCAGAAGTAGCGCGTTTATTTTTGATAATGCTTTCAAATTTTCTGTTCTGCTTTTCCGATGACCATCTTTTAACACAACAATCGAGAAAAAAAAGTCAGATTAAAATAGGTGATAATAAATACACCATACATTCATTATTAGTTCTGATGCTTTTTATTACCTAAAAAAGAATGAAAAAGAACAAGCTTGTTCTCATATGTGTTGGGATATATTTACTGGTCAATACCAGATAACAGGGCCCTACTTGCCTTTGACTTAATTTAAGGTTATTTTTATTTCCATCATGCTCACATTGGTTTTTGAAACAGCCTGATTAAAGGAGATGGTGCTGAATGCACTCTGTTCCTTTAACACGTGGAAAAGTTGCCCTTAGCATTTTGTCAGCTTTGAGAGAAATTGTTTGTATAAGATTTTTAAGCATGTGCCCACACATTACACATGCTTTTATTCCAAGCACAGCTCTTGCCCAGTGAACCGGTCACTTCCTGGTTGCAATGCTTTCTGTGTGCGTATATACACTGAGCTGTTGAATTCAAACACAGCTCATTGCTCCAACCCAGTTGAATACAGCATATGTCTTTAAAGTATAGAGCAAATTGAATGCAAAAGAAATGAAAAGTTAAACTGTGTAAGTTTGTGTCTGTTTGACAAGCTTATTGTTTCTGTTTAATAAGCATACTTTCATGATGATTACCTCTCAGCTTCGTGGAAAAGACAGCTCATTAATGACAACACATAAAACTGTAAAAATTTTCAACTTACATTTTATAAACATGGTCAGTTTTTTTTTTTAAATCTCAACAACTGCCCAAAATGAATAAATAAACAGGTTGATAAGAATCAGAACATCAAAAGGATAAATAAATTAGATGCACGGGTGAGGTAGTGAGGTAGTAAACTTTCTTGAGCAGTAAAACAAACAAAACACTTAAGCAAACAGTTTGTATGGACTGGCGGAGATTGGAAATAAAATGAAATGAGTAATTTATGAGTAAATATGTAGCTTAATTTAATTAGCAAAAAACTGCACCCTGAAAATTAAGTTAATTCAACTCAATCAAACTTTTAGAAGTCAAAAAAAATTCAGTTTTGGGTGCTCTAAAGGAAACTGAGCTATAAAGTTTGAGGGGGTTTCCTCAAAAATGACTGAGTGGGGATTACTTTAAAAGATGCACCATTACTTTTTCAAAGCAGTGCACACTGAACAGGTCAGCAGTCTATCACAGGGAGGCAAACAATCATTAGTGCTCACATTCACACATACAGCCAACTGTATGACTTTGGATTGTGGAAGGAAGTTGCAGAACCTTGCAGAACTCATGTAGGCACAGGAAGAGCATGCAAACTGTACACAGCAAGGCCCCAACCAGCCACTGGATTCAAATCCAGTGAGATAATAATAATAAATAATCAGGCATTAGTCTTATATAGCGCTTTTATAGACACCCAAAGACACTTTACAATTTGACTGATGGACAATGTCTCCCACCCCATGTAGGAAGCTGTGCTGAACTGGGGAGCTCCTTCAGTGACAGACTTCTACATCCTAAATGCACAAACGAGCGTTACCACAGATCCTTCCTCCCAGCAGCTGTAAGACTCTATAACCATCACTGTCATTATTATTATTATTGTTTTATTTATAAATATATATATATATATATATATATATATATATATATATATATATATATATATATATATATATATATATATATATCATTTAACACTTTAAGAACTTTTGGTGTGAACTTTTATATTTGTTGCTGCTGTTGCACCCGAATTTCCCCCTTGCTGGACAATCAAGTCTGTTTCTTCTTCTTCTTCTTCACCACACAGACACAGATGAACCATACGTTACGAACTAGTTACGTCAGATATAAGTGGGCGGCCCCTGTTAGAAGGATTTGAAAGTGAAAATCTGAAAGTGTCAGTTATAATGTCAAAGTGTTTTATAGCCTCAATTAACTCAGACAGACAACAGCAAAACCAGGTAAGATGTTAATATGATTATATAAGAGATTAGAATGCATATTGTTTTATATTTTGCTTCTAAGGAGCCAGATGTTCTTGTATTGTCTTGAGCAGTATTTCTCCATGCTTTCTGAAGGTCTTTCAAAGTTTTTCTGTGGACATTGGCTACTTTTACATTGACAGAAAACTGAACAAAAGACAGCCAACATCCAAAGAAAAGCTTTCAATCAATCAATCAATCAAATACTTTATTATCCCTGAGGGGCAATTTGTTTTGCAGCCAACAGCAAAAAAAATAAGGGCGAGATCATTAACACTTACATTTGCCACCTTGCTACACAGTTTCACAACTTTCTCTAACCTTCTTTTGTTCTTGAGGCTCAGAGAACCGAACCAACAGATTAAAGAAAAGGTTAAAACAGACTCAATAAAACAAGAATAAAACATTTTCATAAAAATGTTATCCACGTTAAAGGGTTAGTCAGGGTCCGTGGTCAGGCCGTGGTCAGGATCTGCATCATGGAGCAGAGAAATGATCACTGAGTCATCTGCATATTTAATTATATATCTGTTCTTATAGTGGCTCTGACACTCATTTGTGTAGAGAACAAATAAAAGTGGAGAAAGGACACATCCCTGAGGGGAACCAGTGGAGGATAAAAGCAGATCTGATAAAATTGACTCGCACTCTCTGTGGTCTATCTGTTAAAAAATCCATGAGCCAAGATACCAAACCAGAATCAAGATTGTATGTACTAATAAGACGTCTCGCTAAGATATGGGGCTGGATGCAGTTAAAAGCTGATGAAAAATCTATAAAAAGCAACTGGGAAAAATTACGTGCACCATCCAGATGCTCCAGAACCTTGTGGAGCAAAGTGCACACAGCATCCTCCACACCCCTCTATAGGTGAATTGGAGGGGGTCTAATTTTGTCTCAGTGGCACAAAAAATTTCATTTCTTACAAGTTTCTCAAATATTTTCATTACAAGTGAAGTTAAAGCTACAGGACGATAATCATTTAATGATTTAGGTGCTTTAACTTTGGGCACTGGTACAATAATAGAGTCCTTCCAAATACGTGGCAATTTATGAAACTCAAGAGATTGTGAGAAAAGAAATGAAAAAATTCCAGCCAATTGCTCTGCGCAGTTTTTAAGGAGACGTCCATTTATTTTATCTGGGCCTGGACTTTTCCGCTCTTTCACCCCTTTAAATAATTTAAGCACAGATAATCTATCAATATTAATAACTGACTGTTTTGGAGAAACATCCCTGTACACAGCCAGTTCTTCATTAAAATTGTGAATGTTAAAACGATTGTAAAAAAGGTTCAAATCATTTGCCAGCTCTAAATCAGACACACCTCCAAAAGAAATGGGACACTTCCTGTGTTGCAAACCCATAATAGACTTAACACCCTCCCAAGCAGGGCGTGAGCGTCCTGTGCCCAGCAGTGACTGCACTTCATCTTTATATTTAATTTTGGCAAGCTTCAGTTCTCTTTTCACTTGCTTTTGCAACTCTCTGCTATAAACAACATCACCACAGTTAAATGCAATATTCCTCTGATTAATAATACTTTTCAGAGCTTTGGATACCCATGGTTTGTTGTTTGGAAATATGCAAATTTCCTTCTTTGGGATTATCAGGTCTTCACAGAAATTAATGTATGCTGTGACAGTCTCTGTAATTTCATCTAGGTCATAGCAGGTTCTTTTGAATAAGTCCCAATCGGTACAAGAGAAACACGCTTGAAGGGTCTGAATGGACTCCGCTGACCATACTGGAACCAGGCGACGCTGGGGTTTTGTTCCCTTCAGGACAGATTTATAGGTGGGAACCAAATAAACAACATTGTGGTCAGACATGCCAAGAGGAGCTCTGCTAAAAGATTTATAAGCTCCCTTAATGCATCCATAACAATGATCCAGAGTCTTCAAATTTCTCGTGGGGCAATTTACATATTGATGCAGGTTAGTGAGCGACTTCCCAAGTTTACATTGGTTAAAGTCACCCATTACAAAATTGGGGGCATCTGGTGCGATGCACTGTTGTCTGTGTACCGTCTCCACTATGATCCTAGTGGCGACTTCCACATTAGCCCTCGGGTGAACATACACAAGAGTAACAAATATCTGTGGGAATTCTCTTGGTAAATAAAAAGGACGCAGAGAGACAGATAAAAGTTCAACATCAGGAGAACACAGTGATTCCCTCACCACCGTGTTACGACACCAGTTCTTATTAATATAAAAACAGAGACCCCCGCCCAGGGCCTTACCAGTCACAGTCGGGTCTCTGTCGAACCTCAGAGGTTCTCCAAAACCAGTGATTTCTAGCTCCGATTGTAAGTCCCGCTGCTTGAGCCATGTCTCCGTAAGAGCGATGAGAAAAGCATTCTTGTATTCTGGTAAAAAGTTGACGTTAGCCTGAAGAATGTCAACTTTATTCCGCGGGGACTGCGCGTTGGCGAGGATGATTGTGGGAAGAGGAATTCTCCGATGGCCTTGCCTTCTCAGTCTCTATCGCACTCCTCCGCGTCTGCCCCTTTTCCTCACCGCCGTTGGTTTAGGTCTCCAGTTCTTGTTCATCGTGGTGAAATCATGCCGAAGAATTTTGGCCGGTAAAGCCGCCATGAGCTTAACATCTCCGACATTGGGGTTCCGTAAAAACCAAAGGGACTCTCGACTATACTGAAGAAACTGAGAATGTCCACAGAAACCTCTCAAAAAGTGACAGGTCATCGTCAAGATGAGGAGAAGGACTATCGGTCTAATATAAGCCATATTGTTGCAAAAATTCCCACACGTTAAAAATTAAAAAATAATAAAAATAAATAAAATAGAGAAAAAAAAATAAGTTACTTAAGATTACGTTAAAAGTCAGCTGCGACCATAAACTACTGCTCACATACCCATACACTGCCGCTGCTACATGTCGCCATACTCCAGCACCATGGAGTATGGCGACTTTAAGTTTGTTAGAATTGTACAAACTTTGTTTTTGCCTTATGTACTCTATTTCCATGTATGTTTTTATGTGTTAATAAATTGCTGTTGTTATTTCCCATTTTCCTACCAAAGTATAATGAAATGAATGGTGTGACAAAATACAGACAGCATACACAGTGGTACATTGTGTTTCATATAAATATATTTTTCAAGTTTTTTCACTTTGAATTTGTGTTGTAATTTGCATGTACTGAAGTTATTTTTGTTCTATTTATTTATTTATTTATTTTTCCATTTAAAAATCCTGCAGTTATTACAAGATCCCTGAGAACCATGGACAAAAAGACAAAGGTTATGATACCTTGTCTGCTTTTAGCAGGTAACATGATCCATCATCCCTTCATTTACAGTAATTTTACAAATATTGTATACCTTTGTTAAGTGGAAAAAAGAGAAGAAAATAATTTATGGCATTTAAGACATGTAAGAGAAGTGATATTTTCACTGACATTCCCTTAAATCTCTTTCAGCCATTTGTAGCTCTGTGTTCAGTGACATATGGAAGGCCACTGTTGTAAAAAACATTGATGCTCTGGTTGAATCCTGTGTTGTGATACCATGTTCATTCTCTCATACTGGAGGAAACCTGCCCACCCCCAGACTCAGAGCGATGTGGCACTATAAAGATAGAAGTCCAGATACAAAGGGAAATAACATCTATCATGATGATTCTACAATGATCCTGGACAACTTTAAGGGCCGGACAAGGATGTTGGGACATCTGGGTCAGAACAACTGCACCTTAGAAATAACTGATGTTAAAAATCATGACAACGGCCCTTTCTGTTTCCGGGTTGAACTAGTGCGAACAGAAGACAATGAACCCACCAAGGACAAGTTCTCCTTTGTTGAAGACTGCGCTGAGTTGAACATGATCCGTATGTCATCAACTTGTCACCAACATGACTTCAAAAATCTATGCAAGTTTTCTATTACATCACTTTGCCTCTTACTTTATTCCTGCCTTTTTTCATTTTCAGCTACTCCTCCAGAGCCTACACTGATTCACCCAAAATCAGTCAGCCAAGGAGAGCCCTACACTGTCATCTGTTCAGTCATACACACCTGCCCCACCCATGTACCTGAACTCACTTGGAATTTGAAGACCAGTGGGGTTATTCTGTATCAGAGAGAAATTCATTCTGGAAAAATGGAGACACTGTCCATCCTGACATTTATTGCTGAGGTGAAGGATGACAACAGTGAGCTGACCTGCACAGCTGAATTTAGTAGACAGCAGAAGGCATCCTCAACAGTCAGACTCAGTGTAACACGTGAGATCCTTTCAGTGTTTTCCTTTCAATGTGTTGTTTCTCCTTAACTTTTTATAACCAAAAAAAATCTTAACATCACTATTCATGGCATGTTCCGATGACTGTAGGCATACTGGATGTTGTCACCCTCTGTTGTTAAAAAAAAAAAAAAAAAAAAAAAGAATGAATGAATGAATACAAATTCTGTTTTGTTTTGTTTTTTTCAGGTATTGAAAGCTACAATCACATCATCATTCCCAGTGCAGTGGGGATTGGTATTGCTCTGCTCTTTGGCATCCTCTGCATTTTTATGGCAAAAAAATACAAGTGAGTCACTTGTACTTATTTTAGCGAATTAACCTTTCTGTTAACAAGGAGGGAACATTTTTCCTCTCATCAGTTCTATGCTCCTTAACATATATATAAATTTTTTTTTTCTCTCTGCTTTAGAAACCGTATTGCAGAGCTCCAAAATCAAGACGGAACGTAAGTAAGCTATTTTGGATCAGATGCAGTTTGTCTCAGAGTCTGTGATTAATGTAAATATTGTTTTGATTATGACAGCATGTGGAACAGGCTTTCCCGATTATCTCGCAGGTGAGTTACTGTTGTTTTTTGTTTTGTTTTTTTAACATTTTGGAGCATGAGGTACTATATGTAGGTTTTTTTTTTTTTTTAATCCAAAATCTTCGGAAGAGTAGAAGAGTCCAGGTCGAGGTTTACATTTTCTACTTAAATTATTCTAGCCCAATACCTTGCAAAGTGGGGGCTGGAGCCACGTGGTGGGCCAGAGTAATAACAGAAATTCAGTTTGAAATTACTCACAAGTATGTACAGTTACATATTTATAAAAAATTATCTGTTTATATATCAAATGAATTAAAAATTGTAATGGGGTGGTTACTTTTGTGTCCCAGTGGAGAGTGGGTTGGCAGTAACATTTTACATATGACTGGGCAGTATTAGCAATTTCCAGTCTGTGTTGTTTATGCTTTTTGAACGCAATTTTCAAGGAAATACATCACTTTCTCTTGTATTTTGATCAGAGTGAAGATTTAAGTTTGGGTGGGCCCCATGGGATTTTCTGGTTTTTAAGTTGGCTGCAGCACTCTTGACTTTGGGAATGGCTGGTCTAGGCCATTAATTTACAGGCCAGAGGGCTTTTACATTTTTGGTACTTCACTAACTTCAGCTCTGTCCTTTAATGCACCAACATCTCAGTGGTGTAAAAGTAATTTCAAACAACAGGGTATGTTTATTTTTGTTGGTGGGGTTGATATCTTGTATGTATGTAAATCTAAAATGCTATCTTATTTCTGTTCTCTTTTCTGTTGTTTATCAGGGGAAGACACTAAAGGTGAGATATGAAACAAATGAATGCTGCTTGAATATCCACACGTCCATTATTAGCTGTGTTGGATTTACAGTTATAACCCTTGTCAGTCAAAACTTTCTCATAGGCTAAATATTTCTTTAAAATACTGCAAATTAAAATAAAATTAAACAAATCTCACTGCACAAAGGAAAGTTAAATTAGGTTTGCAGGAGTCCTTCTGTCCTTCTTGCAGTGACGAATTTCACTTCACAAAGCATTAAAGAACAATAGAAAGATAGACACTCATTATGCAGAGTATTTAGTTTAGTGTTCTTAGTTGTGTTTAATTTGTTGACAGATTTTTTGTTCTCATGTTTTGTTTTACTTCCCTTCTTTGGAGGATTCCAGCCTATTTGGTTATATCTCTTGCTCCTGATCCCTTCTGTTTATGTCCTTTGTTCCTTTGGTTGAACTTAAACTCATACACACACGTACTTCAAACCTCTTTTTTTCTTATTTTTCAGGTAATCAAATGAGATCAAGAAGGGGACTGAAGTCAGATGGTTACATTCTTCATTTGCTTATCAGCTTCAGGAAAAAAAAAATAGCATGATCAATGTTAAAACACAAAAATATAATATAAAAATGTTTCATTAGTGAGGGAAACAGCTTCTTTTTTTCACCATCAGCTTATAGCCTTTTTTTTTTTTTTTGCATCAAATGGTACAGTGCATTTTTTTTCATACATGAATGGATGTGCTGTGGTTTTGTGATTGTGCTAACAAAATTTACTAAACATGTACCAAAGCAACACACCCACCGCTTCCTGTTTTCTAAGCAGATGTATCAGTAATGTGAGCCGCTTTTTGAACATTAAATCTTCATTTGTGCTGAGACTGAATTTATCACTGCGTCATTGCTTGATTTGTAATGCAGCTGCATCTTCCCCAGAATGAAATACTTGCAAATCTTTCTCATTTTTGAGTAGAATAAAATGTTTCAGGAATTGTGAGTCAGTATTTTAATATGCATTCTTTCAACTGTACAAAATGTAGCTTACTTGGAAAAGAACTTCCCAAATACCTTCAGTGTTCAAAATTTTAATGTTGGCCAATTTACAATTATACAATATTCAACAGTGAGTAGAATAAAGCATCTTTTTAATAATTTATTTTCGATTCAAGCCAAATGCAATGATGCTGCATGTTATGTTACATTGGGGAGGATATCAAATAATAGGATAATTGCACTCTTATAAGGCATATGTTTAACTCCTAAGTCAAGAAAAAGAGGTTCTGTTTATTGTAAGTTTTGCCATTTACTGATCATTTCTCATTGGTTAACCTCATTAAAAATATTTTTAAAAAGACACAGTATGCTAATTTCACTCATATCTTATGATTTAATTAATGGGAATTATGAGGGGAAAATATGGAATACGTTAAGTTGACTTTTTTCTCTAATAAATGTGACAAAATTGGAGACAACCAGAGTTTATTGACAATAAGAGAGCTGGGAGAAAAGGATCCATTTGAACAACCTGCAAAGAGAAACCAAAAGTATCAACTACCAACATGTACTGATGAAAAGATGATCAGGAAATCCCACTGTGCATGTGGACACTTGGCCAAAACAACCTGAATAAGCTGCAAGGATGTTTCTTGACATGCTTCCTGTCTTAAACACTAATACTAATATAGGGTACATGTAAAATAAACAAGGCACTATTCAATAATGGAGGGAAGCAAGGTCAGAACATAATAGAAAAAGATAATGATTCACAGCTACAGCCAATTTAGAATCACCAGCTGTGAAGCTGTGAAGCTTCACCTCACTCACAGCTTCCTTTATGTTGACTTAGCTCTCCATGAGATCAACAAGATATATCCATACAAGCGGGAATAATTAACCCTGCCTATGTTGGGAAGGAAAATCTGCAAATTACTGAATTCAGTGTGGACAATTCAATCAACACAAGAGTTCAACAAGATAATACTCAGTTCTGATGACTGAAGGGTTACTGAAAACAGGCTCTGTAATGCAAGTATAGCACAAGAGAAAGACTATAGTCTGTCTCACCATAAGGCTATGGGTGTGAATTTGTGAGGAAGTGGGATTACTATAAAAAATCTGGTGGTTTTTTATTTTATCTGTAGTCTGAAGAGAGGTGTGAGCAGTGGAAAGTTACAGTATGCCCTTAAACCTCAAATACTGAGTTCAGACATTGCTTCATCAGTGCTTGATTGCTATTTTTTTTTTCCTCTCTCTTTTTTAGCCTGTCATGTCTGGCAGTTTTCGCAATCAGAATATGATCCAAATACGCTGGTGTACCAAACATATTTGCTTTTCCAAGAATAGCTCTGTTAGTTTTACAATAGGCTACTCTTGTTAGTATGTATTTAGTTTGTATTTTAATTTTATTTTATTTATTTATACCAGGCGTGACAGGCAGAAAGGAAAGGTAGGAAAAGGAGTGAGAAAGAGAAAAGAAAAAAAAGAAAAGAGAAAAAAAACCAAAAACAAGACAAAGGTGAGAAAAGAATATTCAAAGAATGATATCCACACATATACATACACATCCACATATCTACACATGCACATACATACACACATACGCACACAAACACACACACACAATCCTGCTGTTGCTTGCAAGTCATGTGCGTATGTGCCTCTGTCATGGAACATACTCACCAATGGAGGCAAGAAACTGCAATCATGCCCCCCGTGATCCAGAGGTGAACAGGAAAGGGCCCAGGGGACGCGGCCTATCCACGGCCCACCAGGACATTAGAAGATGAGAGGCCACACATCCCGATGGCAACTGCGCACGCACCCCAGAGGAGGAAGGAGGGAGACCCCAGACGGACCCCCCCACGGCCAAACGGCAAGAGTCCAGATAGCCAGAGGCAATGAGCAGCCAACCCCCGCCTTAGGCCGGCATCCCCCGCACGAGCCGCGAATGCGGCCCCAAGGCCCCAGGTGCCCGAGAACCACCAGACACCCAGCAGAGCCCCCCCCACGCCAAAGAGGCCCGAGCCACCCCCAGGCCACAACCGCCAAGGGAGCGGGCCAAGAGCCACGCCAAGACATCCGGCCACGAACCCCGGGACCCACGGGCACCTGACACCCCAGGGGCAGCAGTGGCAAACAGCAGGAAGCAGCAGGAAGCGATAGGGAGTGATAGGGAGGGGTGACTCCCACCCTCCACAACCATGTCCCACAGGTGCCAAGGCTCAGCAAGCCACAGGCCCAAGCCCTGCTGTCCACACACACACACGCACATACTCACACACACACATACACCACCCCCCAAGGCCCTCAATGTCTAAGATGTAAATAAAATTGAGGAGCAGGCAGCAGTGAACAGAAAAGGGGCCACCTCAGCAGCTCCACACACTGACCACTGTGTGACACACCTGCCCCCCAAAGCCCTATGTGTACTATGACGTGTTGTGAGCTGTATAATGTAATTAAAAAGGGAGAGTGGGACATCACGCAACATAGTGAGCAGAGCCAAAGAAGTGGCTCTACTCACCGCAGCACAAGCCCCCCTCACCCAAGACCCTACGTGTGTGTGATGTAATGTTTGACTGAGTGGGAGGAGGAGAAGGGCCAGGATATGTAAGACCGGGAGGTAGAGAACTACCCCCGGAAGAAGTTAGCCAGCAAACTGCTGGCTCACTAAACACCCCAGTTCCCTACACCCAACCACAGTGCAGGGAAGGCATGGTCAGGGCCTGAAGTGGCCACACCCCCAGGGCACCACCGTGCCAGGGTTATTATAGTTAACGAAAACGAACGAAATAACGAAAACTGAAATTGAAAAAACATTGTCGTTAACTGAAATAAATAAAAACTACAATTAAAAGGAAAAAATGATAACTAACTAAAACTGTATTGTGAGTTTAAAAAACTAACTGAAATTATTGTGGATTGATCATTTTTCCGCTCTCCGAGTTTAAGCTGGGAGCGCCGTTGGGCAGCTGTGTGCGTGCGTGTGCACGAGAAAGCGTTGCGGCAGAGTTGCTCTGAACCCGATTGGTTCAGAGCGACTCTGCCGCAACGCTGTGATTAACCTGTTCAGTCCTTTTGCGTTTCCGTCTACTTTATCAGTGAGAGAATAACAATCAGGAATAATAATCAAAGCATCAGTATAAGGCCTCACAAATGTCAGCAAATTCCTGGAGGGAGACTGCTGTCGGAATGGACGTGAGGAAATGAAGGAAGTGGAAAAACAGGGACAAATATGTTTGCAGCCAAAAAACTGAGCACAAAGAGCGAGGACCAAAAAAAGTCCCAGCTGGCACCGCAGCACACGACCACAAGGTAATTAACACACACAACACACAACTACACAAGCATAAACGCGGACATGAGGTCGGACACTTCTGTAGGTTGTGTACAGAGGCTGCAAAGACCCCACAAGTTTAATTAGCGAGCATCTAACCAAGCTAGCTCCAAAACAGAAGCAGCTTCGGGTGGTGGAGAACATCAGGATGCAGCTGGATTTGACCTTTGACTCCTTCAAAGAGTTTGTTTTTGTCAAACACCACATGTAGATGTTGTTTATCTACTGCACTGACACTGGAGTTTATTGTAGAATTTATTGAGTTTGGGAGTTCATATTTTTCTTTGTTTCTCCCTGTTGATGTTCATGTGTGTCCTAATTATTACACATTTAGCATGTAGTGCTTCTGTCTTGTGAACTGTTGGTTGTTGAATATATTTCTTTATGGTATCTTTTGTTGAGTTTTTATTACACAATAGTCACTTTTGCGCATTGAATCTTGCACCTGACAAAGTATGAAAATACTAAAACTAATACTGAAACTAACGAAACTAAACTAAAACTAAGCATTAAACCAAAAATAAAAACTAATAAAAATGAGCAAAACCACTCTGAAAACTAATTAAAACTAACTGAATTAGAGAAACAAAAGTAAAAACTAACTGAAACTAAATGATAATGTAAAATCCAAAACTATTATAACCCTGCACCGTGCCCAAGGCTAGCACCCACAGTCCACACCACAGACAAGCACAACACAAAAACACCCCCCCACACACAAACACACATACAAAAGACAACATATCACACACACACCCACCACAGACATACAAATATCTCTTTCTCACATACATACACACACACACACACACACCCACCCACCACACACACAAATATCTCTCACACACACACACACACACACACCCCCCCCCCCACACACACACACAAATGTCTCTCACACAGACACATACACACACACACACACACACACACACACACACACACACAGTGGTCCTGAGTCCGGGACCAACGGCCCCCTGTGGGAAACTACTGCTCCCTCACCTGCGTGCCCCACTACCCCAAAGGATGCGCGGGCACCCCAGAATCCCGGAATGACGGCCAGACATCCCGATGCGGTCCAACCCACCCCACTCGGCGGCGCGCCCAAGGGGGCACAGACCCCCCCAACGCAGGGAGGAGCCCAACCGGGAAACGGGCAACCCTGGGCACCAGGGCCCCAGACCCCACACCCCACCCGGCCCGGAGCCAGCACCCACCACCACGGGCACCCCAGTCCCACGCCCCAAGACCATAAGAGCACCCGTCCAAGCCCCCACCACCAACATCCAGGGCCCGTACACAGAAACCACAAAACGGCAGTCCCCGCCTCCCGTGCAAGGACCATCAGACACCCGAGCCCCCCAGCCACCTACCGGGTACACCGCGAGTCGAGACTACAGCCGATCACCCCCACTTCCATGTTTAATTCACCCATGTCGCCTAAAACACACAATTTTGGTGATGCTGGGATATCACAACTAAAACATGTGGATAGGTGTTCACATGTTCTCTGCCAGAACCTCTGAACAGGTGTACAAGACCAAATTGCATGCATATAGTTCTCAGCATGATTGCCTGAACAGTGGGTGCATATATTTGTGTCTCTGAGGCCCATTTGGAACATCCTGTGCTCTGTATAGTGTATTCTATGCAGTGGCGGTTTCTGATATGGGCGACATGGGCAGCCGCCCAGGGCGGCATTTCATCTAGGGCGGCATGACGCCCCCCTTCCCCCAATGCATTGCGATCGCCGCAGCAGCGCCTACCGCACTACTCCACTTGTGGGGTAATGGGCGCCCTCTGCCTGCTGTGTATTGCATGTAGCTTTCTGCAATGGTCAGACAGGTTGTAACAGAAAGAAAGGGGCAGGCGGGGATTCTCTGTCTCGCTGTCACTGCTTCACTAGATCGTCACACACACACACACAGCGCTGCCCCGCCCCCTTCTCCTCTCAGCCTGGGGTGCGAGTCAAGTGAAGCAGTGATGGCGTGAGAGTGAGACAGTCAGCCGGGTTCATTCATTCATGCCTGTACAGTTTTGGCCTGGTTACAGCCAACAGTAACTGCTGAATTATAAATAAAGGCAACTCACCCAAAGCTCTGTATATTTACCTCCGCCAAGGAGGTTATGTTTTCGGTTGCGTTGTTTGTTTGTCTGTTTGTCTGTCTGTTTGTCAGCAGAATTACTCCAAAAGTTATGAACGGATGTCACTGAAATTTTGTGGAGCGGTTGGAAATGACAAGAGGAAGAAGTGATTAAATTTTGGTGGCGATCCAAATCACGATCTGGATCCAGGAATTTTTTTAAGGATTCTCAGTATTGCGGGATACAGGCAGAGCCTTCCCCTTTAAGAGACACCACCCACTTTTCTCTGCCCCGTGTGTGTGTATGCGGGCTAGCGTGGGAGACGAGCGCGAGGGAAAAAGTGTGTTCGGTGGCGGTGGAAAAAGGAATAAAAGTTCTGTTGCTAAAATCCTTCGACTTGCTGCATTTCTCCGCCTTGCTAAAGGTGACCCACATGGATGAGCAAGTTAGTTACCAGCCACGAGCCAAGCGAAGTAGAGACCAGAGGTCTCCCTACTACGGTTAGGAGCCGTGATCTGGTCGAGGTAACACACTATTGCGGGATAGGGGGTTATTGTTGTCTGGGAAAGATGAAAGAGTATTTCAAAGTATTTAGATACACGTATTACAGCGTCAGTGACCCTATGGCCTTGGCGGAGGTTTGCGCTCTCTGAGTGCTTCTAGTTAAATATATATCACACCTGGTGCTATTAACATGAGTTTCAATGGAGGTTTTGTTGTGTTGGGCTGGCAACTGTCAGTCAGATCTGACAACCCTGTGGATGGGCGGTGGTGATAACCTATTCAGCTTCAGTGCAAATTACGGCAGATGGAAAGGAAAAGGTCAAAGCCATCAGCTGTGCAGTTTAGGAAAAAGAGAAAAGAACAACAGGAGAAATAAGCAAAGATGAAGGTAAGCAGAAGCTGTGTAATATTTCAGTTTCTTCCATGTTTTTTTCAAATAAAATTTAAAAAATTCTTTTTTTTTTTTTTTTTTTTTTTTAAATTTTTAAAAAATTTAAAAGAAATTCTGAGTGTGCCTGTGATGGTGGGGAGACCTTCAGTTAAAAGCTGTCTGTCAGACCATGGCAGAAAGCTACATGCACCACACAGCAGGTGCTCATTACCCCCCAAGTGGAGTAGTGCGGTAGGCGCTGCTGCGCGATTGCTATGGGGGGTTGGGGTGGGGGTGGGAGGGCGCCGGCAGGGATGCTCGCCCAGGGCGCCAAACAGGCTAGGACCGCCACTGATTCTATGGAGAGTTTTGTATTGTATGAGTTGTAGATTTAGACTTTTAGTCATTTTGAAAGTGTTTAAACATATCTGTATCCAAAAGTTTTCATCTGGGTTGATGGAAAGATCTCGCTCCCATTTTGCAGTAGGGAGGGAAATTGAATCATTAATTTTTAATAATAACTTAGATATTTTTGATAACAATTTAGGGGTATAGAGATTTAGAAATTCTGTTACCAATACAGGGATTTCTAATTTCAGATCATTGAAATTAAACCTTGCCTGTATGATGGACCTCAATTGTTGATATTCGAGAAATTTGTTTTTGACAATTCCATATTTTGTAACAAGTTCTTCAAATGAAATAAAGGTTCAATCTTGAATGACATGTTCTAGATTCTTTATTCCTTTCTCTTGTCATGCTGAAAAATTCAGTACTGTCTTTTTCTGACATATATCTGGATTGTTCCAAATGGGTGTCAGTTTACATGGGATAAGTGAAGACTTTGTTATCTTTAAAAATTCCCACCAGGCTGTCAGAGAGGTGTTTATGTTAAGATTTTTAAAGCAGCTATGATGTTTAATACTGGGGCCAATGAAAGGTAAGTCATAGATTTTGACTTTTCCACAGTGTTTGTTCTAAATCCAGCCATGGGCTGTCTAAGGGGCTAGATTTGATCCACCTTGAAATATACTGAAATCTATTGGCTAAGAAATAGTGATAAAAGTTTGGAAGTTGTTAGCAGAGACAAGATGCGCAGAGATCCTGGCATGGAAGCCTAGACTTTACCGACGATCATTACGGAGGAATAAAAACACACCAGCCATCAGTTTTCCCAGACTTGAACCAACTTCCCGCGAGAGGAAAAAAAAAACTTTATTCACGCCCACCAGTGTATACCACATGTCAAAAACAACACGCCTCATTGGCTGTGGGCGTCCTCTGCCACATTAATATTTAACACAAATAATTTGTCTGTAGACAACAGGAAACAAACATGTCTTTTGCACAATTGAGAGCATATCTGCCAACACCCCCACTTGCTCTCACATTGTCATTCTTTCAAATAACAAAAACATGAGGTTTCTTTCCTTACACTGTATACACTGATACACAATCAGCCTCCAAAAATAAACCTTTCAAACTTAACCAGCTTAACTTTTGTGGCAGGTTTTGTCATCACATCTGCTACCATCTCATCTGTTGGACAATAACTCAAAATAATTTTTCCCTCATTCACAGTTGACCTTACAAAGTGATACTTTATATCAACGTGCTTACATCTCTGTCTGGTAACAGGATTCTTTGCCAATGCTATCGCACCTTGGTTATCTTCATAAACCTTAGACGGTGCATATTGCTGTCCATCGATACCTTCTAATAGTTGCAGCAGGTACAGACACTCTTGCACAGTTGCAGCTAATGCCATGTACTCAGCTTCACAGGTAGATAAAGCAACAGCGGGTTGCTTTTTGGTTTTCCATGAGATCAAAGGACCATTCTCATTCAGACTTACACAATATCCAGTTGTGCTCCGTCTGTCAGTTAGATCTGCTGCCCAATCTGCATCACTGTATGCTTGGACCTTCAGTTTCTCATCACATTTTCTGTAACACAGTTCTTTCTCAGATGTCCCCTTTAGGTATCTCAGTACATGTTTTACTGTAGTCCATTGTTCCTCAGTTGGCTCAGTGAAATACTGTGACAGTTTGCTTACTACAAAACTCAAATCTGGTCTTGTGCATGTAGCCAAATAAAGCAGGCTACCCACTGCCTCTCTATATTTCCTGATATTGTCCATCATTTCTGCACCATCCGTGTAGCTTACTTTCTGTTCACAGGGTGTCACTCTGGCTTTACAATCTTGCATATCAAACCTTGTAAGTATTCTTTCAACATATTTTTTCTGTGACATTCTTACACAGTCACCACTCTGGTCAAAATCTATACCAATGAAATGTTTCAGTTTACCAAAATCTTTCATTTTGAATCTTGCTGTGAGCATTTCTTTCACAATAGTCAATGCTTTCACATCACTGGCTGCGATAAGCAGGTCATCTACCCATATTATCAAGATCACTTTCTCATTTTCTGTCACCCTTGTGTAAACACAATAGTCAGCAGGATTCTGCACAAAGTTGTTTTCACTCAAATATTCATGTAACATCCTATTCCAATTTCTGCCTTATTGCTTTAGCCCATACAGTGACTTTTTCAACTTGCACACCAATCTTTTATCTGTGTCGGATTCCACCTCATAACCCTCTGGCTGTTCCATGTATATCTCATAATCTACCGGTGCATGTAGGTAGGCAGTTTTAACATCCATCTGATGTAAAATCATGTTTTCTTGCGCTGCCTTTTGCATCAACACTCTGATACTGGTCAGGTTAGCAGTAGGAGAAAATGTTTCCTCATAATCTACACCCATCTTCTGACTGTATCCTTTGGCTACGTATCGTGCCTTGTATTTTTCAGTTCCATCTACATTGTTTTTGATTGCATATACCCATCTACCCCCCACTGTTTTCTTACCCTCTGGCAAGGTGGTTAAGGTAAATGTGTCATTTTCTTTCAGTGACTCCATTTCTTCATCCATTGCACCTACCCATTTCTGAGGGTCAGATGACGTTACTGCTTCTCTGAATGTTAGGGGTATGTTACACATAACTCTGTAACAATAATCCATGTTAGTCAACACTTGATTAAGATTAAGATTAAGATTAAGATAGTGTTTATTTGTCACATGCACAGTTATACACAGTACAATGCACAGTGAAATATATTTTGTACCTGTAACCATATATACACACACATATAAATAAGAAGAATAAAAATAAAAAAAGTAATTCACACTATACACTATACTCTATATACTATACACTATACACACTTTTACGTGGAATTATAGATTATAAATTATAATATTTACATTGTGCAATAATGGTCCAGTTAGGGCTCAGAGTTGAGCAGACGGATGGCTTGTGGGTAAAAACTCTTCTTCAACCTTTCAGTCTTAGCCCTCAGGCAGCGGTAACGCCGGTATCACCACTGTCCTCACCAGTTACATATTCATTCAAATATTCTGGCTTCTTCCTCACTCTGGAAGGGTAACGTGCAGCCTCATGGTTTGTCTCACACTCTTGTGACTGGTTGTTCACCTCAGGCATGGTTACTGGAAGCTGACATTGAGCATCAGTATTTTCTCTAGTCTTGCTAGTCCTGTTTTGTACCTCAAAGTCATCGTCGTCATCATCACCTGGCATCATGTGAGTTTGTGTCTCTCTCTCTACAGTTGTTTTGATAACAAACTTCACCAGTCTGTGCTTCTGTACCTTCCCACTGTTAGGGTAGTAGACCATGTAAGCTGGACTATTCTTGTCATAGCCGACAAAAACTCCCTTCTCACATCTCGAGTCTAGTTTCCTCTTGTTCTGTCTGTAAACATAACACACTGTCTCAATAATATTTTTGGAGTTCATGTTTGGTGAAACCATGTGATTGCTCTGAATCTGAGCCACCATTCTGAGAAAAGAGGGTTCTAAAACAGACCAAAATTCTTTTTAAAACTCTGCTGGAAAACCATCTGGGCCTGGGGCTTTATTATTTGGGAGATGCTGTACTGCTTCGTAAAATTCAGATGGTGAGAAAGGTGAATCAAGAGCCGCAGCCTGTTCATCATTTAATTTAGGTAGATTTATGTTATTGAGATATTCTTCAATTTCAGCATCAGATGGATTAATCTGTGATGAGTATAAGGCTTCATAGAAGTCTTTAAAAGAGTTATTTATTTGTTGTGGGTCATGAGTAATATTACCAGTCGAGTCTTTAATAGAATAAATGGCTGTTTTTTCTTTATTTAATTTTAATTGGTTGGCCAGGAATTTTCCAGATTTATTTCCATGCTCAAAGTTTTCCAGACGCAGCCTCTGTAACATAAATTGTGTCCTCTTATCAATTATTTCATTTAAATCCAGTTTTAGTTTCCTCAGGTTGTTAATTATATGTTCTTGTGGTGAAGCAGCATAGGCAGTTTCTAAAGATTTAATTTTCTGTTCTAATTCTAACACAAGTGTGTTTTCTTTATTTTACTTATGCGAGCAGTAAGATATTATTTTGCCTTTCCTGCTTCCCAAAGAACACATGGTGATATTCCTGGAAGATCATTATATTCTAAATATGCTTACCACTCCTTTTTGAAATAATTAATAAAATCTTGTTCTTTAAGTAATGATGTATTAAATCTCCAGTTCCTGGTTGGTGGTGTGACTCTTTTCTGTGTCAGAGACATAGACACTGGTGCATGATCACTGATAGTGATAAGATGAATCTGAGTGTCTGTGATATCCATCATCATGGAGCTGCCAACTAAAATTATTTTAACATTAACTTAAAAGATGGATTATGGATCGATAACTAGCTATTTAAACTTTGTCTACCAGTCACTCAAGAAGCAAGAATAGCTCGTCTATTCTCTCCCTGTTCTCCTCTCCATATCTCAGCTGGCTCCTTGTTGTCTTCCTTGTCCTCACACACTGCTGAATTTGTCCTGGTGTGTCATCAGGGGCGGAAGGCCTCTCTCCCATCTCCACTGATGATTTGCAGCAGTGGGTTTCTCCTGACTCTGGATAGTTACAGTCCTAAAAAAAAGCAACCAAACCTGGGAGTTAACAGAAACAGCATCAAGTGTTATCAAAACTTTATCAAATGTGTGTTAAGTTGTACTAAAACAAAATTTTAACTTATAACCACATGTAGGGCTGCAACTATCGATTATTTTAATAATTGAGTATTCTATCGATTATTCCATCAATTAATTGAGGAATTGGATAAGAAATACTTTTATCTTATTAACAGTTCATCTGCATATTTTAATGTCCATAGCTTTACTGCAGTTTTTCGCTGTGTGAAACAAACAGCAGTAGATGGAGCAGCTACAAAGTTCTCTTTTCATGTTGATACTCGCTGATCGGGTGATTGATGAAGGACCTCCAACTCTTTCCCAGTAAAGGTTTTAATGGTGGTTACAAGAAAAAGTGCTGCTGCTTTGGACGCTAGAAAAACATTTTGTTTCACTCCACCTAAGGCCCTGTGTACACAAGAAATGCCATGGTCAGCTATGGCAGGCAGGCAAGGTTGGACCCCAAAATGCAGGACTCACAGACGGAACTGAACTTAAAGTGAATTACTGAGAACGTGACAGGAACTGAACACAATAATACTGGGGCTGGACATGTGCCAGTACAAAATACAAAACCTAAAGGGCAGGGTGACACACAACAGGTAAACATCATTGACAACATGACAAGGAGTGAGAGGAAACACAGACAATATATACACAGAGGCTAATAAGGGGAGTGACAACAGCTGGCAACACAGGTGAGGAGCACAGCTGAACATAATTACATAGACGAGACAAGGGGAAACAAAACTAAACACAAACACACAGGACAAAGGACTGTCAAAATAAAACAGGAATTAACCAAACAGGGTACATGCAGACTAGACACATACAGGGAACCTAAACATGACAAAGACAAAAACCTAAACCCCACACTAGGTAAACACTGGGAAGAGAAACAAAATATGAGACAAGGGACAAAGACATGAGAAACAAAACAGACATAGGAACACAGACGCAGGGGAGACAGGAACAAAGGGAACCAGGAAATCAAAGTGTATACAATACTAATAACAAGACAGGAAACTAAAATAAATAATCAAAACCAAAAACAAACTGGGAAAATAACAGAGAAGCTCAATGTAAACAGAACCTAAAATAACTAAACACAAAATGCTGGGGACATGGCCCAGGACCATGACAGGAATGTTTTCAGTGGAAACGTTGTTTTGCCATTGAAGTAGTGCATATAGAAAACTTATAGAGCTGGTCTTGTAAAAGCAAATATGTTTGGTACACCAGTGTATTTGGATCATCATTCTGATTGTGAAAACTGCCAGACATGACAGGCTTAAAAAAAAAAACAAAAGAAAAAAAAAAAAAACGTTACGTCGCACAGAAAGGCCACAAACACTTTTTACCCTGAAGCTCTTATGAGTCTTTTATTTTTAGTTTCCATGAATTACCACTTTATTGACAAATTTCCTCATACAGCTCATCGCACCTGTATGATAAGGCACGTCCGGAAACTGCCAGTGATTTAAACCTGTGTGGCATCTCCTGGTGTGTGATGCGGTGATGCACTGTCAGCTCACCTGTGCGGGTCTCCCTCTGCATCTTCTCCTGCATCCGTCCCATCAATCCACTCTTTTCCCTGCACATCGCAGGCGGGAAAAGAAACACACAGGCTTACCGCCGATGTCAGCAAACAGGTCCTCTGCTTCCCACCTGGTTTGAAAATCCCTTCTTTTCAAAGGCCACTTTTTGTTTAGCCATTTTTGGGGGTCAGGCTAGGTTAAATATCACTGTAAAAAGCACTGATCAATAGATGTTTTTATCCGCTGACTGTGGATCAATGTGTAATTGCCAACGTGGGAAAGCAGGTTAGTGCACAGGTCTTGGTGCAGCTGTTGCAGTGCATAGTGGGACTTGTAGTATGAGTGGTAGGAGCACCAATTATAATAGCCATATGAAATTATCTTGCGGACAGCATATAATTATATGGGCCTTGAGTTTGATACATGATCTAGAGCAGGGGTATTCAACTAGCGGCCCAAGGGCCAGAACCGGCCCATCAGTCACTTTGGACCGGCCCACTGCCCATTTACTTCTATTATTAAATAAAAATTTTAAAAGAAGCTGTGACTAAACTGCAAGCACGGCATGTAGTTCACACTCCTTACAGGTGGTGGCAGTAATGCACCACAGATTTCCAACCGCCATTAAACTCAAGAAGAAGAAGAAGACCAAGAACAGCATTTTATGACATGCAGCACTGCCATTTACACTGTTGGCGGGAGGCCAGACAGCAGTTTCTGATGAAAACATGTTGCATTCAAAAGAGAAGAGACCTAAGGTGGACAGCGAAAATAGAAAATAGAAAATTTAAAGACAACTGGACCGATAAGTATGCACAAGAGTAAGAGTCCCGAGAAATGTGTGGCCCACTGGCAAATAGCCTCATGACAATTTGGCCCATAGAAAAATGTAGTTGAATACCCCTGATCTAGAGGAAGTAAAAGTCGTAAGGAAATTTCCGTCGGTGAACCTGCGGAAGGATCGTTACTGGCTGCGCGGGGCGTGCAGTCCTCCCGTCTCCTTCGCTGCTGAGAGTCTCTCATGTGGCCCACTCGTGGGGGGACCGGACAACGGAGCAAGCTCTGCGGTTCAATGACTCGCCGTGTACCCTGCTGGCACCGGTCACAGCCCCCCTTTTGCATCCCCCATCGTCACAAGCAACGTAGCATTGTACTATTCTGTTATTGTTAAAACAAATGTGCTATACTGTGTGAATCTATTTAGAAATCTTTTATCATCGTCTCATATTTGTGCCTTTGTCTTCATTCACACTGGGTAACGGGCGGAATGAAGATAATAATTGCATGTCTTATATCCGAAAATGTATGGCACATAGGTATGGATATAGATGAACCTACCCACCCCGTAATCTCCAGAAATGGTGAATTTCTAATTTATTCTGTTCTTTCATCATTTTCAGTGTTTCCAGTTCCATGAAAAGTGAATTTCCATCCATCCATTTTCTTCTGCTTTTCCGGGGCTGGGCCCCGTTTAGACGTTTTGATGCGTTTCAGCCTTCCGTTTACACGATAGTGTTTCAGAAAACGATCTGCGTTTACACGGGGACACGTGAAACGATGAAAACGATTTATTTCCCATCCCAGGCCACAAGTTGGCGTTGGGTTTCTCTTTACAAAGCTAGTTGCACAAGACGTACATGCGTGGAGGGACAGAGTAGAAAGCGAGGCAAATTGTTCATTACTTACAAAACGGTCAATGTGAGAGGTTTTGTGTGGACCAGTGTTAATTTTGATAGCAAATTTTGATTTAGTTTTAGTCATAGTCTTTTGACAAAAATGTAATTTAGTTTTAGTCATAATTTTGTCATCTGAATAGTTTTAGTTTTATTCTAGTTTTAGTTGACGAAATTATCGTAAGAATATAGTCGACTAAATCTACAGTCGATTTAGTCGACTAAAATATAAAGGGTGCAAAATGTAAATGCTTTTTCTTCAGTTCCCTTAAATTAATCATTATACACACTTACACAAAATTAAACATTTATTAAAAGTTATGGAATATTATTAATAATATTAACATTAGCGTTTCACCTGCTTCCCACACACCTGGTCATTAACACCACCTTACTGAGATAATACCAGTGTTTTACAGCAGGACACGCTCTGAAAGGTACAGGGCAGTGTTCAGGACTAAGATTAGGAAAGGCTAATCCACCGCGGTGTGGAGATTTTCTCTAAACACAAACGCTAAACTGGGAAAAACACTTTACCCTGCATGACATTAAAATGCTTACGTTTGCATGGAGATCTGGGTGACTGGTTTGCAGATGTTTAAGATTTGTCGTGTTTTTACCCGAGATAGTCGCCCCACATGGGTTACACATCAATTTGTTTGGCACAGTATCAAAGGGCAAAAGTGTCCATACATCAGCTCTTCTCTCTGTCTCCCTGCTGACATTGTTTACATAACTTAGTTCTATTGGAAGTAAAGAAAACTCACAGGCTAGTTTGGTCTTCCCGGTTTTAGAGCAAATTTGTGCATCTGTGTGTTTGATTGGATGTTTTCCTAACTTGTCCCGCCCTGTCACAAAATTAAATCAGTTCTGATTGGATTTCGTCCCCGCCAAGCATTTTCGTCTCGTTTTCATTCGTTGACAAAAGTGTCACTTAATTTCGTTGTTTTTATCCTTTTAGGTAGTTTTTATTATCGTTATTGTCATGAAAAAAATGTTCGTCAACGGAAACTATGACGAAAATATTTCATCAACGAAATCAACACTGGTGTGGACTGACGATGTGTTGGATCGCTACTGCACACAACACTGAATTACAAAACGGTAAGAACACAAGAAAAGCAGAAGAAGCACTCGTGAATCCACGAGTACTGTTTATCAATTTGCACTTGCATGGAAAACTGTGGCTGTCGCAACCATAGTGCGCATGTGTGAGTCACCCATTTTCAAATCACGCTGGTTTCAAGCGTTTACATGAGAACGCAAGCCGGTGCATTTCTGAAACGCTCCACTCTGGACCCTGTTTCCGAAACACATCATTTTCACTCTGTTGTCGTGTAAACAGAAGCGCGAAACGCATCAAAACGACGCCGTTTTCATTTTGAAACAGCGTTGTGTAAACGGGGCCCTAGACAGATGCTCAAACCACCTCAACTGGCTCCTTTTGATGTGGAGGAGCGGCTCTACTTTGAGCCCCTCCCAAATGGCTGCACATCCACCCCAGGGGCCCTGCCACCAAGGAGTTGTTTAACCACCTCAGTGACCTCACCGCCAATGATGGGCAAGTCATTCTCCACATCCCCAGACTCTGCTTCCACTACAAAACCCATGTCAGTGGGATTAAAGAGGTCTTCAAAGTATTCCTTCCACTGCCTGACTATAGCCTCAGTTGAAGTCAGCAAAATCTGTGTGTGGCAGTTGCCAGGAAAACGGTACTTGTCTGACTGCATAATGCCAAATGTAAAGTTGAGAAGAGTTGAAGCTGTTATAGCTACAAAAGGTGGGCCGATATCATATTAAACCTTATGGCTTAAGAATGGGATGTCACTCAAGTTCATATACATGTGAAGGCAGATGAGTGAATACTTTTGGCACTATGGTGTATCTTGTGTCATTTTTGATTATGTGAGTTCAGCCAGAACCAAAGACAGTGCTGATCAGCATAGAGGGAGAGAGTTTGAAAAACCCACAAGCTAAAATATAACACAGCTAAATTATCTAGAAGAAAGGTCACCCTCAAAAGAGCCTGGTCACAGTAAGGCTATATACTGTAAAAGTCTACATTACTTAATCTCAAAACTGACCTTACATACAAGGCCTTGAATAATCAGGCCCCCTGGGAATGGGAGGCAGAGTCTTCAACTTTCAGGCCCCTGTTCTGTGAAACCAGCTCCCAGTTTGGATTCGGGAGACAGAAACCCTCTCTATTTTTAAGAGTTTAACATTTTCCTTTCTGACTGAGCATATAGTTAGTGCTGGTTCAGGTGACTCTGAACCCTCCCTTAGTTATGCTGCAATAGACTGAGGCTGCTGGGGGGTTCCCATTGTGCACTGTCATTTTCATTTACCTCTTTTCACTCTATTTATACACTGCTCTGCAATTATTTATTAGTTATTATTAATCTTTGAATCTCTTCCACAGTGTCTTTTTTCCTGTCTCCTTTCGCTCACCCCCAACTGGTTATGGCAGATGGCTGCCCCTCCCTGAACCTGGTTCTGCTAGATTTTTCTTCTTGTTAAAATGGTTTTTCTTTCCCACTGTCGCCAAGTGCTTGCTCATTGGGTGGATTTGATAGTGGATCCACAAATGACTGAATTCACTCTGAACTGTTCAGTCAACATAACTCAACAGGAAGATACGCAGTTGTGGTGAATGAAGGGGTAACGGCAAACAGCACCTGTGGTGCTAGTACAAATGTGTGAAGGCTTCTTTTTAGAATCTCTCCTCAAGGGTGGTTTTCTCTCTCCACTTGTGAATAGGAAATGAGACCAGTTTGAAAGACGTGGTTGAGTGGGTCTTTTTTTAGATTAGAGTGTGTGAACAGAAATCATGCATGACAACATGTCATGTGACTTCATGCAGGCATCAACTAAGTAAAGGAAATCCTGTGGAGATGGCTCTGCACAATAGCCGCATACAACATAAGGTCCAACTAAAATGTAAGCATGCTTGCTAAACACATAAATTCAAATTCATTTACTGGTACTTACTGGATTCAAACTCTCATGATACACTGACAAGCTTTTTTTTTTTTTTTTTTTATTTTTTTTTTTTTTTTAAGTTTTCTCTCATTAGTCAACAAAACAAACACTCACATGCAGGTTGTGCACCTGACAAATCCACCACAAAAACTATAATTGACAAATATCATTTTATAATCAGCTGATGATTAGAAAAGTAAAGCTGAGCAGAACAGGGTGGGAGACAGGAGGAACCTCTGACACCTTCAGCTGCTCGTGTTGTGTTGAAAATTTTCTAAAGGTTTTTTCCCATTTCATTTTATTTAACTTTATTTAGTTGATCATTAACAAAATCACTTTTAACTCCTTGAATAAGATTTTGTGTTTCAGTGTCTTCTCTTCACATGATTTTCTCTTTATGCATTCATAGAAAAAAAATACAGAACAGTTTTCTATCTTAAAATATCAAAAGGGGGATGTGTTAAAGACAAAATTTAAATGACACACGAAAGTCCTGCAAACACAGCTCACTGTATTTTCCCTTTTTATGGCAGTTACATCTACTTCTGTTCAGTTGTGTCATAACCTAGGGGGAGGGTCTGCGTGTGTGTGTGTCTGTATACATGTGTGTTTGTCCTGCGGGCCACAGCGGAGGTTCCGGTGTCTCCGCCTCCCTAGGGCGGAGATCACCACACCTGCTACGGATCAAGCCATCAGGCAGGGTCTTTTTAAGCTGCCAGCAGACCATCACTCTTCGCTGGATCATTGACTACTTCTCAGTTAGTACCGGCTCTCTTGTGTGACTCTCGCTTTCGTGGATGTATATTACTTACCTGCTCTTCGTGTTCGCTCCTTTTTCAGATCCCCGTGTCAGTTCCTGCTCGTCCTTTCGGAACCCCGGCTTTTCGTCAACCCGCCGCTCCACGCCGTACCACAGCTGGCCCCTCACCACCTGGGAATTCCTTCAGCCTCTCGACCCGCTTCAGCCGCCTCCCCCCTCGCCTCCCTGGACCCCCTTGTCTTTGCACCTTTATCGATCACTGTAAATAAACTTGCACCTTGCTTTCATCAGCCACCGCTTGTGTGTCCTCTTCCTCCTCGAGTCCTGACAAGTTGTAATGTGAAAATTTTTACTTCAGACAGATATTAGAGTAAACCATATAAAATTGTTCTGTGCCCCTTTTTTTGATGCTGTAATGAAACTTATAAAAAATAATTTCACTAAGAGAAAGGGGTGTTTTATTCTCCTTAAAACAGAGGAAAGGGTCCATAGAGATATTAGGAATGTAGTTTCAGTTTCAAAATGATTCATTCAGATCTCTGTTGAACATCAAGTGCAAATGGTGTGCTTAAGGGCCACAATGTAGTAAACTTTCTTTCCTTCTGCAGAGCTTCATGCCAGTAACTTTGGACATTTCTTGAAACCGAATGGCCTTATCATTACAAAATAAAAGTGAAATAAACACCAATTTTAAAATAATTCATAAACTGATAAAATGATTTATTTTGGTTATTTTAATCAATATTTCAAATACTTTTACAACAACGACTGTATTTTCCTGTGATTGATTGATTCCACCTGCACCCCTTTGATATCTCATGACAATATCAAAGTGACTGTGTCATCCGCAAACTCCATATGCAGAGGTACCCCCTGCATGACAAAGAAGCAGCGAAAGCTTCCTTTTCTTTCATAAATTTCTAAATTGCTTGGATCAACATGAGATTGATGATTTGAATTTTAGATTCATAAATCTAGCCCATGTTCTTTATAAAGGTAACAGTTTGATATATTGCCACAGATTATCTTAAAGAGTTTAACCTCCTCCTATATGTTCATTTTACAAAACAGGGGCTCCCAAACAGAATCTTGCACGGGACCCCCAAAAAGCTAGAAACAGCCCTGCCACAGCCAGAGAGTTTAGAAGTGAATCTTACACAACAATTAAGCTATCCACAGACATCCATCCATTTTCTTCCATAGGGGCATGAGATATCCACAGATGTGTAGGTGTTTTTTGCTTGTGTTTTTTTTTTTATTTTTGCTTTTTTTTTTTTTTGCTTTGGTCTTTTTCAGGATCTTTACAGAGGAGCGACAGCTTTACACGAGGCTGTCAAACTCAATCACAGAACAGGCCGAAACTGAAAACACAGGGGGTCAAACAGGATTGAATAACAAGAATACATCAACTTTTCCCTCAAGTCACAATGAAATTTCTGTGAATTAAATACCAGTGGCAGCAGAAAAATGAAAGCTGAAAGCTAAAAATATTTCTGTTAGCTTCGAGCTAGCGGTCCTCTCTGACACTCTCTTCACCTCCACAGCACCATTATTCCAGAACTTTATTTATTGATGCCCCTACATGTTGTACCAGAACTTTCATAAGAGTTATCATAAGAGTTTGTCACTAAAATGTCAGCCTGATGCTAAACAAAGACATTCAACCTCCCATTTTCTACTGTGTCAGCCTCTTGGTTTGTGGTAGTGAGTCTTTTTTGAGTTTCCTTTGGTCAGCTGACAAAACAAACACATTCACATAAGAAACTATCACCAAAACTGTCTATAATGAAGAAATATCACTTTTATATAGTACATTAATAAACCCACTCATAAATTAGAGCATGACTATTCTATTTTTTTCTTTCATGTCATTGGGATTAAGAGGCCCCATTGATTTGAACAGCTATAACAAAACAATTTCCTAAACATTGAAAAAAAGTATTTATTGTCTAATATTATTATCTTTTTGCTAATTTCTGAACAGTTCTTCTGTTATTCTATTAAAACCCTTTTGATAAAACTACCATCGTGGCCACCATGCTCAAACCATCAAATCTATCAAATTAGATTCATTTTATCATGGCAATCAGTTTTGTTTTGTTTTTGTTTTTTTGTTTTTAATTATGATAAATGTTGATTAATAAGATGGCATTCAATATTCTAGAGCATGAAAAATAACACTGAGACTAAAAGCAGAATGGAAACTACACGTCACTTCTCCCCGCGTGGAAATAAAAGCAACCACAAACACACATATATATTTATATGTATTTAGATGTGGCAATGAGAAGAAGAGATGAATACATTACAGTCCCTTTTGTTTTTCATATGCATTTGCTTCACAGGTATGATATGTATATTTAGCTCTAATTTCTCATTCTCACAAGCTCTTGGACTGAAAACTCTGTTGTTTGTCTTTTCTCCAGGAAATTTTCAGGGAAATGTTTTTTATGTTGTTGCACGTTGTGCATGTGCACTTTGCTTCTCTCAGTTGTTGTCCTGTTTCTGTGTTTCATTTCATCACATTTTGTGCAATTTATTACAGTTACTCAAACAGAAGCATCATCTTGGACTGTTGATGTCCCGTCCTCAGTCAAAGGTCTCCTTGGCTCATGCGTGGTGATCCCATGCTCCTACAGCGATCCACATGTGAGGGTCAGTAAATTCACAGGAATTTGGAAGACTATTAAGGGCGATCAAGTCATTTGCCATTCCATTCAGTCTGAAACTCTGGAGCGCTACAGGAGTCGGACAAAGCTGTTGGGAGACATCGGAAAGAAGAGCTGTTCTCTGATGATTGAAAATCTTCAACAAAGTGATGGAGGGCCTTTTTATTTCAGGATTGAACTTGGAGGTCATAACAAATATTCCTTCTTCAATAAGAAAGTCTCTATTTCCACGCCTGGTAAGTAAAATGTAAGTCAATATTGGGAAGAATAAAATCACACTTTATGGGTCACACCTATAATTCTTTCCTCAGCTCCTGTGTTGTTGCTGTGATATTTATTGTTTAATATTCTGCATTTCAGAACATTTTCAGCTCTTTGTACATCGGGTCAAACCCCATTCATTGTACTAATAACAGACAAGTGACAAGTGTGGGGTCAGGATGCAGTGCTTTCAAACCTCTGACATTAATTCAATTGCCTTTTATGTTGTTAAGTGACTCATTCAAACCTAAGATGTAATAATGAATTTATGCAAACCAGCAAAGCCTATAACACCAGTTTATTATCAATTTTAAAAAGCACTATTGGTTTCTATAGCTTACTTCTCATGTTTTGTTTTAGACTAATGATAACCTCGAAAGACTGGTTTTAATTTTACTGGTTAGGATGTTTCTTATTTGTATTTTCATGTACCTCATTAGTGCTTAAATTACCTTTTTTTTTTTCTTTAAGCAGATGAATGTTGTTGCCACCCAGTTTAACAAGTTCATTTTTGCTTTATCGTGAAGCTTGAAATCAGATTGAAAACCAAAATTTTGGACAACAGGTTGCAAATTACAATTTGATTAGGAAATGTGCAGACATCAAAAAATAAAATTATATCAAATTAACCTCTCCACCGTTGTCCTGTTATATTTTTAAACCATTTTTTTCTACTTTGTGGACAACAGCTCAAACAAAACAGGATATACATTTCTTCATACCCAAACCCTCCCCCAGTTTCTTGTAATTAATTTTAGTAATACATCTGATATGTGTGTTGGTATCCTCGGTAGACTCAAGGTTTGATTTTCTAAATTTTATTTCAATTTTATCCACAAAGTTATCAACAAACATTAAAAGTCCAAGGCTATGATTCAAAGTTAGATAAAACATAACATCACGTGTCCAGTATGCTAAGTACTCCCCGTGTTGCATTATAGTAGATTTATTATAGTCATGATTGTTCTTGTTAACACAGGTGATCCAAGCCCCATCAACCTCTCTGTGCAAGAGGAGGTAAAGGAGGGTCAAACTGTGTCTGCATCCTGCTCTGTGTCTCACTCCTGCCCCACAGATCCACCTGCTTTTCTCTGGAGTCACTTTGGAGAGCAGCGTTTTCAAGCACAGGAGCTTGCTGATGGCCAGTGGAAGGCAACATCTACTTTAACCTTTCACCCAAACCGCACTGATCACAACAAACCTTTACAATGCAGAGTAACATACCATGGGGGAAAACACCAGGAAACATCCCAGGCCCCTAAAGTAAAATGTAAGTGTTCAAGTGTATATACATGTTGACAAAAAAGAAAATCACACATTGTAAACATTGTCCTTTTTTAAGCATTTTTCCAATGATGGGACACAATGTTAGTTACAGTTTAAGACAGACAAAGCATTTTTATTGGGACAAGAAAGCACAAACAATAGAATAGAATGAAAATTAAACTTGAGCAGAAACAGTGATAAAATTGGACAGTTTCGTGTGGGACGCCAGATTTAGTTTCAGCACCAAATGTCTGTTACCCATAAAATATATTTATTATAGTCTAATATTGCAGCTACTGAAGGAATAGTTTCAGTCACTGTTACAGGATTCACAGTCATCATGACTCGTCCACATTATCACCACAGTCAGGATTGAGTTGTCTGAAATTTACACTGAATGAGCTGAATGTGACACAAAGAGGCACAAATTTTGTCTGATTCTGTTTATCACCCAAAACATTTTTAAATGTTTTACACAGTATTAGTAAATTAATTAATCAAATTGATTATGAATTCATTTTTTCTATATCATTACTTAGTCAACAGTGATGTCAGCCTAGTGGTCTGTCAGTGCATCATCAACTGAACTGTTGGAAGGACTGCTTTGATATTCTGTCAGAACATTCATGGTCTCCAGAATCTTGCTGACTTTGGCAACTCCCTGACTTTTCCTGTAGTAACACCATCATGTCAAAATATTGAATAAAACTCAGCTTTGACCTCATAGTGCAAAATGTGTCTGTGCAGATGCTCCAGTGAATTATGAAGGTTGAATACCAGTCAGATGTAAATGAGGGAGAAACTGTAAACCTGAAGTGCTCCAGTGATGCTAACCCTGTCAGCAGCTATGAGTGGCACAGTGAATCTGGTGCTCTGCTGTATAAGGGACAAACCTACACAATGTCAAATGTCTCCAGACACTCAGTAGAGGCCCTGTACTGCACTGCTATCAACAAGCAAGGACGAGCCAGATTAAGCCTCGTGCAGCTCAGAATCAGAATCAGAATCAGAATCTTTATTGTCATTGTACACAGAAGTTGCACAACGAAATTTAAAATGCATTCCTTTTTAGGTGCCTCAGACAATAAATAATAAAATAATAAAAATATGAGTGATAAAAATGATTACTAAAATACAGTGCACAATAGTAAATTCAGATGAATCTAGCCCCAATACACACACCAACGCACGCACACAGTCAGCACTACCACCCCACATCACTGTCCAAACCACACAGAGTTAATAGAAGGAATCCAACAAGATAACAGATTTTTCTTTTCATTCAAACATATACAATAAATGCACAACTATTTCCTAATTATATTTGCTGTCGCTACAGATGCCCCTGACATTAAGACGTCCTCTAAGTGCTCTATTATAAAGTGTGAGTGCATCGTAGTGTCAAAGCCTCCCAGCATGGTTCACTTTGTTCTTGCTGACAGAGTCCTGCAAAGCACCAAAGTAGAAAAACATGGCTCTGTTATCACTGGGACTCTGCAGACAGACTTTGGGTCCTTCAAGCTCGTTCACTGCCTGTCAAACAACACACTGGGAAATGCTAACCTCACACTCTCTTTACCTGTTAATGGTAAGAAATGACTTTCAAGATCAATAAGACTAATTTAATTAATAATTTTTTTTACATTGCAAAAACAATGAGTGTGTTTTCTTTTTGGACAGACAAATTGCAAATTATTTTCATAATCTCTGGAGCGGGTGTGATTTTGCTGATTATTTTGACAGCTGCTGGAGTGGGAGTTAAAAAATGGTGAGTAAAAAAATCTACACACTATTTGACATTTATAGAAAAAGACAAAGCAAATGAACACCATTTATAAAGAGATATGCTTAAGTTGTGCAATCTGTGAATATAGCAACAACAATAACAACAAAAAGACCCACCTAAATACACTGCTAGAAAAAACAAAGGGAAAACTTAAACAACACAATATAACTCCAAGTAAATCAAACTTCTGTGAAATCAAACTGTCCACTTAGATAGCAACACTGATTGACAATCAATTTCACATGCTGTTGTGCAAATGGAATAGACAACAGGTGGAAATTATTGGCAATTAGCAAGACACACTCAATAAAGGAGTGGTTCTGCAGGTGGGGACCACAGACCACTTCTCAGTGCCTATGCTTTCTGGCTGATGTTTTGGTCACTTTTGAATGTTGGTGGTGCGTTCACACTCGTGGTAGCATGAGACAGACTCTACAACCCACACAAGTGGCTCAGGTAGTGCAGCTCATCCAGGATGGCACATCAATGCGAGCTGTGGAAAGAAGGTTTGCTGTGTCTGTCAGCGTAGTGTCCAGAGGTTAGAGGCGCTACCAGGAAACAGGCCAGCACACCAGGAGACGTGGAGGAGGCCATAGGAGGGCAACAACCCAGCAGCAGGACCGTTACCTCCGCCTTTGTGCAAGGAGGAACAGGAATAGCACTGCCAGAGCCCTGCAAAATGACCTCCAGCAGGCCACAAATGTGCAAGTGTCTGCACAAACGGTTAGAAGCCGACTCCATAAGGATGGTATGAGGGCCCGACGTCCACAGATGGGGGTTGTGCTCACAGCCCAACACCGTGCAGGATGCTTGCCATTTGCCAGAGAACACCAGGATTGGCAAATTTGCCACTGGCGCCCTGTGCTCTTCACAGATGAAAGCAGGTTCACACTGAGCACACGTGACAGACGTGACAGAGTCTGGAGATGCCGTGGAGAGCGATCTGCTGCCTGCAACATCCTTCAGCATGACTGGTTTGACAGTGGGTCAGTAATGGTGTGGGGTGGCATTTCTTTGGAGGGCCGCACAGCCCTCCATGTGCTCACCAGAGGTAGCATGACTGCCATTAGGTACCGAGATGAGATCCTGTGAGACCATATACTGGTGCGGTTGGCCCTGGGTTCCTCCTAATGCAGGATAATGCTAGACCTCATGTGGCTTGAGTGTGTCAGCAGTTCCTGCAAGATGAAGGCATTGAAACTATGGACTGGCCCGCCCGTTCCCGAGACCTGAATCCGTTTGAGCACATCTGGGACATCATGTCCTGCTCCATCCACCAACGTCACGTTGCACCACAGATTGTCCAGGAGTTGGCGGATGCTTTAGTCCAGGTCTGGGAGGAGATCCCTCAGGAGACCATCCGCCACCTCATCAGGAGCATGCCCAGGCATTGTAGGGAGGTCATACAAGCACGTGGAGGCCACATACAATACAGAGCCTCATTTTGACTTGTTTTAAGGACATTACTTCAAAGTTGGATCAGCCTGTAGTGTGTTTTTCCACTATAATTTTGTGTGTGACTCCAAATCCAGACCTCCATTAGTTAACAAATTTGATTTCCATTGATGATTTTTGTGTGATTTTGTTGTCAGCACATTCAACTTTGTACAGAACAAAGTATTCAATGAGAATATTTCATTCATTCAGATCTAGGATGTGTTATTTGAGTTTTCCCTTTATTTTTTTGAGCTGTGTATGTATGTATATGTATGTGTGTGTGTATGTATGTATATGTATGTGTGTATGTATGTATGTGTATGTGTGTATGTGTATGTGTGTATGTATATGTATGTGTGTATGTAGTATGGTGTAGTGTGTATGTGTGTATGTATATGTGTGATGTGGTGTGTGTATTGGTGTATGTATATGTATGTTATGTGTGTGGTTATGTGTGTATATATATGTATTGTGTATGTGTGTATATTATATGTTGTGTATATATGTATATATGTATGTGTGTATATATGTATGTATGTATGTGTGTATATGTATGTATGTATGTGTGTATATATGTATGTATGTATGTGTGTATATATTTGTATGTGTATATGTGTGTGTATATATATATATATATATGTATGTATGTGTTATGTGTGTATATATTATATATATATATATATGTATGTGTATATGTGTGTGTATATATATATATTATATATATATATATATATATATCTATTGTGTATGTATATATATATATGTATGTATGTGTGTGTGTGTTATGTGTGTGTGTGTGTGTGTGTGTGTGTGTGTGTGTGTGTGTATGTGTGTGAATCTCCTGATTCATCCTCTCTGTCTGGCCATCAGTCTGAGGGTGAAAACCTGAAGAGAGACTGACATCAATACCAAGAAGGGTGCAAAACTCACCCCAAAAACGGGAAATAAATTGTGGTCCTCTGTCCGACACGATGTTGCGGGGAATGCCATGAAGTCTGAACACCTCTCGAGCCATCAAATTAGCGAGATCAGGTGCTGATGGTAACTTGTGTAACGGAATGAGGTGGGTCATCTTGGAGAACCTGTCAACCACAGTGAGGAGTACCGTGTTACCTTGAGAGGGAGGTAGTCCGGTGACAAAATCCATCGAAATGTGGGACCACGGTCGATGAGGAATCGGCAGAGGCCTCAGTAGACCGGCTGGGGAGCGTCTGGAGGGTTTTACTCTGGAGCAGGTGACACATGCTGACACAAACTCTCGTGTGTCCTTTCTCAGAGTGGGCCACCAGAACCCTGACTGGACCACTGCTAGCGTCTTTGTTATACCTGGATGACAGAAAAGTTTAGAGCCATGACAGAACTGAAGGACCTTAGATACCATTTCTTCAGGGACAAACAGAAGACCCTTAGGGCATTGTGCTGGCGGTGGTTGTTTAAGATGACTCTTCTTGAGCAAGGTCTCTATTCTGGTTATAGCTAACCTGGTCTTGGAGGGAAGGATGTAGTCATGGTCAACAGAATCTGAAGAACAGGCAGAAGACTGATGAAGTCTTGAAAGGGCATCTGGTTTGATGTTCTTGCTGCCAGGTCGATAGGCCAGAATGAAGTCGAATCTGCTAAAAAACAGTGCCCATCTAGCCTGTCGTGGGTTCAGTCTCTTGGCAGACTTGAGGTATTCCAAGTTCTTATGATCTGTCCACACAGTAAAAGGAAGTGTGGACCCCTCCAGCCAGTGCCTCCATTCCTCCAATGCTAGTTTAATAGCTAACAGCTCTCTGTCTCCCACGTCGTAATTCCTCTCGGAGTCAGAGAGCCGGCGAGAAAAAAAGGCACAAGGATGTAACCTGGCATCATCTGCAAAGCGTTGAGATAGAACTGCCCCTACCCCAGTGTCTGAGGCATCAACCTCCACCACAAAAGGGTTAGACGAATCAGGAAAATGCAGAATGGGAGCTGAAGTGAAAAGACGTTTCAGCTTACCAAAAGCATGCCTCGCCTCAGGCGACCACTTGAACTGAGTCTTGGTTGAAGTGAGTTGATGAAGAGGGGCAGCCACAGAGCTGTAACCCCTGATAAAACGACGATAAAAGTTGGCAAACCCAAGGAACCGTTGAAGCTCCTTCAAACTGGATGGTTCGGGCCACTCCAAGACGGCTGCCACCTTAGATGGATCCATGGAAATCCTGCCAGGAGCAATGATAGAACCCAAAAAGGATACAGATGACTGATGAAAAGCACATTTCTCGGCCTTAACAAATAGATTGTTCTGCAGAAGCCTAAGAAGAACCTCACGAACATGCTTGATGTGGGTGGGTAGATCCCTTGAAAAAATCAGAATGTCGTCAAGGTACACAAAAACAAATCTGTTTAACATGTCCCTTAAGACATCGTTAACCAATGCCTGGAAAACGGCGGGGGCATTGGTTAGCCCAAAGGGCATGACCAGGTATTCATAATGCCCTGAAGGAGTGTTAAAAGCCGTCTTCCATTCATCTCCCTCTCTCATTCGGACCAGATGGTAGGCGTTACGCAGATCCAACTTAGTGAACACAGTACTACCCTGAAGGAGCTCAAAAGCAGAAGTCATGAGAGGCAGAGGGTACCTGTTCTTAACTGTTATCTCGTTTAGGCCTCGGTAATCGATGCATGGTCTAAGAGACCCATCCTTCTTGTCCACAAAGAAGAATCCTGCACCTGCTGGAGAAGAAGACTTTCTTATAAGACCTGCTTTGAGGGCATCGGAGATGTATTCCTCCATAGCCTTTCTTTCAGGACCAGAAATGGAATACAATCTGCCCCTGGGTGGGGTGGTTCCAGGGCGAAGATCAATGGCACAGTCGTACTCTCTATGGGGAGGCAGAGAAGTGGCCTTTGTTTTGTTAAATACCTCACGCAGATCATGATAAACCTTAGGGACCTTGGACAAATCCGGATTGTCATGGTTAACCTCGCAGGGAGATGTCATGATGGGGGCTTCCTTCAAACAAGAAGTAGAGCAAGATAAACCCCAAGACAGAACCTCACCAGTGAGCCAATTGATGACTGGGCTGTGTTTGATTAGCCATGGGCGTCCCAGAATCACAGGAATCTCAGGAGACCTGGTCAGTAGAAACGTGATCCTGTCGTGGTGGTTTCCTGAAATCAGAACAGACACAGGCTTAGTGCGGTGAGTTATTTGATCAATAAGATGTCCATCAATAGCAAGAATCTCACGTGGTTTATCAAGCAGTTCCAACTCCAAGGTGAGCATATGAGCTAGGCCAACATCAATAAAGTCAGCATCAGCCCCAGAATCAATGAAGACAGGAATCTCCCTCCCTTCAGGAGAGTCAAGAAATCTGATGGTGCACTGATAGTGTGGAGGGTTCTGAGACCTGAGGATAGGGCTCAGCAAAGACCCCCCGAGCTTTACTGAGCCTGTCCTTTTGACGGACAGTTAAGAGCGCGATGGTTTCTCTCTCCACAGTAGAAACACAGGTTATTTCTGAACCTCCTCTCCCTCTCTTCAGCAGAGAGCCTGGTCCTACCCAACTGCATGGGCTCCTCAGTGCCAACAGGGGGGGCTGTGGAGACTTGTGGCATGCTGCGGGGACTGACCTGGACAGTTGAGACTCGTCTTTGATAATTAGATGAAGGCCTCTCTCTCTTACGTTCACGAAGGCGTTGATCAATCCGTGTGGCAAGTCTTTCTAAGGCCTCGAGGGTCCTGGGAGGGTCACGGGTGGCAATCTCATCTTTGATTTTTTCTGACAAGCCCTGGTAAAAAACATCAAACAGGGCCTCATTATTCCAAAGACAACTGGACTTCAAGGCATGGAAATTGATTATGTAGTCAGTAACAGGCCGAGAGCCCTGTTTGAGGGAAAACAGTCTCCTGGCAGCCTCCCTCTCAGGACGGACTGGATCAAACACCCTCTTCATTTCATCAGAAAAACCAAAAAATGAGTCACAGCTATCGGCATCATTCTCCCACTCAGAAGTTCCCCACAGTTTTGCCTTACCAGATAGCAGAGAAATAGTGTAGGCCACCTTGGCCCGCTCAGAAGGGAAGGCAGAGGGCTGGAGTTCAAAAAGCAGAGAACACTGGGTTAAAAAAGGTCTGCACTGTTCGGGATCCCCATCAAAACGCTCTGGGGGGGGAATCTTAGGTTCGTTGTTCGCGTTAACCGAGGGAGTGACAGCTAGAGGACGTGGCGGTGTAATGGAGGGCCTAGCTTGGGCTTAAGAATCCCTTAGAGAGGAAAGTCCCTGTAAAAGCTCCTGGACATTTCTTTCCAGGCCCGTAATGGCACCCTCCACCTTAGAACACCAATCAGGCTTTGGCTGTGGGTTCATTCTGGCGAGATCGTACTGTAACGTACAAGCAAAATCAGCCAGAACCCAAAACGCAGCCAAGACCAGAGTTGGTTCACAAAATGTCTTTATTACCAAAATAAAGGTAAGGGGCTAGCAGGGAGTAGTCAGGCTAGTGGGTCAGGACGGGGGAGGTCCACTGGGGTCGGGGATCCAGCCAGGGAGGGGTCAGGTGGATGGGCAAAGGGAAAACTAGAGGGCTCAGGGGACAAACAGACGACAGGGACAAATTCCACCAACCAGAGGCTGAGTCAGGGGGGCAATCCAGGTCCATTCACAGGAGGCAGGCAATGAAGATCCAGAAATCAGAAAAACATGAGACAAGGTCAGAGTCAGGCAGGGTCCATCAGCAGTAAGTCAGAAATCCTCCAGCAGCGAAGGGAAAAGGCAAATCTGTGGTCAAAAACAGGCAGGATCAGAAAACCAAAAAAAACTAGGAAACATGAGACATGGCTTGAAAGCTGAGACTGGAGCAACAGACGATCTCGCACTGAGCTGGTGACGAGCAGCTGTTTAAATAGGGAGCAGCACGTGGGGGGGGGGGGGGGCGCTGTGGAGGGTCGGGCGGTCCTTGGGTGCCGTGGGCCCGTGGGCCCGGGAGCCCTGCCGCCGGCCAGGGCCGGGGGCTGGCCGCTGGGGGGGGGCTGGCTTCTCATCGCCTTGGGTTCCCTGGAGCCCTCGCTCCTCGACTGGGGGG